>NC_136996.1:7780000-7895000 GCF_032717465.1 Coenobita brevimanus | reverse complement strand
AGAGTGATACGGGTACTGTTGCTGGAATGGAAAGTTTTCAGCGGAAGAACCAATATGGCCGGGCAGGATGATGATGTCTTGTACAACATCCCTCATCTCCCTCCCTATCCCCCGAAAGGTGAGTGGTGGACTGTCGGAGAAGGGCAACCTCAGCCTGCAGTAAACCGGGTTCACATTACAGCTGAATCTGAGGCAACAACTTCCATTACTGCTGAATGTGAGGGGAAGATGGCGAATCAACTTTCTGGGATGCAACGGAAATTTAATCCTTTACAGCCAGAACACGTCTTTGCTTTCGTTTTTTATTTATTTATTTATTTATTTTTTAAGGGGAATGGATAGATAACAGTCTCTGTGTTATATACAGGAGGGGTACGAGTCAAGATACAGTGGTTTGTGTAAGTGTACAGCACGCGCGCGCACGCACACACACACACACACACACACACACACACACACACACACACACACACACACACACACACACACACACACACACACACACACACGAGAACCGAGAACTCATTTACAAACCTTCGATTAACACTTCACGCCTTCCTCAAGCCTGACTTACTTGCAGTGGCTGTGATCTGGTTCTGGAGGGCGAGGTTCTTCTGACGTGCAGCATCAAGGTCCTCCTCCAACTTCTTAAGCTTGGTCTTTGTCTGTTCCACTTCATTCTTGGAGGACTCCAACTCCGACCGAGCAACTGAAAACAGACGAGGAGTTTAAGTAACATAATCAGTTTTACAGACAAATTATATATCTTGTATAATGAGCAGCTTATTCTTGCTATTTTATGTCTGTAAATCTATATACTTCACTTCCTATCTCAAGCTAATCATGTTCACTCCTAATCCATTTCTAAAATACAATATTTTTTTGTGGACAAATTAGACCGCCAAAGAACTGCTTTTTTATATACCTTACGTTCCCTTTATGTTACATTCCTGTACGGGTTATGACAGCGTAAAATACCGAACTGATTTACGTGATAATTAGCAACTACTTTCTTCACTTTATTACAGTTTATCCACATTTATTCCAAGTTCGAAAGCGGCCTCCGTTGCTATTTAAACGTTATTAAATCTAATGTTCCACTGGGCTGGCTGCATTCCCTCCAGTAATGTTAAATCTTAACTAATCAAGTGCGCGAGGCTTATTTTACCCTTCTTTCCTTCAAGTGACCCCACATCCAAGGGGAAAAAATCATGAGTCAAGGTAACAGAATAAAAAATACAAGTCCAATATTCGAGTATGGAATGAGCACTATAGTTATGCAAGTGATCAACTGATTCCCACTCTGCGCCGCGGTAGTGAGGGAGAAGCATTTCGTTTCCTCCATCTCCATGGCTTTAAGTTCAAGTGGCGGGGGATCTATCAAATACATTATATGTTTGATACAGCCTGAAGTTTGTAAGTATGGAGTTTCATTTAAATCCATCTCTTAAAAACGAATATATTGGCGTTATTCTGGGGCTTCAGGGTGGCGAATCACAGTTCATTATTTCCACTCATTCCCTCCTATTAAAGGTCCGTGACAATTTTTCCACACTACATGATTTTCCTTCTTACTTTCTTACTGCAGGCTTCGACTGGGGAGGACTGGTTGGTAGAGGAATCCTTTCTCCCTTGCTATCCTTGTCTGCAATTGAACTGATACCGTAATAAAACCCAATGTACTGTACAACAAACAACCCTGAACGGATCTACATGTCTGCTTCTGGTAACGTTCCTTTGTACTCCTTTTAGCTTTGTACTCCTTTAGAAGTGATGGAGCTTGCAATAAAGATGGAAACAGAGTCGGTCGTCACTCAGTGGGCAGCAAAGGAACACAGAAGCTGTTGAGGAATGTCATGGACTCATGAACTTTTAAGCTGTCGTATGTAACTCTGAGGCAGACTCGAATGATCAAAGTCGGGTGCTGATCTTGGGGAATTAATTCTTATGGCGTCATGTTATTTGTGTGAAAGTCGGGAGGGTGTGGCGTCACTCCCTGGACTGGTGCCAGTAGGGTCTTGCCTCCATCCTGCTACCAACCACACGAATCACCGCATGAGCGCCTAGGAATCTCCCCGCACATCTCATGAATAAGCAAATATCATTCATTGGCTCTCAGAATTTTACATATCATTTATATACTTCTAAACCAAAAGTGCAAATATATCTTAATCAAGAAGCCATCAAATATTACTAACTCATAATTGTGCAAATATCATTCACTGCCTCTCCGAATTATCCTTTATTATTTTATTTACATCCAACCCTGATGTGTACATACGTATTTCTGAATCAAGCACTCGTGAAATATTGCTATATGTAGTGCATATTAGCAACTAAATCACAGTTAGCTTAAGCACAGACAAAAATTTTACCACTGACTAGCTTCCACTGCATAAAGGTTAAAACTGCAGATGTTACCGAGGTTACCTTGGATCACAGAGAACATAATAAAATGTACTTCATTCCCCCCGTCCTACATAGGGCTATTTCCTTTCCTCTATACAGTTTTTCTTTTCCCTGTTTCCTGGCGGCCTCATTGCCCTGCTTTATCTCATCTGACAATTCTCCCCCAACCCTCTCTAGGCATTTCTATCGCTGCCTGGACGTCCCTGTCTTCTCCTACTGCTTCCCCAACCTCTTTCATCGTCCCCTGAGTCCCCTAAGGCTGTTTATATCTCCCTACCTCCCTTACCGCTATCTTCCAGCCTGTCTCTTTCCCTGTCTTCCACCCTGTCATCTCTATCGTTGTTTTCTTCTCCCTTCCACCGATACCACTACCTCCTTCCCTCCCTTCCCTACTGCTGCCTTCCGCTTCCCGCCTCCCTATCGTTACCTCCCACCACCTGCCTTCCCTTCCATGCCCTCATCTCCCTACTTCCACTTGAGTCCCTTTTACTCTGCCTTTGCCTCTGGACTCGTCCGTGTCTTTGTCCCTCACTTTTTTTTTTTTTTTGCCACACCTCTCTCTTTAGGCATCTCCTCGCCTGTCCCTGTATTTCTACCACTACATCCCCCCCCCCCCTGCCTCCTCACCACTGCATCCCATTTCCCACTTCCTTACTTCCACCCAGACGTCCCTACCGCAGCTTTCCCCAGTCTGTTTCCTTTACTTCTACCCCTTGACCTGCTTCTCTCATCTCCCTTATCTTCCCATACAGAAGCCCTCCCCTGTCACTGACCACTGACTGTAGGAATATGTTCTCCTTTCCCTGTTTCTCCTACCACTGAGGCCAACCCTCAGCCTTCCCTGCATGTCCCTACCTCCTCCTGCCTCCCTACCCATGCCCTTAAATTCCTGCCACTCTTTCCTCCATCTTGCTTTACTAATTCAAGGCCCCAACCCCCTCTACCGTTCTCTCCGGGTCTCTCTTCTCTATCATTTTCTCCCCCTGCTTCTCCTATCGCGTTCTCCCCTTTCCTGCCTCCCCTACCACTGCAATCTTCCTTGCCTCCCCAACAATTATCATCCTCCTTGCCTTCCCTACCACTGTCATCCTCCCCGCCTCCCCTACCACTGTCATCCTCCCCGCCTCCATTGCCATTGCTATCCTCCCAGCCCGCCCTGCCACTGCCATCCTCCCTGCCTCCCCTGCCACTGCTATCCTCCCTGCCTTCCCTACCACTGCCATCCTCCATGCCTCTCCTACCACCGCCATTCCCCCTGCCTCCCTACAACTGCCATCCTCCCTGCCTGCCCTGCCACTGCCATCCTCCCTGCCTCCCCTACCACTGCTATCCCCCTTGCCTGCCCTACCACTGCCATCCTCCCTGCATGCCCTGCCACTACTATCCTCCCTGCCTGCCCTGCCACTACCATCCTCCCTGCCTGCCCTGCCACTACCATCCTCCCTGCCTGCCCTGCCACTGCCATCCTCCCTGCCTCCCCTGCCACTGCCATCATCCTTGCTTCCCCTACCACTGCCATCCTTCCTGTCTCCACTACCACTGCCATCCTCCTCCTCTCCCCCACCACTGTCATCCTCCCTGCCTCCCCTCCCGTTGCCATCCTCCCTGCCTCCCCTACCGTTGCCATCCTCCCTGCCTCCCCTACCGTTGCCATCCTCCCTGCCTCCCCTACCGTTGCCATCCTCCCTGCCTCCCCTACCACTGCCATCCTCCCTGCCTCCCCTACCGTTGCCATCCTCCCTGCCTCCCCTACCACTGCCATCCTTCCTGTCTCCCTTGCCACTGCCATCCTCCCTGCCTGCCCTGCCACTGTCGTTCTCCCTGCCTTCCCTACCACTGCCATCCTCCCTCCCTGCTCTTGTTTATGTCCAAGTAGTCTCATCCACATCGAGCTCCGCCTAGCATGGATTTACCGCCTTTCCTTGCTTTTATTCCATTGTATCTTTCTTTTCAAATTCAATGGTGCTTTTCCTTTTGCTGATAATGTTATTACTTCGTCCTGTAAAGCGACCTTTAATGTTTAATCTGTGTAAGAGATAGAGCTTTAAAGTCTCTCTCTCTCTCTCTCTCTCTCTCTCTCTAACATCCCCTAAATTGCCCAACCTATCCACAAAATAAAAGTTCTATTCTAAATCACTCAAACGGTGCTCCAACCAATTTCAGTTTCCGCTTCCATCCAGCTTAAAGCGCATACAAAATTATTTCCGTAAAACTCACTCTAATGGTGTTTCGTGTTTTTCTCTGTTTTCCATGCAATTTTTCCTCACCCACCACTCAACACTTCCGTCGTAACTCAATTATTCTCCACTAACTTTATAAACCATTGCCTTAATTCATGGATGCACTCACTTTCTCCTCTGATTCTCCTCTTAATATTCTTCTTTCTTCTTCTCAGTCCTTTTCTTCCATCTCCATTATTTTTTCCCCAACTGCATTCTCTAGCGTGGCAAAATAATTCTTCTTTATGATTAGCATTTTTTTTTTCAAGGAGTTCGGTGTGTGTGTGTGTGTGTGTGTGTGTGTGTGTGTGTGTGTGTGTGTGTGTGTGTGTGTGTGTGTGTGTGTGTGTGTGTGTGTGTGTGTGTGTGTGTGTGTGTGTGTGTGTGTCGCTATCTGTTTATCTGTCTGTCTGTTAGTCTGTCTCTCTATTTGTGAGTCTGTCTGTCTCTGTTTATTTGTGTGTATGTCTGACTGTCTCTCTCTCAAACTGTCTATCTGTGTGTCTGCCTGTTTGTCAGTCTATCTGTGTCTTCCCTTTTTTTAACTGATGTGGAATAAAATCGTGTCTTACTTTGTGATCAAGGATTCCACGTCTGATGAATTTGCCAAGAATAATAGTCTATTTGATAAGAGTTTTTGATTAAATCTCTCTCTCTCTCTCTCTCTCTCTCTCTCTCTCTCTCTCTAAATTTTCAGCAATAACCTAACCTGCAGTTTTTACTCCCTCGCCTTTGTTTAATTCCTCCTCCAGCGGTTTTCTCCCTTCCTCTTTCGCCTTGGACTCTTCCCCTTCAGTTTCCTAAGGCAATCAGATATTTTTTAGAGGGTGGAGGGATGGGGAGGAAATTTCTCTCTCTCTCTCTCTCTCTCTCTCTCTCTCACACACACACACACACAAACACACCGATTATTGCCACTGAGGAGCGTGGCTGGCAAACGCAAGCTCATTATGTCAGTTGTTTGTGTGTGTGTGTGTGTGTGTGTGTGTGTGTGTGTGTGTGTGTGTGTGTGTGTGTGTGTGTGTGTGTTTTAATATACCTGTCAGCATCAATCAGTCTACTTACCTACCTACCCACCTACCTATGTAACTGTCTATCTGTCTATCTATCTATCCACCCTCCAGCTCTCTGACATCAACCACTTTTGCGAAGCGTGAATTATTCCGCGGGTCCCCGTGAAATATATAATTAACAACCTTACTAAACAAGAACCTATTGTTTGCTCATTATTATTCCACCTCCTACCCTCGATAACCTGCCTCATAAAATTCATCACATAGGGAAATAATGGGCGGAACACTGCCTCTCTCCTGTCACAATTTAATACGTGTCGAAAGGGGTTCATAGGCACTGATGGGGGTGGACTGAGTGATGAAGTGATGATGGTAATGGTGGTGATAATGGTGGTGGTGGTAGTGATGATAGTGGTGGTGGTGATGGTGATGATGGTGGTCGTAATATTACTGTCAGTGGTGATGTTTGGCCGAGGCTAAAAGGTGGTGGTTATGGCAATGGTAATGGTGGTGGTTGCGATGGTGATGGTCAGGGTGATGTTTTAGTGGTGATGATGTGACAGTGGTGTTTGTAGTAATGTCGATGTAGTAGTGGTATTAGGGGTGACGCTGATGTTGACAGTATCTTTGTGAGAGATGATGATGGTAGTTGTGGAATTAGTAATGAGGAAGATGGTGTTTCGGGAATTAGTAGGGATGATAATGGTGGTAATGGCGTTAGAAGTGATGGTGGCAGTGATGTTTATGGCAATAGAGTAAGTGGCAGTGAGACAGGGAAGCGGAAGATTGATGTATAATTATGGCTGTGATAAGATGACAAATGATGATGAATGGATGCTGGAGGATAGCTCTGAATGTCCCAAATATGGAGCGGAGTAACGAACGATGCTAAACCTGACAAGAAAAATGTATGCCAAGAAACAGTCGATGATGGTAAACAGTAGGCTTGTCTTATTACGAAGAAGACCTTAAGAGATGAGCATTAAAAAAAGAATGAAGAGTAACGAGAAACATACAGTGGCTAAAGGGAAATAAAAACATTAAGAAAAACGAGGAAAGATCAACTAAACGGATTACGGCAGAAAAAAAATGACAAAAACTGACATCAAATAATACTAATGGTGCTACGGATTGATGGTGACGGTGGTATCGGGGCATGCCAGAACTGCCTCCCATTTCCTCTTAATGTACTTTTTACAGAGAGAGAGAGAGAGAGAGAGAGAGAATAAAAATAACACAACCAACCTCGTCTCCAAATCACATCCGTCTCTTACTTCCTCGCACCACTTACCACATCCTCATCAATCTCATCCTAAAGGAAATGAAAAAGCTTAGTAGGAGGAGGAGAAGGAGATCGAGAAAGGAAATAAAAAACGAGCCTCTTTGAAGATTGCCAATGGGGTTTTGCTTCGGTTCTCTTTACTTCTAACCACAAAATGTTTTCAGTCTGTTAAGCCAAGATACCCATAAATCTCTCTCTCTCTCTCTCTCTCTCTCTCTCTCTCTCTCTCTCTCTCACACACACACACAAAGCACGTAAGCTGCTCACAAGGGTCCCAAGACTAAGTCACTCATTTCAGGTGTTTATGACAAGAATGACTCGGTAGCCCGTCTCTGAGTGGCAATACCTGGGCAATAAACCTCAAGCAACCCCAGGAGTTAAACCCTCTATGGGCTACACCCGGTTGGAGCCCCTCAGTCTGCTAAAGCACCAGGCATCCGTTTGTTCGTTATGATTACCACCTAACGTAATAAATGGTTTTCTAGATTACAGGAACCGATTTGCTTATAATTAACAGTACAGACACCTGAAAGTAGCACTACATCGACTGAGTGGATGATGGGCGCCCTCCTCCCCTGTCACATTACAGTATATATTTTTTCTGTCCTCTTCATCCAAATACAATACTGTCCTCAGTCCACAAGACCATCCTATACACATAAGCATGGTTGCGAGAGAGAGAGAGAGAGAGAGAGAGAGAGAGAGAGAGAGAGAGACAGACAGACAGACAGACAGACAGAGACAGAAAAACAGACAGAGAGAGAATCAAATCAGAAAACTTGTGGAACTCTAAGGAAACACACAGATCTTCAGTTTCTCCTGAAATTCCTCTATCATTAACCCTTTTACCTATTCATAAGAGCCTGTTATCATCTACAGTTGAGTATATCTGAAGAGCTCGGATAATGTGAACGAAATGGCGTAGAAATAGGTAAAATAGAGCTTGGATCACACAACAAGGCTACAATTTACCCTCAGTTTATTAGTTTCATTTCCTTTCCAACATATTTTCTGGTCCAAATCACACGGTGCTTTGTTCACTTCAAGTACGTTTACAGTATAATCGTCGTCTCTCCATCTTGAATAGTAAGCTGTATAAAAAATGACGCTAGATGATGGTGTCAGTCACGAAGAAGTATTATGGAAAGGATGCAGAGCCACAGCTTTGGCTGATTCTGCCTATGAACTACGGGAAATAAGCTGCAAAAGGACGATAAAGTGAATGAACTATAGAGCCGAAACATGTTGAAACTGTAATCGAGAGGAAAAGAGATAAACAGGAGAAAAAAAGAGCTTTCATCACTAAAAATGTCCCATTTCTCTTCGAATTCCCAGTTCTTTGTCTATCGCTCTTCGTCTGCCTTACTGTTGTTTATATCACGGAAGTTTGGATACACATGGAAGTTATCAGAAAAAAAAAACGAGGACGATAAAAAATGGAATGAAACCCGCCCCATGCAGCCCATAGCAATCTGTTTGTGTTGTCTCTGGCTATGTATCTGATATTTCTGTCCAGTGAATAGTCAGTCGAGATCAGAAGTAGAAGTTTTCAAAACAGGAGATAATGTACATGAAGTAGTGAGTGAAAATACCTGAACCTGAACACTTATCCTTTAATTATTTTCTTATCATCAAAATAATTGTTTTTATAGTTGCACAAGACCTCTCAACGGGGAGGAAAGTATACTGATTGTCGGTACACTAGGTCGTCTAGCCCCATAAGTAAGTTTTTCATAATATATAGCCGTCAATTTACTCGTTTAACAAGTTCAGATCACGTAACTTACAACAAAGCAGGACAAGAAAGCTTAAAGATCCACCAGTAAGCCATCCATTTACACCTTAAGTCCCCTGACCTCTATCTTTTTGCCAAGAAGGATTAGAGGCCGACCATCCGTTCATATAATCGTCTGCGTCCTCCTCCCTCTTTCTATCTCCTAATAAGTTTCAGAAATTAACCAGCAAAGCCATCCCTCTTTTCTTTAAGTCTTCTGTCCTTCTTCATGTCTCCAAGAGATGAGGGATCCACAGAGGAG
Source organism: Coenobita brevimanus (assembly GCF_032717465.1). Classification (NCBI taxonomy): domain Eukaryota; kingdom Metazoa; phylum Arthropoda; class Malacostraca; order Decapoda; family Coenobitidae; genus Coenobita; species Coenobita brevimanus. The sequence goes on along the minus strand of NC_136996.1, from coordinate 7,886,041 downwards.
CCATCTGTTTATGCTTAAAGACGTCTAACCCCACCAGTCCTCCTACGACTATCTTAGAGCAAAAAAAGGAGGCGATCCATCATTTGACTAAGTCCTTTAACCTCCATCTATCCTCCAAGAAGGCTCAAAGGCCCACCACCAAGCCATCCATCTATTTTTTTAAGATCCCTGTTCCTCATCTATCCTCTCGCGACCATCCCTCACCCTCCTCCCACCCACGCTCAAACATTTGTTTTTCGTGGGGTAAACTAACCGTGAGGGATAAGTGTGCGAGCGAGAAACTCCTCCACCTCTTCCCCAGGCGTATATTTCACCCTGATACCCGGCTATCCTGCTCTAATACACTAGCCGGCTCAGCTCATGTACGCTGAAAATGAGATGAATGGAGGGATGGGGAATACTTGATAGGACAGGTTTAAGTACTCTTTGTGATGTAAGACACACATTCTCCACCCTCCCCACCTCTCTCTCTCTCTCTCCCCGCATCAACCGCTGTCTAAAAACCAATCTCAGTACTCAGATGGTGTGTGTGTGTGTGTGTGTGTGTGTGTGTGTGTGTGTGTGTGTGTGTGTGTGTGTGTGTGTGTGTGTGTGTGTGTGTGTGTGTGTGTGTGTGTGTGTGTGTGTGTGTGTGTGTGTGTGTGTGTGTGTGTGTGTGTGTGTGTGTGTGTGTGTGTGTGTGTGTGTGTGTGTGTGTGTGTGTGTGTGTGTGTGTGTGTGTGTGTGTGTGTGTGTGTGTGTGTGTGTGTGTGTGTGTGTGTGTGTGTGTGTGTGTGTGTGTGTGTGTGTGTGTGTGTGTGTGTGTGTGTGTGTGTGTGTGTGTGTGTGTGTGTGTGTGTGTGTGTGTGTGTGTGTGTGTGTGTGTGTGTGTGTGTGTGTGTGTGTGTGTGTGTGTGTGTGTGTGTGTGTGTGTGTGTGTGTAAAGGAGGGAGAGAGCCTGTAGCCGCGTAGGAAGGAGAGTGAATGAAATCTGAGGGAATTGAAAGTGAGGGACGCCGGGCAGAGAGGAGAAGTGATATGATCTGAGGTGCGGGTGCGAGGGAGTGGGTGGACTGGGTAAGTGATGGAGAGATGGTGGTGGGAAGAGCGTTGGAGGTGGGCTATTGTTGGGGAGATGGTGCTGGAAAGGAGTGTGAAAGTTAGGTGATGTTGGGGAGGCACAGCATGGAAGTTCGGCTGATGTTGCAGAGATTGTGGTGGGGAGAAGATCTGAAGGTGAATTTGTGTTGGAGAGATGGTGGTGAAGAGAATAAAAGAGGGAGGCAGACTACTGTTTGGGAGATGGTGACGGGGAGGAAGGGCGGAGACTAATTCTGGTGAGGTGGTTGTGGGGAAGACGTCGCAAGGTAGACTGGCAATGGAAAGATGGTGGTGAAGGGGAAGAGTGTGGATTTTGAACTGTATTGAAAAGATGGTGGTGAAGAGGAAAAGGCCGGAGGGTGGACTGATGTTGAAATGGTGGTGGGGAAGATGAGGCTGGAAGGAACAGTAATGCTGGAAAGAGATGAAGAGATCGTTGAAAGGGAATCGTGTTAGGGAGAAGATGGTAAACAGGATAAGCATGAAAAGTGGACTGGTGTTGGTGAGCTGGTGACTGAGGGTTGGGGGAGGAGGGGGTGGATGAGAGGGATTCTTGAAGAGTTTTGTTTTCTACTGTCAATTGATTTTCCATCTGGAGAGAGTAAACATATCTTTGATTGACCCCAGAAGGACGAATGATCTCCCCTAAGCCGAGTAAAATCGTCTGGTAGTAGACGGAATGATTGAAAACAGGACTCCACCGTACAGAAGGCCGTCAAATGTTAAATACATAATAAATAGTCAAGGAAGAGGTGCTAGAAAACCTCTTAATCTGATGAAAATACCGACCAGGGCGCTGTAAGTCTTGATAAGAAAATTAAATATGATGTACTGAAACCCGATACACAAGGATGGGGAGGTGTATTGGCGTTCAGTTCGAGAAAATGGAGAGGTGAAAGATGGCGTGGCAGAAATGGAAGTTGTGGGTGGGGAGTACAAGAACTGACATGTATGAGAGAGAGAGAGAGAGAGACTGTGTGTGTGTGTGTGTGTGTGTGTGTGTGTGTGTGTGTGTGTGTGTGTGTGTGTGTGTGTGTGTGTGTGTGTGTGTGTGTGTGTGTGTGTGTGTGTGTGTGTGTGTGTGTGTGTGTGTGTGTGTGTGTGTGTGCGTGTGCGCGCGTGCGCGCGCAAGAGAAAGTGTTAGTGAAGTAGATGGGGATGACAAGTATAGAATGAAATGATAAGTATGTTTAGGCAAGTACAAACGCCAAAGAAAAATGTGAGAGTGAGAAGGAGGGGATGAAGGGAAACGAAAGAAAATGTACGTATGTGTGGGTGAGTGTGGATGGTACAGATAAAAGTGTGAGGGTGAGCGGGTGGAGACGAAGAGGAGAGAAAGACGGGTATGTGAGTGTTGGGAGTAGAGAGAGTGAATAAGGGCGGGCAGATGTGGATGTGAAAGAGGGGGGTTTAAGTAGATTGCTGTGTACAAGAAAGGGTGTGTGAGTGGTGTGAGGGAGGGTGTAAGGGTGTTAGTGGTGTGAGGGAGGGTGTAAGGGTGTGAGTGGTGTGAGGGAGGGTGTAAGTGAGTGAGTGGTGTGAGGGAGGGTATAAGTCGTCCTGAGGAATCTTATGGCGGGTCTGAGTACCTTTGTGTCTGCAAGAAGGTACGCGATGTAAAGTAAGGTGTGAATAGGTTGGTGTGAGTGAGGGGTAGTAAGTGTGTGGTATATAGGAGTGTGTAAGTAAACTGGGGAGTAAGAGTCAGTGTGTGCATGGTGTGAGAGACGGTGCGAGATGGTAAGAGAGAAGGCTTCGTGGTGTGAGCGAAGGAAATGAGTGAGGGTTTGTGAACTATGTGAGTGGATGTGTAACTAAGCTGGTGTGAGCGAAAGAATAAATGAGGTGTCTCAGGGTGCGTGTGAGCAGTTTAGTGTAAGAGAATGTGAGCAATCTGTGTATGTGAGTGCGCTGTGTGGTGAGGGAGGGCAAGAGAGTGCGTAGGAGGCGAATATCTACTCTGCAGAAGGGGGTGGATGGCAGGGCAATTAGGGAATGATGATTACGAAAAGTGATGCCATTAATTGGAAGGGCTGATATGGGGGACGGGGACTGTGAGGAGAATGAGGGGGATGGAGGAGGGAAGAGGGATATGCTGGGGTACGAGAGAGAGAGAAGGAAACGAGGCGAGAAGAGTGCACTTGTAGAGGTGAGAGAGCGGTAGGTGGAGGGTGGCAGAGAGAGAAGGAAAACGAGGTGAACGGGTACGGGAGGGAAGGAAAGAAACGATATGACAGAAGAGGGGAAATATAGTTGGTAAAGGTGGGGAGAGTGAGAGACAGAGGAGGAGGCTTGAAGGGAATGAAAGATGGAGGAAGATGGGATAGCGAAGCAGCAGTAGAACGAAATGATGAAAGGAATGAAGAAGAGAAGGGAGAAAGCGAAATAGGCAGCGGGTGTTTAAACGTCAATCAGCCACATTTATTTCCAAGCTCTTCTTATGATGATTGAGAAGTGACAACCTAAAGTAACAAAGTCGCATCCTAATTTTTATAGATCTAACTAAAATGACTGACTCTAATTAACCTAAATTAATAAAACCAATTTACGGAAAAAAGAATATATGATTAAGCCTCTGTTTACAGGGCTGGTGTGTTTACATTCCCTGCCACCGAAGCCGCCACTTAATGGTTTTCCTGAGAGCTGATGAGTGTTAGGGGACCATTACCTGTATTAAAAGACTGTTATGTTTGATTAATTTGGGTTAAGCAAGGCTGCGTTGGTTAAGTTACGTTAGCTGACGTTTGGTGAGAATGTTTCTAAAGATAAGGACACGAGTTTGTTAACTGTAGGTGTTAGTACGTTGATTTGGCTTAGAAAAAGAACAAAATATCCTTAACTGTCCGTGTATTAAGACAGTCACTGCTGAATTGTCGTAAGAATTATTATCCTCACCCGACGTACGATTTATCGCCAGAAATGTTTAGGGGAGTTCAGGACAAAAGAGAGGTAGGGATGAAGGTAGGAGGAAGGTAAGCTGGGCTAAAGAGTGAGAGGGGTAAAAAAGAGAAGGGGGAAATGGTGAGTGGAGTGAAGGAAAGAGGGGATAAAAAGGGTTAGATAAGGACGATGTGGTAAGGGGTAGGTGTGGTGAGAGGAGTGAAGATGTGCAGGGAAGAAAAGAAGAGGAAGAGAAGAAGGAGGAGATGGAGATGGAAGAGGAATTAGAGGGAGGAAATGGTGAGTAAAGGAAAGAGGAAAACTGATGGAGGTGTGAGAGGGGAGATAATTTTAGATACAAAATGAAAAAGCGAAGAAAGTGAGAGGTGAAGAAAAGAGATGTGAAATAAGAAAGACGAGTCATGCATGAAAGATGATGAGTTAGAGGACTAAGGAAGGAAGAAAGAGATAGAGAGAAGCGAAAAAAGCATGAGAGAGAGAGAGAGAGAGAGAGAGAGAGAGAGGTACGTGGAATTAGAAAAAAGGAAGAAAATGGAGGTGTATGTGATGAAAGCAGGGAGGAGAGGCGAGAGAAGACGCAGGGGGGTGAAAGAGAAGTTACATAGATAGATGGATACATAGACAGACAGAGAATGAGAGAGACAGACAGACAGACAGGCAGACAGACAGACATTCAGGGAGACAGAGACATTTACATTTTTACACACAGACTTTACCACCCACGTACTTATATGTACTGTACATAATAACAAGTCTTGCTTTCAGTAGGAGTGTACTGAAGTCATCTATTTAATCTCTCTCTCACACACACACACACACACACACACACACACACACACACACACACACACACACACACTTTTTCCTCCGTTCCCACCTCGCAAAACAATCACCACCACCATATTGTAATGACTCTCTCTCTCTCTCTCTCTCTCTCTCTCGTATCATCATCACCATCACGATCATCATCATCATCATCACGCAACCAAACAAAATCTCTCTCCCCCCATCCACTGAAGGCCCTAGTCACCCAGCCAGCGGCCAGATCCCCCACAATGTTATCTGCACTCCCACACGCCGCTCCTCCCCTCATGTTCACTTGGTATTTCGCTAAATGGAAACAGCCCGATTTTCGCTCTGTCTTCTTGTCTTTTTTATTTCTTCAGCACCCCTCACCATTCTTCTGTCTGCGTCTGTCTGTCAGCCTGCCTTTCTGTCTGTTTCCGTTCGTTTCTCTCTCTCTCTCTCTCTCTCTCTCTCTCTCTCTCTCTCTCTCTCTCTCTCTCTCTCAGCGTCGTTTAACCAGCTGTCTTGGGAAATCTCTTACTACCTCTTCCCCAGCGATTTATTTCGAGTCCTGCACTTTCATTAGCTGTATTTTCGCAGTCTTGGGAAATTTCTTAATATTTACATTTTCATAATCGATTTATTTACAATATTACACCCTCGTACCCTCCGTCATATTACCCCTTCAAACTATAAAGATTCTGAAAAAACATAAATTAGTATATGAGGAAGTGCTCAGATCCTTAAGAAGAAACACAAGACGGTTTTCCATTCCACTGACTCTACCCCATTGTGAAGTATTAATATGTACACTCCTAGTCTCAAGTGAATGTGAACTTTGTAGACTGCAGGCTTAATTTCCTTTTCTGCAGTCAGCCGTCCACATTTCAGTAGACAGGGAAGTAAATGAGAGAAGCAAGTTTAACCAGGCAGTCGAATCCCACGGTCATATCAGTGCCACTACATGAAGGCGTCCCTCTCCAGCATCACCCTTACATGAAAGGGAGGTATTAACACTATCAGGTGCCTTTAACTCACTCTCAGCTGAATAAAATCTTCTGGCATTACCTGGCACGGAGTACTAGAGTTGCTCCATCCAGAAAATATAAATAACATACACCAAAATATTCAAGTACAAGCAGCAAAATAGATCGCTAAGAGAAAGGCGCTACTCACTCTCCCACGGAAAGGAGAACATGACTCGGAGGAGAGAGGGCGCTGTTTTTTCCGCATTGGTGTAAAGTGGCGAAGATTCCTAACATCGCCTTTCTCTGCCCAGCCATCTTTAAGTGAGTGGGGCTGGGCGAGGCGTGGGTGTCTGGTTTTGTTTAAAGGGGATGAGAGTGCGGCTGAAAAATATCCATAAGTGATGCACACCGTCCCGAGAGCAACCCACCCTATCGCCTTCAGCCAGAGAAGGTCATTTATGTTCCACTCTTTCTACCTCCATACGATTTATACTATTTTTTGTTATCGAAAGTGTTAATCAGGCCAGCGTCTATATCTTACCGTTCAAAAGTCTCCCCTAAACATACATAAATAAATAAATAATATCCTGGTGGAAGAAAGGAAACTGAAGAAATATGTTATCATAATCAATGTGTTGATAATGCTTTACGGCTGATATTCACTAACAAAATTACGATCAAGCCTCTCCAGTAAATACGGTGTATTTTTTGCAAGAAGGATAAAGAAAACGCCAGTACTGGACCCTAACATCCAGGATACTGGTTCACAAACTAATGACCAAATCCCTATCATTCCCGGGATATATTTTCTTTTCGGAGGAAGGACAAGAATATGAGAACACAATCTTCCCATATATCTTGCTCTTCCTATAAAACAAATCCAGGGAACTAGAGGGCGATGGCAGTGACCCGGTTAGTAAATCTTGTCTTGGAACAGATAAGGAAGTTACAGGATTAACCGAGTGGCATTCATCACTGCTTAACAGGAAACAATTGTCAAATCTGAATAAAATAATTAACATCAATAGTAATAAAACATTGTAAGGTAAATACCGGACGAGAGCTTGCTACACTAGTGGAGAGCTTTGTAGATGTCTGTGAACGTCGTGCCTTGAGAATAAATGTAGAAAAGAGTAAAGTGACGGTTATTGAAAGAGAAGGTGACTCCCAGTGTGATGTTACAGTGAATGGCAAGAGACTGGATATGGTGTGAGAGTTCATATACCTGGGTACAGTGATAGAAAAGAGGGGAAAATACGCAAAAGAAGTGGCAAGTACAATGAAACAAGGAAGGAAAGTGGTTGGTGCTATGAAAGGCCTCGATAAGAAACAAAGGCTTGCTTGTTGCAGATGCGCGATGTTTACATGAAGGAGTCTTCGTGCCAACTTTAACATATGGATGTGAGACTATGGTGTGGCATGAAAATGAAAAGTCAAGAGTATGATCAATGGAGATGGGACTGCTGAAGAATGTATGTGGAGTACAGAGAGTGGATAGGATACGGAATAATGTGATTCGTGAAAGATGCGGAGTAAGGAAGTCTGTGCACACCAGAATCGAAGAGAGTGTACTGACATGGTATGGTCATAAGGAGAAAATGGATGACAATGAAGCGATGAAAAAAGTATATCTGAGCGAATTTGTAAGAGGGAGAAGGCGAGGCAGGCCAAGAGGAAGGTTGAGGGATATGGTGGATGTGTGAGAAAGAAAGGTATGGAAGTTGGTGAGGCTTAGAGACTGACAAGCGATCGAGCAGGCTGGATGAACTTTGTGTGGAAAAGTGCATGAACAGGAATCTGGCACCCCATTTTATCGTGACAGCGTTCGGACTGGCTCTATCAAATAGGTATATGTGAAGCTAAAGAACGTGGCGGTTATTTTTTTTTCCCCCGTCAGATGGAGCCAGGATTTCGAGGACTTGAGTGGTGAGTGAATGGAAGCGTGGTCCATTGAATTGGGCAAACTTTGGCTGGCTGGACGTTGCTACTCCTCACCCTGCCCTCGGGAGGGAAAGGAGGTCCGGATGATGATGATGATGATGATGTACTCTGTTGCACAATTATTTTTTTCTGTACAGAGTATGAACCGGGAAAATATCAAATGGTATGAATATATGGCAGAGATGTACTACGAACACTAACTTCATTGGTTCACCTAACTACAAATGAATAAATATTATAACAATAATAATAATTATTATTATTATTATTATTATTACAATAATGATGATGATGATGAAAATAATAATAATAATAATAAATTTGATAAATAAATAAACAAAAATAATAATAATTATAGTAAACTTTTACTGCAGCACAGGCAGAAAGAATATCATACCAAAAATATATACTGAAACGAGGAAAAACTGCAACCTCTGTGCTACAAGGCTTCTCTCAGTTTCCTTGAGGCCATCAGAGTGGAGTGGGTGGGACAGGACGGGGATGGGTGGGGCGAGGCGGACGAGGATGGCTTAAGGGATGAGGATGGAAATAGCTGGAGGACGAGCTCAAAGATTCTTCGGTGCATTCCAGGAATTCACGACTTTGAGTTGTGTAGATTTCATGTGTTTTTACATTTATTTTCACTTACAGAAATGCCAAACATCACAACACCCAAATTAGTGGGATTAATAAAATAAAAATATCATCATCATCATCACCATCGTCATAAGCATCATCATCATCACTGTCAGTATAATCAACATCACTTCTTTTCCCACCCAAGGAGGTGGTTAACTGGTTTCTAGTGAGCAAGGAAAAAAATGGTAAACAGAAACCTACTAACAGCATTCAAAATTATACGAAACAACAATATGCTTTCTCACAAGTCAACTGTTATGGAGGCTTGTTATCCTGGATTCTGGCTAAGGTGAAATTATCAAAAACAAAAAACGATTTACATGACAGTTAAGAACTCTGGGGAACTGCTTATCTTGGCTCCTCGGAAGCCATCAGAATTACCTCACTGTGTATACCATCAAAGTTCTGTCACGCAAGGCTAATGTTATAGCGTCTTGCCCCGCGTCTGCTTTGAGATCTCATTACGACAATCTCTTTTTCCAGAAAGAGCTCTTGCTTAAACGCTTTCGTGATATTTTCCCCCTCTTGGACGTAACCTTCCCTAAGTGCAAACTGCAAACATGTTTAAAGTGGAGAGCTTGTCTTGCTGGCAGGCGTTTGTCTAGTAACCCAGTCTTATATATATTTGCATTGTCTTAAGAAATGTTAAGTACCTCCTTCAGCATGAACTTGTGATAGTGCTTCATGTAAAGAAAATGCCTTAGCTAAATGGCAGAGACGCATTTCATCCACATTTTAATATAATATCAAAAATATGAAATCAGAGCAAAACCATCAATGAGTGATTATATTGCTTTCATTTGACATGTAAAAAAGTAATAATTATAATCTATGTTCCATGTTCTTCCTTCGTCAACACTGTGTAACACATAATTGAGCAGACCTAGTACGAGTATATAAAAGAGATGGTACTGAAGCACTGGATGTGGTAGAGTGGCTTGCAAATGATACCGGAATCCCTGATTGTTATCCCAACTTGTGGGAACGAGAGTCCAATTTAGTGAACACCTGTATCTGGATCTCGGACTCAATAACTTATGCTTAATTCCTAGCAAAATTCTGCTTTGTTTCTGCAGGAAGATGAGGATGCATGGAATAGCCTGCGCTTTTCTTTATTATAATTATTATTATTTTGTTTTTTTTTGGGGGGGCCTGCCTGCTAAACCAAACATCATTTATGATAGAAATTATAAAGTTTGTGAGTCTACGTCCAGCTCGTTATAGGGACAACACACTCCTGGGCCTCACGATGACATCCCTAACAATCACACATTGATGTCGACGATGATGATGATGAATGAGAATTACCTGGCGAGTCAACTGCTAAGCCTATGTCAACAAAAAGTCTGAACACTGAAAGAATATCAACAAAAAAACACCAAAACTAAACAGAAGTGAAAGAATAACACTAGAAACATACATACTGAAGGCCTGCAGCGTAACGTCACTGAACTATGGATTTCGGGCTTAATTTTGACAGTCGTGACAACATATTGAAGAAACTAGGGAATGCAAGCATCACTAAACGGCATTCCAGTCTCTCCATACCTCATAGTGTTGGAGAGAGAGAGAGAGAGAGAGAGAGAGAGAGAGAGAGAGAGAGAGAAGGGGGGAGAGGGTGTTGTGGCAGAATAATGCGTGTAGTTCCCTCCCGGCTCTTTCCTTCCTGTGTTTTATATTCCACAAGCTGTTTGGGGTTATCTCGCTAGTCCAGATTCACCACTAATTTGCATATTTGTTGCGCCCTGAAAGAGTATGAAGCCAGCAGAACGAAGAAGCAGCTTGTGGCCAGCGCTTTAGGTCCACCCGTTAATTACTTCAGGGAGAAAAATAGTAGTGCATCTGTTGTGGTTCAGTAGCATAGAGTCATTCCACCTTCAAGATGTCTGTGGTGATGGGTTATTATTATCATTATTATTATTATTATTATTATTATTATTGTACAACTTCATTTAATTCTAAGAGACCGCTTCTACCTGGGGAATTAATATTAATGCTATATCTAACGCCTTCACTTAAAAAACAAATTAATTATGTAATCAAATAGAGTAAATAAATAAAGTCTGGGGAAGCGCAACTAACTACAGAAGGTGTCACCTAACCAATATGAACAGGTCGGAAATACAATGAGAATTACTGCATGCAAAAGTAATTTTTCCAAATAATGTTAGGATCAAGTTTTGCAATTTATCATCATTGTTTCCTTAATACTCTAACTGCGATCTCGATACAGTCAATCTTCCCTCTGTTATGTTCTTCAAGCTTTCCTCGTTTATTCCTTCCCTTACTTCACCCTCACCCATAACCCTTTCCCATTCCCTCGTCCTTCGTTCTTTTTCTTTACCCACGTCATTCATTCCTCTACTCACTTTCACCCTCCCACCCTTTTCTTAACTTTACCCTTCATCTTTCCTCTTACCTTCACCCTTCCTCTCTTTCTTTACCCTCACCCTTCATCCTTCTTCTTACCCTCGTCCTTGATCCCTTACCCATCTCCTTGTCTCAGCCTCTCCCTTCATCCTTCTCCTTACCCCCGTCCTTCATCCCTTACCCACCCTCCTGTCTCAGGCCCCATAAGCATAATTTCCCACCAGCCAGCCATCTTATTCCTTACCCTTCTGCCTTATATTCCACGCCCAGCTATCAGCCCTGTTTATTGCCTTTATTTTAGCTGTTTATGCATTCACACATTCACATACACACGCCTCTCTCTCTCTCTCTCTCTCTCTCTCTCTCTCTCTCTCTCTCTCTCTCTCTCTCTCTCTCTCTCTCTCTCTCTCTCTCTCTCCATCCTCCCATAACGCCCAGTGGCCCTATCGCCTCCTAGTGGTGGTATGTATGGGCGGGCTAATCCTGGTCATCTGAACTAAATGATGGGGGATAAGGCTGCATGGAAGGCCGCTCCTGTGTCCCCGTCAGCTTCTGGTAACGAGGGGCTGAGTTGGCGTGATGAGAATTGGCCTCGTCGGGTTGATGGCTGATGAGGTCTTGCGCTATATAAACATAACACTGTGATAACGACTATTTGTTTTTAGTTTCAGTTCCTTTACTATGATGACGTATTAAGTTTATTATGATCAGCACCGGCCGTTTTTACTTAACTTGGGAACGAAACGTGGTAATAAGCGAGATAATCAAGGTTAAATGTACCTCCTATTTAGAAAACTTCCCCTTAATGGAATATAATCGCTTCAGATACAACTAAACTAAAGAAAAAAGTCGGCTTATTGAACAGCTTAATCAGGCCTTCAAATGATTTAATTCTCTGTTATAAGGAGTTAGTGAAGGCTATATCTAATTACATATAGCTAAAAAAAAAAATATCTCCCAAACTGGCTATAATTCACTATGGATGGTAAGAAAATAAACACATGAATATATTTTCAGTTCAGGACGCCATCTCTGTCTCCTTGAACTTTCATTTAGTTTAGTACACTGAAAAGAGAAACACATTCCTCAAAGAACAAATTACAGACGAAACACTGAATTATACCACATCACAAACTAAAGGATCAGCTAAAATTTCCTCTTATCCTAAATTATGAGGTGGCTTGGTTCTGGTACTATCGTAAATAGGGGGCTTAGATCTGACAGGAAGGAGGATCTCATAGGGAGCGTCTAGACACAGCCTCCATCCCTCCAGCCTCATTCATCTCTCTCTCTCTCTCTCTCTCTCTCTCTCTCTCACACACAGACACAAAGTTGCCTCCCTCAGTTTACTCCAGCCTTAGCCAACCTCTCAACCCATCCCGTTCCCTCTCCTCGCCCTCCCTCACAAACACAAACAGAACCTGAGGTGAGAAGCCGTGTATGGAGGACGGAAGGAGGCACAGATGGGGAAGTGGAAGGAGAAAGACGAGGAAGGACACACAGGACGACTGGAGAGGAAGGGAGGGAGGGAGGAAGGAAGTTTTAATTAAATGAAGAAAGGTGTTGAGTTGCGGGGGACAATAAGGGAAGAACAGGGAGAAGAACTGAGACAGGCAGGTGGACTTACAGGTAAACAAATGGAAAGAGAGATAGAAGAGCTATGTAGAATGAAAACACACACACACCACACACACACACACACACACACACACACACCAGGATGCCACCCACTCACGCCTCTGTGTATGCAATGCGTCCCTGGTCTCTCCATTCACGCTATTTACGACCGTGGATTTGGATAGTGAGGTGGGTGTGTGGTGGATGGTGGATAAGGAAGCCGGTTAGGACTGCTTGTGTGGGTAGGAGAGGAACTGCGCAGTATGTGGGTGTGAGTGGGCGAGAAAGTGTGTAAAAGTAGTTGTGAATGGGAAAGGAAGCGTGAAAAATTATTTGTGGGTGGACAAAACAGTGTCAAAGTTGGCAGAGAAAGTATGCAAAATAACGATTAGGGTGGCAGAGTGAGTATGTAAAATGTGTGTCTGGGAGAGTGAATGTGCCATATGTGGGTGTGGGTGGGTGAGTGACTGTGCAACATGTGGGTGTCAGTTGGAAAGTGAGTGTGTAAAATGTGGGTGTAGGCGGGAAAGTGAGTGTGAAAAATATGGGTGTGGGTGGGAAAGGAAGTGCGCAAATGTGAACATGGATGTTGCTGGACACTGTAAAATGTGCTTGTGTACATGGGAGAGTGAATGTGCAAAATATGGATGTAGGTTGGAGAGACATCAGCCAAATGTGGATGTAGGTGGAAGAATGAGTGTGCATAATGTGGATGTAGGTTGGAGAGACACTGTGCCAAATGTGGGTGTAGGTGGAAGAATGAGTGTGCATAATGTGGATGCAGGTGAGAGAGACTTGTGCCAAATGTGGGTGTAGGTGGGAGAGGGATTGCGCTGATGGGAGTCCGTGCGTGGGCAAATGAAACACATTAGCGTGGGAAGTGAGGATCGGAACTAATTAACGTATAGGCTACCTGGGCCAGAATCTTTACCTATGGGAATGGAAGCTTAATGCAAAACACTGGTTAGATTATAATGGTGTTTGAGAGAGAGAGAGAGAGAGAGAGAGAGAGAGAATGTGTGTGTGTGTGTGTGTGTGTGTGTGTGTGTGTGTGCGCGTGTGTGCGTGCGTGCGTGCGTGCGTGCGTGCGTGCGTGCGTGCGTGCGTGTGTGTGTGTGTGTGTGTGTGTGTGTGTGTGTGTGTGTGTGTGTGTGTGTGTGTGTGTGTGTGTGTCAAGGAAGTGTATGAGTCAAATCTGCATGAAGTAAGACTGTGTACGAAAAAAGAACAGGTGCATGAGGCAGGTGTGTGTGTGTGGCGCTCGGGTAAACAAGAAGAAGCCATGAGGTAAACAAGGGAGTCTGAGCTGAGGTGTGGCGTTGTATCTGGCAGCCTCAAACGCTATCATCACTACAACCACACAGCCTCCACAACCAACACCACAACTACCACAACCACCACAATCAATACCACAACAACAACAACAACCAGAACAAGAAACGGTGGAATCGGTGATGCTTTATTTTTCTATCTCCACACAGACGTGAAAGTCCGTTCCCTGAGGTCCCAGCAAAACACCTACGTGCCACATGCTATCAGATGTCACCATTTGGGCGCCAATACCTGGCATTCATATTGAATACATGCTAAGGACTGTTTTATCCAAAACTGCTCAATTGTATTAGAGAGGCGTTTTTATGATACGTCCATGGGATTTGTGGAAGGTCAGTGAACCTTGTTTTAACAAAGTTCAGTTCATAAAACTGCTCCCTTCCACAACGGGGGCTGGAACTAGCGTCCTTTCAAGTGGCAGACCACATCTCCTATTACTTTACCACCAGCACGAAATGGAAAAACCCAAGTTTAATTCTCGGGCTGGTCGACCTGGTGAATTTTGTTTCCACCTTGTCTGTGTTCACCCAAGTGTACAATGTGGGACCTATATGCAAACCGACCACTTCTGGGTGTGTTCGAGGGTAAGAATGGTGCTCAGCAAAAACTGACTGTCTGGCTAAATGGCTTTCGTGCAGCGGATAGGCATGATTCTAAGCATTCTTCTTCATCTACAACAACACGCACGCTAGGCATCCACTTATACCATAACAACCCATATAGTTGACTGGGATCAGGCCTCGTTATCTCTAATACCATAATAGACCACAAGACCACACAAATTTCAGATATTATTAACCCTTCTCGCACGATGACGTCTTAAATACGTATCTTCCTCACTAAGATGTCGACACTTATATTTTTGCTTTCTTTCTCCAGACGATTTTATTCAGCTCTGGAGTGATTTCTCGAACTGGTGGGTTTAGATATAGGCTTAATTAACCCCTTCATGACCACACAGCCCCTCTAAGCTACATAAAATCGTCTTACTTAAAATCGTCCAGAGACAGACCTGTTTAGTTCTCGGGCTGAGGTGCTTAATCTTAAATACTGCTAGAAGGTTTTATTCAGCTAGAGAAGGGCCATCACAGCGAAATGGCTAACGGTGCTTGTTTATAACCATCTTCGTTATAAGCTGTGTTTCTAATAATCGCCTGATGGTTGAAGTAAAATATAAACAACGTCTTTATGTTCAAGAGTGTGTGTGTGTGTGTGTGTGTGTGTGTGTGTGTGTGTGTGTGTGTGTGTGTGTGTGTGTGTGTGTGTGTGTGTGTGTGTGTGTGTGTGTGTGTGTGTGTGTGTGTGTGTGTGTGTACTCACTTCATATTCAAGTAAGCACCAAGTCTATTATATATTCCATGACGAGAACAGATAAATATAAAGAAAAGAGAAAAGTAGGGGCAGGGAAATGGCGGGGGACAGGGTGACGTGGAGGCGATTTGCTTGTGGCCACCCTGTATAAAGGATTAAGGCGTCTGGCGACAGATAGATAGATAGACAGAAATGTAAGTGAACAACGATGCGCTATCTGTTTCTATCCACCCATCAGGAAACAAGAAATCTAGATACTGACAAGCAGATAAAAGTGAATATATATAATGCTGTACCAATAAGCCTATCACGAGATGAATAAGTCTTGTCTAAACTTCCACCAACCTTCTTGGCCTTGCATTCTGAGATGTAGGGAAGAGGAGATTCCGAGGGAGGTTTACTTCTCTTGACTACAATCACCCACTCCTCTTCCACTTGACACACATTACGAGCAAACTTTCCCTTCCCTCTGACTGCGAGTTTGTCTTTACTCCAATGTCGGCTGGCTCTCTGGACAGCGCTTTTTGGCACACTGAGCAGGCGTCATCCTGGCATAAGCCGGTTTATGTGTTGTTTCCAGGCACTGGTGAACGTCAGGTAGTACATCTAATCACTGATGCTTGTATTTATCACAGTATTAAACACTTCGTTTACGTCTACTCACTGACAGTTCTTGGCATTATCAAAACATGAAGCACTCTTATTCTGATACTTTATAATCTGTTTTACGGCAATATAGGAAAAGGGTTATTTTCTCATCCATAACAATTACAATAATAATAATACGAAATGCTTGAAATATATTTTATATTCGATAATCAAAACATATAAAAACAGCTCATTGTCTTGTCAATGACAACTGATTTTATCGTAGTATTTTTATTCCTTTCAGAGACACAGGAAAAGAGTTTATCATGTCACCAACATATGACGCTATCGAAACATTAAACACGCAAGTGAGGTTACTCTAAACTCAAAATGCAAAGCAATATATGAAAATGGTTATCTTGTCACCAACAGTTCTTGACTTCATCAAAATATCAAACACATGGGACTGGTTATTCCACTCATCTTTCACAGCCATGTTGGAAAATGGGCTCAATTATCTCGTCACTTAAACAAGGCTTTATCAAAACATCAAACGCACACATCTAGTTATTCTGCTCGATTTTCAAAGCACTATGGGAAAAGGACTGTGTATCTTGACTGCGCACTAATGCAAGGTGTGGTGATAGTGATGAGTTATTAACAAAGGTGATGAGGTGACGGTGATGTAGCGATGAGGGTCACGTATGGAGCGAGGGTGGCAATGACGTCAGGCGGGGAGGGGGTAGGTGTCCCAGTAGTAAGCAGGGCGGTGGTAGGGAGGGATGTAATGACGTCAAGAGGAAAGGGAGTGGCAAGGAGGTGGCAGGCAGGGAATGGTGGGGTATGTGTTGATACCGCTGGTGACAACTGCATGAGAGCTGAGGACTTAAGAAATTGCCAGGGCAGCAGAAAAAGGAGCAGCGCAACGAAGAGGAGAGACATAGAGACGTATGGTATAGATGAAGAACAGAAGGAAAAGTCGGCTTTGATTTCTGTTACAATGCACAAAAGAAGAGAACAGAGAGATGGCAGAAAATAAGACACAGAGAGAAAGGGAAATCCTGAGATGGGCCAGTTACACACGGATGTGATGGAGATGCGGTCATATTAGTTTGTAAGAGTATAAAAAGAAATAAGAAAATAACGTGCGAGATAGAGAAGAAATGAGACACGGAGGAGGTGATACGTCTAAGTGAGTCCGTAATGTAGGAGGAGGTGGTGTGCCTGAGCGAAGGTGTAATACTGAGGCGCTGGCAGCACCCTTACCCACCGACCTTCTGTAGCGTACCCTGCTGTGGTGGGGACTTCCGCCCACCCCACCCCACCATAGCCACATCGGTTACCTCACCAGTCGCCAAACAGGAGCTTCCGCTGACTCACAGGTATAATAATAACGTACAGCATTCACCTATAATGGCAAGATCGTAACGGTAGCAGCGTTTTACATAATACAATAATTCCTATTATTTCCTGAATTCAAACCATTATGCGTCAGATACGGCGGTCTCCGACGGAGTTCTCCCCCATTAGATTACAAACATCTCAAAATTTCTATCTAGCGATGGCAATAACATCGTATTGAAATAACGGCAAACGCTAATGCATCCATCAATATAGGTTATCCAGCCATTAACCATGTCAGTCAGATGATGTCTTTTACATTAAATTCAGGTCATCACCAAGGGATTTTATTCATATTAGGAAGGATCTCTAGTTGTGAAAAAGTTACAGAAGCTTATGCATTACCTCTCCACTTCCATAAGTCTTCCCTCAGCTGAGAAAAACGTCTTGAGGTAGCAAGAATACTCTGGAAAGAAACTTGCTGAAAAACAAGGTAATTATGAAGTACGAAGGGATTTAAGGACTGCCTCGAGCAAAGCACACCAGTACTGGCAACTCCGAGTGTGCTGTACAGTTTTAATGAAGGAATCTGTAATCACTAATTCAAACCATCTCGCTTCTTATCATGCCGACGAAAAAGGCTTAAGTCAAATTTAGGAGACTTATATACCTAAGGTTCAACAAACGTTCAGTTTTATACGTTCATCTTTGCCATCTGAAGGTAGAGATACAGAAGGTAAATTTAGCGTCCCCTTGAAGGCTGGCAAAGCACATCCTCCCTAACTCATCCCACCCAACCCCTCCCCCTCATGCCACCTGGTCTTGCCTCATCCCACCCTAACCCACTCCAACACACAGCACCTCTCCCCACTCCACCCCACCCCGCCTCGCCCCACCTCAACTTACTCCACCCCACTCCGCCTCGCCCCGCCCTAACCCACTGTACCTCACTCTGCCACGTCCCACCACAACCCACTCCATCCCACTCCGCCTCGCCCCACCCTATCCCACTGCCCCTCACCCCGCCTCGCTCCACCTCAACCCACTCCACCCCAATGCGCCTCGCCTCAACCAGACCCACTCCGTCCCATGCCCTCCCCCATCCCCCACCACCTCGCCTGCCGGGCCATCCCATGACGCAGGTAGTGGCGACAAATCTGCCTCCATATTTATAAACTTACTTGAATTTCAGATAAGTATAAGATTCCTTGTTTATACTCTTACCACCACTCATTCAGCTATCATACACTACACAATGAAACTGAAGCGCATATCTAAGTGAGAAAATACGAAAAATAATATTAACTTCTGACAATACTAAACTGCCACGGAGATTTGTTTATACTGCAGATTACTCAAGCTCCTTAATAAATGAGGATCCTGAGCTCCGTTTTCTCCACAGTACGCCACGCCAATAATATCATACGGTACGGTACCCACCCCGCCAGGCCCTCGGATATCCCCACGCATATGGGGATTTCCTGACGTCTTATTTAATCCTTTCTGCTCAAGAGCGACAGTGCTTTTTCCATTCATGCTACTATCAGACTGTTTTATTCTGCGTGTCTCCTGGGCTGAGGAAAGTCGTCTGTAGTTGGCTGGAATAAAATGATGGAGACAGCTTTAATGTTAAAACTGATCTACCTTCACTACTATCAGTTTTTGCCCAACATAATAACTATATTGAAGCACTACGGCAAATCGTCACTTTTGACTTCTCCACTTATTAATTCAGAGCCTCAGTTGCTCACTGACTACACGTTCGTCTTCCAAACTGTTTGTTGTCTGAGAATAGGGCTCGAACCGGAGACGCGGAGCAAATTAAAGTGGGCTTTCGTGGTATGTCCCTTCATATGCTTACATTTGTTCGCATCATGTAGGTTCATACCGATAATATGTAGTCTGTTATTCTGATACACTCAACCATATTCATTACAACACTTCCACATGCAGACACCTCGTCTTTAGTTGTTCTATGCCGGCTCTGAGGATTAATTCTGACTTTTATCCCTCCAAAGAGAAGGTTTAATCCTTCAAGTGAACCTCATACTGACTGCTAGTTATTGTTATAGTAGATATTATAAGTATAAAACACACTGGAATATATCAAAACGAGAGAAAATATTATGGAACATAATGTAGCCACATGACAAATATGTACGGTAGCTACTTAACACCTTTAAAAATTATGTGACTATTTTATAGTTTATTCTTGTTATCTCAAGACCATTTTACTTAGCATGGGATAGATAAAATGACCATGGGGGATTAAATACCTTCTAAATTAGCAACCTTAACTAGTCGAGTAGCTCTCTTCATCTGAATAAAATTATCTGGCAGCATCAAAGACAAAATTAAAACACCATCATCGGTGTGAAGTGCTAAAAAAAAAATAACAAGAGTCAATACGATCAAGGATGAGATACAGGAACCCATGATGTACCACCACTGACGTCTAACAAGGCCAGAGAAGAAGGTAGCAGACACCCCCAGCCCGAGATAGCCGAGGCAGGCGTGAGCAACATCCCCATTTAGCTGGTCAAATATATTTACGGGCAGAAAGCGACGCTCAGCGTATAATATTACACGAACTTGAGTCACGGTGTCCCTTATGCAATCAACTCAATCATTACCTTTCTTGTGTAAATGCTGTTTTATAACGACGTCCTTTACATATATAATTTCCCTGTTACCATCAGACTAATTTATTCAGAGAAAGAGACTTGGATAAGGGGCAGGAAGTGATATCTCCATAAAATGTTGTTGGACCTTGAGGCACGCTGACCCTTATGTGGAGAGATAAGTGACAGTACAGGTAAGATGTGGTGTGTTGTGGGTAGAAGGGTCGTTATAGAGTACGGAAAGACATGCCCGAAGGTCCACTGCAGAGAAAGATAGATAGCAAACGTCACGTCTCTCATCTATACAGTCTTATAAACTGTTCTTGCTACCAACAGTCAATTTTACCAAGATCGGGAGACTAATATATTTCCCGGCAGGAACATACTCCGTTCTTATAATATTGCAGGAACTGGAGTCATGCTGCCCTTTACGTCGTTATCCCAGCCATCACCTTTCAACAAACACTCTCACTACCATGACGTCTTTTTCATTTGAGTCAGGGTACCAACAGACGATTTATACTCAACTTGAGAAAGATCTGCCATGGTGACACTGTTTAATAAGGGCTCTATCTAACCCACTGAGTTCGAAATGTTTCCCCCTAAACTGAATAAAATCTTCTCGAACAGCAAGAAATAAGAAATGGTATCATCGCCCTGAAGGGACTGATCGCTTTGACAGGATGACGCGCCTTTTGCTTTTTTCTTGTTACCACCAGACGGTATTACTCGGACTGGAAGGAACTTTTTGAACTTGAGAGGTCAGAGAATGCCTTTGTTTACAATTCTGCCACATGAGGTAACCCCTAGACTGAATGACATTTTTAACTATAATGACGTCTTTTTTAGTCTTCTTTATTTAGTTTTATTTTAATATACTTTGCATTACCTACATGTATTTTACTCTTGCTATGGTCAGACAATTATTTCATCAGAAGGCGCTTGGAGGCTGCAAGAATGAACCACCGAAGGACAACATCGTACTGAAATTTTTAACCTAAATGACGTGCTTCTTATTTTTGTTTTTCACATTACTTTTTTATACTTCTCATTATATATATATATATATATATATATATATATATATATATATATATATATATATATATATATATATATATATATATATATAAAATCATGTTACGTTCAGATGATTCGGCTATATTGTCAGCTTGGGCAAGATCTCGCATAGTGCAGGATCCACGTAGTCTCCATTAGCCCCTTGACTAGAAGAGATCTCATGCTACGCGGTGGGTGGAACATAATAACAAAAAGGTGTCATCTAACTGAAGGCGCCAATCTCTCCCCTTTACTTTTAGTCAGACGTTTTCATCAAATCTTCTCCGGTATTTTTCCCCTTCAGTCACCCTCTTCCCCCCCAGGATCCTAATCTGATTTTCTACTCTAATTCCTGTTCCCCTCTCACAGCCAATTCAAAGCGTTTCTCCCCCTCTCACTCACTTCATTTCTCCCTCACCCGTTCCAACTCTTATGTACCCCTTCCTCACCCTTTCAGATCTCAGTCTTCCCTACATCTCAGATAAACATTTCTTTTCTCCATCATATGGCTGTCTATCTTTCCTTCCCGCATATTCTCCTGCACTTTTCATTCACCACACCCTTTCCATCCCTTCAGATCTCACCCTTTCCCGCGTCTCATATAAACACATTTCTTTCCTCCAATGTTTACAATTACAGGTATGTATCATTATTTTCTTCCTCTATCATTTCTAGCTATCCCTCCATACCTTACAGTTACCAACCCCTCTCTTGCTTCCCGCTTCTGCCTGCATACCTAATGTCTCACATAAGGTCATCCATTTTACACCCTCAAAATCCCGCTTCCCACATGAACTCAAACCTTTCTCCACCATCAGCTGTATTGCTCAGGGGCTCTCGACCGAGGGGAAAATTTCTCCCCAGGGGGTAATTTGGTCATTTTCGTGGTGAATCCTAATGCAGTGAAACAAAAAATGAGAAGGGGGAAATTAATCTGAATATTCCTTCGCAATGAGGAGACCTTACCTCTTTCGTATGGCATTGGTCAATATCACATCTACATGAACAGTTGGTAACACTTGGGAGTTTGTTTCGGTACTTAAGCTGTGAAATATGGTAATAACGTCCATGACCGTCCCTAGGAGCAATCGAGCAGGAGTATTCGTGAATAAAGTCCAGTAATTTTCTGTGTTTCTTGGATTCGGACTGGAGGCAAATGTCCTACGAGGAAGACAGAGCGGGAGAAATCGCTTAAAAAAATTATGATCCCTTTATTTACAGCTCGCTATCCTTATGTTCCACAAAAATCCCCGACTTGCTTCATATTACTCCCTCCCTACCCCTCGCTGGCGAGAAGTTGCACTATACGTGGAGGCGTTATGCATCGTGGGTGGAGCGACTGTGCCGTCAAACCGGGAGACAATCTTCATATTTCCCTGCACCTTGCCATGGGAAAGACACTGGTTCGTTCCTGGCGAAGCGCTGTCTACCACAAGGAGATGCTGGATTCCTGCAAGGTGTATGTGATGTACAGTACCTGTAAGATGGCCTCACTGAAGCAATTGCTTACCTGTTGTCGGCAGGTCTGCTCCCCAAGACAGACCGAGGCTAAGCAACAACAACAACAATAACACTGAATCTTACATGAACACAGCATTACAATGACACATTCGTCTTGCTACTCTCTCCACGTCTTTGTCTCACTCTCTTTCCACTATTAATCTACGACTAGTCTTCCTTATCTCTCATAGTTCCTCCTGACTTGTGAGTGATTCACAGTGACTACTGGGGAAAATCAATTAGTGAGATCTTGAGCTCTTTTCTGTGTTTCCTTCCCATCCGTTTTATCTCCAGTCTTACTCCCTCCCTCCCTCGCGCCAGATATAAACATCCCTCTCCTCACTATCTTTTTATTTGTTTATTACCAGATGTCTTAATCCAGGAAGGGGTGGTCACAAACATACCGCTTCCTTTTCACCTTGTCCTCTGCCATTAAGTTGGCCTCCATTTAGCTCACACCACGTTCACCCATACAACTCCACCTCATTCCTGCATCTCATCCTCGACTTCCCTCTCCCCCTAACTCATTTATTTTTTTTATATGTCCGACTCTGGGCATAGGCTTCATAGCCAGCTATCAAGGCCCAGCAGTCCTCCTACATACCCTACACGTCTACATGTCACCACTTCGGCACTAACACCCACCGTCCATATTGAATACATGCTACGGCTGTCTCATACAGGACTGGTGTATTGGTATTAGCGGAGGTATTTTTACGACATGTCGGCGGGTCATGTGGTAGATCAGGAAACTGTGCTTTTTAGGAAATTCAGATCCTTAAACTGTTCCCTGCCCCAGCCGGGATTCGATCCTGGGTCCATTATGACTGCAAGCCGCCTCTCTACCGATTCAGCCACCGCCTCACCCATATGCACTCTCTTAGTCAGTCACATATTCTCTTTTTTCTCATCATTTAAAAATACCCCTCCTAGCTACTCCTCTCCTACTTTCCACTACTTTCTCCATTGATTGCAATTCACATATACTAACTCCATGCCTGCAGCGCTTACAAACAGCTACCTGGTACCCTTCCGTTACTTAATCCACACGTCTTTCTTCCTTTTCTTGCTGCCTCCCTCTCTGGTTTACTGTATCTCATCTGGGTCTATCATTACAGCTTCATCTGCTCCAGTGCCTCGTATAGCAGTTCAGGATCTCTGCATTTCGTATCTCTTCATCCCCTGCGTTCAATATTTACTCTTTCCCTTGCAATCGTTAATGTTCTCTGCGTTCTACGGCTGTTCCATAAAACTTTATCATCCACAACTGCTCCATTAATAATGTTCTCTACCTTCCTCAACTATTTCACGAAAGTTCTCTGCATTCCACGGCTATTCCATGAAAGCTGTTCCATAAACGTTATGTCTACCACAATTGTTCCACAAGCGTTTCCTACCTTTTGTATTTGTTCCACAAGTATTCTCTGCCTTCCACATCTGCTCCTTTCCTTCCTACCGCATCGACTTCACCCCAGCTACCTGCCTCAGCCCTCCATAATTACCTCTTCCCTCGTGACCTGTCCCTCACCCTCCCACGCTAACTCGTCTCTCCCACCCTCTCTCAAGCGGCCATATTCTCGCTGAATTGACTCATTAGATCTGATGAGGCATATTATATTACAACTTGCTACCCCAGACGACTGTATTTAATTTGGGTGTACCTTTAGCACTGGAGACGGTAGGCACACCTTCCACTAAACCCCTTCGCCAATAAGGTCTCTTCAAAGTTACATATAATAACTCTGTGGTGTCGGGATTAAAATGAATATGACGTCCTCGGGTTGAAAGGCTAACAGCTTTCGTAACAGCAGTTTCTCAGGTATGCAATCGGCAGTTCATCAACATCATTATCATCAGCATAATCATCTCTGCACTTCAACTTATTTATAATCGTTTTATATGACACTTACGCAAACTTAGCCGATATGAAGGAGGCACAGCAAAGTATTAAAAAGTAGTAAGCAAAATCAATCCCAAACGAAGAGGCAGCACGAATTTCTCCCATGCCAAAAGGAATACGGTGACACATGGCAGGGATGTGAACATAACGATGGCTGGTGATGTGGCGTGGGTAGGACAGCACACGCCCTCCTGCTCTCTCACACAGAATGCATACCGCGCCTCCATGAATACCAAGCAGGAGTGGGGGCATACTCCAGTGGGCATTACCGCTGTTCGGGATGGTGCCAGGAATCCGGAAGCGAATTTGTTGCTATCATTAAGGCTTAGGGCTAGAGTCACGGCTCAAAATTATTTAAAGATGAATACTGCTCAACAACTGGACTAATTGTTTATTATTCCAGATGTACTGGTAAAACTTAGTAATCCAGCTTCATCTAGTCTACAATTAAACACAGTAAAGGTAAGGCCATACTGGGTACAGTAGATTAATCCCGCCGCAACGACATTAACTTTTTCATTTCGTTCTTGCGATCTAAAAACAATTTTGTTTCCTCAAGTCAGGAGGTATGTTATCAAGCACGAGATGTTATATGGCCTTCTTTAACCCCTTAACTTCCAGGTAGTCTCAACTCACTCTGGATAAAACTGGCAGCAGCAAAAATAAAAAAAAAATGCAGTCTACGCGCTGGCGGGTCCATTATTTCACTGGATTAACTTCATGGATTATATTCTTGCTATATCCTATAAGGACAACCTCCAACAAAGTCCATGCTTATGAAACATTTCCCCAGTGCTAAGGAAAATAGTCTGGTGATCATACAAGAAAAAAATGACAAACAAGTCCCCATGTGAAAGACAGAGAGAGAGAGAGGGGGGGGGGGTGGAAGTAAATGAAACGTGCTGGTTAAATCCCGTAGAGTAAACCTATGAGCAACCCAGTCCTTCGCCAGGCAGCCATCCAGCAGTGTCTATTTTTATCCTCGGTGGAGGTTAGAGTGGCGGGCAGAGGGGGGAGTTAATGTGATTACTGTCTGCGGCAGTCGCGTTGGGGGAGAGGAGACTACAAGGCCAGTTGAGGTAGAGACACGTTCACACACACACACACACACACACACACACACACACACACACACACACACACACACTCTCTCTCTCTCTCTCTCTCTCTCTCTCTCTCTCTCTCTCTATATATATATATATATATATATATATATATATATATATATATATATAAATATATATATAATAAATTATAGGCTACAGTATATACATAAAAATATGCAGATGAATAGATATCAATTTACCCTTTCTATTTATCTATCTTTCTTTCTATGCATTTATGTTGGCATTAATGTATCTATCTATCTATCTACTTATGTTTGTCTTTTCGTCTGTCTCGGTCTCTGTCTGTAGTTCTGCCAATTATTATGTTTCACCCTCTCTCTCTCTCTCTCTCTCTCTCTCTCTCTCTCCACACTCTGATTCCTTAGAATGTTTTTCAAGTTGAAGCAAGTGGATAACGAGGCCATTCTTAATCCCTTAAAATTTTACCATCCGGTTCTTGTCCTTTATCTGTAATTAGTGGTTATCGCTGGACAGGTAAGCCTCTGTCGCCCGGTGGTTACTGTGTTCTTCTCGAGATGCTTGTATCTGCGCCGAAACTAGAGTTCTATACCGATGCGGAACCTAACACGGATGCTGGTACTATGTCCTTCATATGCTTGCACATATTTGCACCCTGCCGGCTCATACCTGTGACAGATTTGGACTGTGACATGTACTGTATAGCCATTCCAACACCTCAACTTTCACATGCATGACTCTCAGTACGGACACTTTTTTTTTATTTGTATATGGCGTGTATGAGGAAGTGTGTCTGACCATCATACTCCTTGTGGGGAGAAGGCCCAGTTCTACTTTGAGCTTCATAGAAACTGTTACAGAATACTGTGATACAGAATACAGATACTCCTTTCTTCGCACGAACTTTACCTTCTCCGTGTTTAGTCTCACCAAGCAAGAAGAGACTCAGGGCTCGACGGTAACACAACCCTCTAGGCTCCAGGAACGTTGTCGGATTACCTTTCATCGACATCTAACCTTCTCCTATCATCCCTTAACTATCCCACAACTCCAGTACCTATTATTCTATCTCACAGTTCATAAAGTGTCTTGCCAATTCCATGTTTCTTGTATCCTCACCTGTCCACAACTCTAGCACCTTCATTTATCCTTCAC
Organism: Coenobita brevimanus; assembly: GCF_032717465.1. Lineage (NCBI taxonomy): Eukaryota > Metazoa > Arthropoda > Malacostraca > Decapoda > Coenobitidae > Coenobita > Coenobita brevimanus. Next base: position 7,859,847 of record NC_136996.1, on the reverse strand, counting down.
CTATCTCACTACTCCTGTACCTGTTCGTCTATCTCACAGTTCCTACAGTTCCTCACCTATCCTACTGTATATCTCCTTTATCCTCATTTATGCCACAACTGCACCCTGGCCTATCCTTTACCTATCCCACAATTACATCTTAATCCATTCCACTACTGCTTCAGCCCCATTTACCTCTCTCCAATTCCACATCTCCTTCACCCATATCCACAGTACACCACAATCCCTCAGTCTTTCCTCAACCAAACCACGACCTTTATATCTTTGCGTTGCCCACAACTCCCCCACAACCACTGCACCCTCGGCCATCTCACACCTATCCTTTATCCGCCCAAGAATGCTGGAGGAATGTGTGTGCGTGTTTGTGTCGCCTCTTTTTGCTCCTTCAGCCGCACTCCTCCCTCGTTAAAAAAAACAGTAAAAACATCCTCCCTCTTCACAGACAGAGGAGAGCGGATTTAGGTTTCCGCTGAGGGTGTGCTGCTGCTAGTTTACCCTGCTCTTCTGTCTGTTTATCTATCTCTCTATCTAGTTATTTACATTTTCTTCCATCCATCTATACATCCATCCGTATATCTGTCCACCTACCTCGTTCTATCATTCTGTCGTCATTTATCTATTTGCCTGCCTGTCTATCTACCTTTGGTCTATGTATTGCCCGGCGTCATATCGTATATTTCATACAGGGTGACGGTGACAAAACAGCCATCCCAGACAATCTGCCCGCCAGTATTCCTCTAATTATTATAGGTACATAAGGTCGTGTTCACTCTGGCTTAGGAGTTCTTTTGCTTAGCGATTTATTCCCTCATTACGCCGTTATATTCTCTTGTACGTATTTATACCATTAGAACTGGAACATACTGTAGTAGGCATACAGGCAAATATCACGCACGAGAAAAGTAACGTACAATACGGGAATGAAGTATCAATCAAGATAATCATTAATTTGGTTAGGACTTATATTATTCGTGGTCCGTTCATTCAGATAACCAGCAAACAAAACCGGAAAGGGTACTGATTTTCTGTTTGTACCATATGCAGTAATACACTGTTAAAGAAGAGGTGCTAGAAAGCCTTCCAAGCCGACGAGAATATAGCCAATAGCCATGACACGTTTACTACACCAGGCCAAGAATCGGTACTCACAGTCCAGTTGAGCATTCCTGTCCCTCACGTCCTGCTGAAGTAGGGACAGCTTCTCCTGCAGCTCCTCAGACTTCTTCAGTGTGTCCTGGACGTTCCTCAGAGAGTCAAGCGTCTGTTTCAGCTTAGTCACTTCCTCCTGACTCTCCGCCAGGGATAGTGTCAGCTGGTCTACCTGCTTCTGGTACCGCTCCTCCTGCGCCGCCAATTCCTTCCTGGGGAGAGAAGAAGATACTCTTTATTTCAGGTGAATATCTGGGCTCACTTATATCAGCAGCATGTAAGAGGCAAGATATAAATCGAGATACTATTCTTTTCTGTCTGATGAGGTGCATATCTGTTATATTCTTGGCATTTTCAGTTAGGAGAGGTTAGGTACAGCCTTCATTTAGCCATCCGCTACTAGGGGATACTGCTAAAATAAATAAAATCGTCTGGTAGTGGCAAAATAGATTAAAACTGACGTCCTTTGGCTGAAATGAGTTAATCCCTACTGATTCCTGTTATTCCTTTGACATCCTAAAAAATGAGCATCAGTTAAAGAATATTTGCCAGTACAGTAGCGCCAGGTCATAAATGAATTACACAAAAAGTAAACTTTTTACGACGAGTTTACAGGAACTCATTCATTTTAGTGCAACATTTTGTTGCCCCAGTTCTGCAGTCATATTTACCTGCTATGAAAAATCTCCTTGTTAGGTGGCACAATAGCTATTTCTTCCCCTCTTGTTATATTAAAATCATAACTAGTAAACTTTCACCTCTTCAGTTATGTGACGCACTTTTTTTTTTAGCTTCTCTACATCAATATTGTTTTCGGCAAGGTTTCTCGTTTTAATGAGTTAATGAAACTTTTAATATGAATTTCAAAGCTCAGATATCTCCCCAAGGATAAGTAAAAATCGTCAGGAAAACGCTGACGAGAGAGAGAGAGAGAGAGAGAGAGAGAGAGAGAGAGAGAGAGAGAGAGAGAGAGAGAGAGAGAGAGAGAGAGAGAGAGAGAGAGAGAGAATATTACGTCCTATTCTGCCTTCCAACACATTACAAAAGTTTCCGAGGAATATTATATTACCTGCCCTAATGTGTATCATGCCACCCAACGTACACAACAGGAGTGAGACGCCTCATATAAGTATTTACCATAAACAACGATATCAACTACAGTAAACAGTTATTCTTTCAATCCGTTGACATATTTTTTTATTGTATTCCTGTTGGCTCCAAATGATTTCACACTGTCTGGGAGATACGCTTTTCGAACTAGAGGGTTTGACGTAGCTTCAGAAAAAAAAAAATGGAAACATCTCCCTTAAGCTGAATAAACTTGTCTGGATGCAACAAGAATAAAATAGGTGCGTCACTGGACAGTAAAGATTAGGAGGACGCTGATCTTATTCGCGGTTTACCTGCTTCTGTCCTCGGCCTCACTCAGCAGCCTCCTGGCCTCACTCTCGCCCTCCGTCTGACATTCCTTCGAGGCCGACTGGACTTCCTGAGTCTGCATTTCCACCGATCTCTTTGCCACGATCTTGAGCTCATCCATTTCGCATAGTTTATCGTCCTTTGTTTTGCACTGTTTAATGTTATCCTCTTCAAGTGATATTCCTTTTTCATCTCTGTTGTCGATATTGAGATTATCAGATCCAATGGTTTTATTGTGTTCGATGTTTTCTTTATTAACTTTACTTACATTTGCATCGGTATTGTTTATACCTTCTTCATCACTGACACTCTTGTTATCAGCACTCTGAATCACTTTTTGCTCACTGCTTGTAGTTGCGGAAGTACTTTCATTTTTGCCTGACACTAACTGAACTTTGATTCGCATGATGCTGTCCTCCTTTTCCACCGTCACGCCATCTGTCTTCCTTCTACTAGTGGATAAAGATCTCCTCCGTGGAGGCCTGTGAGACTTGCCTGTATCACCGTCTGGGCCACCGGCTGTGGTCTCAGAGTGCCTAGACGAGGATCTGGTCCGGCGTTTCTCTTGCTTCTCCTGTGGTCCCTCTGACTCTGGACTCGTGGCAGTGTTGGCACGCTGGATATCGCTCAACATCACTGACCTCGTCATCCTGCGATCGGAGCCTCGGGACTTGGACCTGTGACGTGGAGGGGCAGTGACATCCAATGACTGACTTCCCTCTTCACTACCACCTACATCCGTCACCTCCGTATTCCCAGATTCTTCTACCTGGTGAACTGATATTTCGCTCTGTTTTATCCCAGTGATCTGACTCTTGTCACTAGATGCCGAACTTTTGCTTGAACTCAAAGTATCTCTTGTTTCTGATGCACGGGATCTGCTTCTTGTTCTTCTACGCCAAGGCACAGTAACTTCCTCTTCATTACTGTTCGTGCTGCCCGTTGTACCCGAGTCTCCGGCTTTCTGGTCCCCTTGCATTCTGTGGCGTCGTGTGGACGATGACGAGCGATATCGCACTCTTTCCTTGGCTCCATCCCTTTCGGAGCTCCTTTTCCTCTCCTCACTTGCATCAGACAATGGCCTTCGCCTCAGGGCTATGTCAGACTTTTCTCTCCTGAGTTCTCTTGAAGCTGGAACAGATCGTGGTCTCTCCTTGGCTTTCTCTTTTCCTTCCTTATTCCTATTACCCTCATCCCCAGACAGAATTTCTAATGACACTCTCTGATCTTTGTCTTCACTCTCTGTTACAGAACTTCTACACAGTGGAATTTTGAATATAACATGAGTGGCGGCCTCAGCATTTCCAGCAGAGCCGAGAATTTTCTCTGATCTTTTATCATCAACCGGATCCTTCAGAATTACTTTTACTGCGTCTGATCCCTCCGGTTTTGTGAATTCAGCTTTCTTCATTTCAATCTTTTCCGACCCGGAATCTTTTACTTTAGCCAAGGACGCAATGGCTGGCTGCCTGGATGTGGCCGGAGTAGATGTACTGCTCGCTTCAACTTTCTTCCCATCAGAGGTGGAGGAGCTGCCATCATATGGTGGCGTCGAAGTGGCAGCTTTTCCCTCACACACTTTTTTCTTTATATTTTCATTTTGAATTTCTTTTTCATTTTTCACTGCACTTTCGCTTTTCCGTGGTCCTGAATACCTTCCCCAATCCTTTGTATTTGACTGTGATTTGGGGAAGAGTTGTGGGTTTTCATTTCTGTCACTTGGGTTGTTACTCATACCACCTTTATTTTGCACAACATTTAGGAACTTCTCCTCGTTCACTGGTGTCAAGGAGTAGGACCTCTTATGCGTTACACCTGGATTGATCTGCCTTTCTGACGAGGGTTCAGGGGCGGAGTAACGTGTTGTCTGACCTGTGCGTCCGCTCAATGACATTTTATCATCATTTCTGGTCGTTGAAGGAATTGGTGATAGACGACTGGAGCCTAAAACTGCTCGTGGGTTAGGAGTCTTTTCTAATGTATTTGATCCAGAAGTGTGTCCGTCACTTTCATTTTCTGGTATTGACTCCAGGGAATGCATGGATGATATGGAATGGCGAGACTTGCCAACAGTTGGTGAGGTGCTTCTCTGGGGTGTCATGCTCACCGACTCTAGTTTGGTATCACTAGAGAAACTAACCTTTGGTGGTGGCGAAGGTGAGGATCTGGTCCTTACTTTATTCTTTAATGATGTGTTTGACTGAACCTCCGGCCTATCTGACGCGAGAGGTGAAGAAGAGGCACCAAGCCTTTGAGAAACACTACCCATTTGCCTCGCTGCAAAGCCAGGCTCGCCTGGGGAATCTGGACATACTTGAGCTGAGAGCATGTGCCTGACTGAGGGTGGAGAAGATGGAGGTGTTTGCAAGCAGTCAGCGTCAATGAAAGAAATCGAGGAGTTGCTGAGTGAGGGTGAGGAGGAAGGATTGACAGGTGAGCGAGAGCCAGCCCGGCGAGATGCAGCTGTTGGATTGGTCTTGATGTTGGTCCGCACTGTCTTCCTTCCAGCTGTCGGAGATGAAGTTATTCTACCACCGGTTCCCATTCTCGGCCCTGGAGGTGTGCGGCGGCCGGAGGGAGATATGGGTCTTGCGGAAATGCTGGAAAGGCTGGATGTGGAGCTGGATGGAGTAGATAGCATCGAGGTTCGGCCATCTGGCGAAGTGGGCCGGGAGGAAGAATTTGCAGTAAGCTGGTAGGGTGATGCTGCCGGCGAGAGGGGCAAACCAGGCGACGACGGTGGTGTTACTACTCCCGGGGAAGGTGTCAGGCGGCCCTCGTCTCTCTCGCAGCCAGATGTTTCTGGCGGCAGAGGTGGTGTAATCCCTGAGCTGACAAAAGGTCCTCTGGGCGCGATTAACCGCGGGTTGAGTGGTGGCTTCATTGCCAAAGGAGTGGCATTCCCTGACCCCTTACTGGTTTCGAGTGCGGGAGATACTACCTGGTTTTCACACTTGCTTTGCAGTTCAGGTAAGCCATTCCTGTGAGGCTGTGGATATCCAACAGCTCCTGCAAACGTTGAGATACTTGGAATAAATGCAGCAGAGAGCAAACCACCGGATTTGCTGCTACCCTTAATATCACGGCCTTTTGAAAGGAATGAGAACTCTTGAGCTGGAGGAGGAGTGTGAGCAGCAGCAGCAACAACAGCTACATCCTGGGACTGGTTGAGAGGTGAGGTGGGCGAGGATGGGCGGGACTGGTATTCGCCGCTATGCCTGGTGGTGGCTGAGGGAAAGGCGGTATCTTCCTCACCCTCAGTGGCGGTGCTATTCTGGCGAGACAGCGGATCGTGGTCGCTGTCCGCCCACTCACCTGAATCCCTCCCATCGGAACTCTGACTTTTCCTTGCGGCTGATGAGTCGACGCTTCCCTCCTTGGTTCTCTCGATCGATTTACTTTTTCGAAAGATCGATTTTGAGGACTTTTCTTCCTTGCCCTTTCGTAGCGCTACTTTGGCTTCCTTCTCCTCTTTATTATTCGATTTGTCTTTTTTCTTGTCCTTATTAGGGGTTTCACAGTTTTTCTCTTTGGTCACAGTTTTGTCCTTTTTATTTTTGAAGAAACCAAACATAATGTGCACTGGTGGTCGCGTGCGGAGCCAGTCATGAGCTCACCAGTGCCCGCCAACGGCACTCTGGCACTGACGCCGCACTCACGTTACGACCTTCATTAAACATCAAACACCAAAACAACATTGATAAAGTGATAAGGAATTCATTAACAAGTAAATCAGTAAATGTCTATCAGTAACACCTGAACTCTCACTCATTCACTAAACAACAAAAATGCCATAGTAATAATCATGACCATCCTGACATTCTTCTACGTACGTGGTGTGAAACAGAGGGAGAAAACAAGGAAAGAGAAAACACGAACGAGAGAGAACTATTAACAGCATGCCTAATGGAATGGATCAAACATTTGTTCACACATCACTCAGGTCGCCTAGCTCTACCTCACACACACACACACACACACACACACACACACACACACACACACACACACACACACACATTTTTTGCCGTTTTGCTTACACATACATTTCACACTACCTATCAGATAGTCAGATATCTTTATCATCCGGGTAAAGATAGGTGGGCACTGCTAATGTAACCCTCCCACGTGTTTGTGTTTTACTCTTCCTCTATGCAGACGAATTTATTCCATTTCTGGGAGACCATTCACAGTGAAGGAATTCCCTAAAGTTCAAAAATTCTCCAAAGCTGAAAGACGTCATCGGCAGGTTGTTAGACTGAAAGCAGAATTACGTCATCGGAGTCAAGCTGCTAAGTTGCGAGTGGGGGGAGAGGAGGGGGGAGAGAGAGTACGTCACACCACCACGTGCTCGTCAGTGGTTCAATTGACATGCCCTAGATAAGCAAGAGATTTCACACCACCAGAGTTCATCCATGTCTTTTTTAGCTCTGAAACTCAAATGCTCGTTCGTTTTTAATAATGAAAATGATGGAATATGTGCGTGGCGGAAAGAAAATCTAAAAATGTTTTTGGTGCAGAAATATGAGACATTTTTTAGACGACGCGACCCAGAAACTGTGTTGGATAGTTAAACAGCCTGGAGCGCCAACAGGAAACGCCTATTCATTTTGTTTACAGTGTGGGCGGGTGTGAGAGTGGCCCTGGCAGCTTCCCTCCTAAACACCGACCCTGCAGCCCATACCGGGTCGATATCAAGCACACACGTGAGGACGCAGGTAACAACAGCGAGGAAAGGGCAACATAAATGAGTGTAACACAAAAGGAAGGAATTTTAGGAACTGCTTCACATATAGTAGTTTGCAATGAAGAGGATGACTTAAATGGAAAGAGCGTTTACAGGGAACATTATACCATACAAATCAACAGATGACTGTGAAAAGCATTAACCTAGTCTATAAAACTAAAATTTGATCGGGTGGAGAAGCGCAAATAGCAGGAGAGAGAGAGAGAGAGAGAGAGAGAGAGAGAGAGAGAGAGAGAGAGAGAGAGAGAGAAATGAGAACTGGAAACATTATGCAGATAATGGATTTTAAGACAAGAATTGTGTTGGAAAAGACAAAGACAAAGAGGCGACGACAAAAATATAAAGCGAAAAAGGAAGAACATGATAAACTTTCCCAGTGTCCCAGAAAAATAACTTAGACGAAAAATATGCATATAAAAATGGAATCCGCGGACGCGTACACAGGGCTGGAGAAAATTGTGAGCTGCAAGAAAGAGAACGTAGAGACTCCCTTCCATGCAAATTATATTGAAAATTGCGGCCGCGAAGAGGGTAAGCTATTGGGATTCTTTGAGGGAAATTCCTGAGGCCTAATAAATACCAGAATAAGGAATCTACTCTGGCAGGCGCACGAAAACTTGGGGTTGGGGGTGAGGGTGAGGATGAAAGTGAGGGATGAAGGTGAGGGTAGTGGTGGATGGTGAGAGGAGAGTCAGTAGGGGTACGGGTGAAAGTTAGAGAGGGGAGTAGGGGATGGGGGAGAGTGAAAATGGCAGTGGGGGTGGGAGTGATGACAGAGTGGGGAGTGGGGACTGGAAGATGAAGGTGTGGAGGAGCATGAAGGTTTGCAGTGTGGGTGCGAATGGTAAGAGGGAGTGTGTAGTGGGAGATGGAAAGTACAGGTAAGGATGGGGGGTGGTAAGTAGGTTGGCGTGCGGTTATGGAGCGAGGGATAGTGAGGGCGAAGATAGGGGGTAAAGTGAGAGGGAATGAGAGGTGGGGGTAGTGAGCGTGGGTGAGGCTGAGGGTGAGAGACGGGAGTGGGAGTGAGGAAGAGGGTGTGGGGAGTTGGGAATAACCAAGACGAAAATGGAGTAGAGTATTCTAACTCTTCTTGGGGTGACTTCTATGAAATCTGATTATCCACCTTGAAAACGACGACGCCTTGAAATTTTGTTCATGCTACCCTCACGCGATATTATTCAACGCTGAAAAAGTCACGGTGTAGAAGGAGATAGCAACTAATTCAATTACAAATATATTTAAAGTACTGGTTTAGTATCTTTGTCTCACCCATGTAATTCTGTTTATTTGAAGGGAGTCTTGTGAATGGTGTAATTGATATTCTTCCTAACTCCTAACATGAATTTAATAACTGGTGGTGCAAGAATAAATTAGCAATCATCGTACTAAGCGTGTTAATTCAGAATGCTCGGTTTCAGTGGTCTGTCCTCAGGTGAAGTTTACAGTATGTGTCATATTCAGCTGTTCAGATCCCCAAGAAGCAGCTGGAAGTTTTTTAGTCACGTAATGCCACTAGCGGCTTTTGGCAGTCACCCACCCTTCAGTGTTTTGGACTAAGGTAGCCTAGCATCCCATTCTTCTACGCCTAACCTCGCTAGGGTTTGGCTAACTTGTGCCTGGTTGTACCTGATGTCCTATTATTTTTAGCTTTACAGTTATTTTCGTACATGCATTTTTTATATAATTCAGGATATGCTTGCATGGAAAGTGGTCAACATTTTCAAGTTATTCTGATCATTTTTGCACCAGTATTTCGCTCTTCTCATGCATATAAACTGGCCTCCTTTCTCTTTCCCCGCCCTTGTTCCTACCACTCGCCCTAGGCCTCGCTGCCGACCCTGTGTATCGGGTTGTGCCCTTAGGTAGGTCTGGCGCCCCTCTCCAATTTATCTCCCACGAGGTCACCCAGCGCTGTAACTTAAACCAATTTTCTCAGCCTGCCGCATCTGTTGGCAGAGAACTGCTATCTCTGAGATGTTAACACCCCACGGTGTGTGTGTGTGTGTGTGTGTGTGTGTGTGTGTGTGTGTGTGTGTGTGTGTGTGTGTGTGTGTGTGTGTGTGTGTGTGTGTGTGTGTGTGTGTGTGTGTGTGTGTGTGTGTGTGTGTGTGTGTGTGTGTGTGTGTGTGTGTGTGTGTGTGTGTGTGTGTGTGTGTGTGTGTGTGTGTGTGTGTGTGTGTGTGTGTGTGTGTGTGTGTGTGTGTGTGTGTGTGTGTGTGTGTGTGTGTGTGTGTGTGTGTGTGTGTGTGTGTGTGTGTGTGTGTGTGTGTGTGTGTGTGTGTGTGTGTGTGTGTGTGTGTGTGTGTGTGTGTGTGTGTGTGTGTGTGTGTGTGTTTTCCAGGGTCCAACCATTTTCTTTGCACTGTTCCCGTTTTTTCTTATCAGCAGTGCTCTCTTCACTTAAAAACTAAAAATTCCAGTATTTCCCTTCTTTTTCATCCTTCACAATGTTTTTTAAAGTCCATCAATGATACTTAACAGAATTGTTATTGGGTCTGTAATTCGTAAATCAATTACTCTAAATGTTGCGTTTGGTGAATTTTTTTGGTACTCGCGATTATAATAAAAACTGACCAAAATGATTAACCCTTGTGTGGTTGTTATGAGGGAGGCAGTGAGGACGATGATGTCGGAGATATACAGTAAAAAGGTGGTGAAGAGGGATGGTGGTGATGGTGGGGTTTATGGGGGAGGTACTGGAAAGGATATTGAAGTGGGTGTTGATGAAGGGGATGATGAGTGATGGTGTTGGTGGTGAAATTGTAGGGGTATAAAAGGGGGGAGTGTTCGTAGTGATAGTGGAGTCCAAGGGGATGGAGGTGGTAGTGGAGTTTAAGAGGGAGGCAGTGGGGAGGATAGTGTGGTGGAGGTAATGTGGAAGGTAATGGTGGGGATGGTGTGGGAGGTGTTGAGAGGTGGAGGTCATGAGGGACTGTGATGGTAATGAAATTGTGAGGAGGTAAGTGGAGGGGGGACAGTGGTGGTGGTGGTGGAGTTGAGGGGGATAATGGTTGTGAGGGAGGCAGAGTTGTGTACATAGGTGGTGGTACGGGGGAGCAGTGGTGGGGATGGGTACGATACTGACCTGCCCCACTGAACTTTACCCATTCTCTTTCTTTGTATGGCTGGTCGGGATTAGCCCACAAATTCCTTTTAAATCGTGATATCATCTGTTGGATATTTAATTTTGAACTAGTGAATGTTAATTTTCTTACTATAACACACACACACACACACACACACACACACACACACACACACACACACACACACAAACTTTCATAACAATAATTTCATGTTTCATAGTGTAGATGGAGCATGACAAATTAAACCCATTTAACGCCACAACAACTATTAGCCTCTAGAATGCTCAATAAGTCGAATCCCTAGGGACCTAACATAATCCAACAACAATACCTATAATTTAATCTAACGACCCATCATAGTCCGAAAGCTCAGTCCTACTGCACCTTCGTCCACCCTATCTTAATATACCTTAACAACCAGCCATGATTCAACCATAATACACTAACCTAACTTAACCTATGCTAACAGGTTATGACCAGATTACCATAGCTTACTCAGCTTAACTAATTCTAGCCTTACCTAGCAACCCTCAATCATCCAGACACTACCCTACCTACCTAGGCGAACGAGATCTAATTAAACCTCAGATAACATAACATAACGACCAGTCATGATCGCTCCAGTTACCCTAATCTGGCCCAGCCTTCCGTAATGACACTCCATCACTTATCACTCCACCCTAACCCATCCCACCCTACCAACCAACCATGACCCAACTACTCAAGTTCAACCTAACCTAACCTAAAACACCTTTCTTTTTGACCAGCCATGATTGATCCAACCACGCAAACCAAACCAAACCTTATGACTCCATGACTCCACAACCCCCGACCTAACCTAACCTAATATCCATTTATGAAAGATCAAGCAAACCTGATCCCACCCAGTCTTACGTAACGACCCTCCGTGACTCAAATTACATTGCTCTAATCAGTCCTCACCTAAAAACCAACCACGATGCATCCACCCAAGCCTAAACTTACTGAACTATCTTAACCTTACCTAACGTAAAGACCAGTCTCTATCGATCCAACCACACTGACCTATCCCAACCTTGCGTAACGACCATCCATGAACCCTGGCACGATCTATCGAGGGGCGGCAACAGAAACCCTGTGATGTTGAGGGATGGTGATGATGGCGATGCTCTCTTAAGTCGGTGACCCCCTCGAGCCTCCTTCATATATCTTACTTGGCGCCCACCAGCACAGGGTTCAGAGGGGGAAAGGGCCACAAATCTTGGGTCTGGTCGCCAATTTAGCAACGACGGCGGCGAGGAGCGATGACAAACGATACCATCTTGGCCATATATCTCGGCCACACTTATGCATAGTTGTGACAAGCGTTTTATTTCAGCCAGACAGGAATGCCTTTAGTCCTCTTAGATATGACAGTTGGAAGGAATATGCAACATTAAAATGAAATTATACTGTTCTACGATATTTGAGTTACAAGAAGCGCAGAGATCTTAGACAAACTGAGAGGTGCGTTTCATTTTAATCTTTTTATCTCTTAGCGACGAAAATAGGGGCTATCTGAGGACATATTCAAAAAGTAAATAGGAAACCCGTAGAATTTGGATCAATGAGATGGTAGGCGGAACAGTAAGCTAAGTACCTTACCCTGTAAAATCTTATGTACAGCAAATTCAAGCACTGAATGGTTGACCTTTAACCTGACACCAATATTTCCCGTACCATCAGAATTCAAGGAGCTGGAAGATATGGGAAAAATGTTGGATGTAAAAATAATTCAAAACATACGTGTCTTTGCGTTGTATGTAATAAACAATGTGATTCTATGGAAAATCATTAACTGTGACTCGGCAAATAACTTCGCAACAACACTATGTAAGAATTCTTTGAACATTTGCAGAATCTCGAATGAAGATATGAGTTATATATGGCGCAGAATAAATAACGAAAATGGATGGCTTTGTGACATTTGGGCTATGAAGAACAAAGACTAAAAGTTCCTGTGACGGAGTTGGTGCGAGTTTCTGTGGCGAAATGAAAGCGAGGTGGTGAAATACTGCGACTTCCTCAGGGACCCCCACGCCACGCACGGCTCCCCACCTTCTGCACCTGCCCACCGCCACCACTTTGCCCTCACACAAATTTAATTCCTCGCCACTTTCCCTCCGTCATAACTTTACGCAAGGCCAGGATATTAATCATCACCAACAATTCCCCTGTCACCACTACAGCTATCTTCAGTTAACCTCATCGCCTCTTCTTAAAAAAAAAAAAATAGGAATCAAAGGTAAAAACTTTCCATTTTATGTACCTTTCATTTTTTCAGCGACAAGACATAAAAAGCTGGAAATAACAGTTAACTACTGCAATAAACAGCTAATCACGAGAGGAACGGGTGTGCTTCATTTCATTGGATGCTGCATGGCCTCCTTAAGTGAATGCAGGTAGAGCTAAAGAAAGTCAATATCCAGCATAATACAGATAATCCCGAAAGACTAACGCAACACTGCTACAATAAGAGTGTGAAGGAAGACAGTGAAAGAAAAGGAGATGATATGGTAAAGTATACACATATACAAAAAAAAATCCATTAACTTAACTACCACCACTGTGTCCAACATCAACAAAGTTCATTTTCACTTAACCCTTCACTGTCATCAGAGTACTCAAACCTCATCACCTTACCTATCACTCAGCAACATCATTCTCAGTACTATGAGATGGTCTGGCCATGTGGAGAAAAAATGAGCAGTGAGAGAATGAACAAGACAGTGCATCTAAGGAGGCTGAGCGGGAGAGGGGGAGACAGGGGGGTGGGATAGGGGAAGACCAAGAATGAGATGAAGAGATGGAGTGAGATGAAACCGTCTGGCTTTAGAGGAATAGATACACCACTTTACCGTGCGACTATACTTTACCTAATGCTGCTTTCACTTAGTACTACTTTTTTTCTCTTGCCACTTAACTCAGGGTCACAATCATCTCCATCAACACCACTTTATGCCCTAATTAACCTCCTTCACGCTTTTTCATTTCCATGCCTCTATTCAGCAAAGCAGTTTCTTCAATCGAGACCATTCACTACCATTTTATTCAAAGCCTCACTCAGCTACTTCACGCATCACTCCACTCACAACTCTCAACTCCACTGTATTCATCAGCACTTCACTCAATGACAAAAGTTATTCAGCAATATCATTTTACCCATCCTCATTACTTTCCCCCTAGGCCACATGACTCAGTGCTTCTTTACTCATCACCACTTCACACAACGCTAGTTCACTCATCACCATGCAACACCACTACATACCACTTCACTCATCGCTATACCACTCAACATCAATTCATTCATCACTACAGTACTCAACATTACTCCATTCATATCTGTTTTGCTCATCACTACACGACTCAACACCACTCATCACTACAATACTCATCATCACTTCACTCAAATCCATTTCACTCATCACCACACTACTCAACACCATTTCATTCATCACTACAGTACTCAATATCACTTCGATCAAATCCATTTCACTCATCACTATACTACTCAACACCACTTCATTCACCACTACATTACTCAACATCACTCAGATCTGTTTCGCTCATCACTACATTACTCAGCACCACTTCAATTATCACTACAGTACTCACCATCACTTCACTCATCACTACACTACTGATCACCAATTTACTCATCACTACAGTACTCAGCATCATTCAAAACTGCTTCGCTCATCACTAGACTATTCAACACCCACTTCACTCATCACTGAACTACTCAGTACCAATTCACTCATCACCACCATACTCATCATCACTTCACTATCCATTTCACTCATCACTACACTACTCATCACTACACTAAATACCATTTCACTCATCACTTCACCACTCAACACCATTTCACTCATTACTACACCACTCAACACCATTTCACTCATTACTACACCACTCAACACCATTTCATTCACCACTACGGTACACCACTCAACACCATTTCACTCATCACTACTCCACTCAACATCATTTCACTCATTACTACCCCACTCAACACCATTGCACTCATCACTTCACTACTCAACACCACTCCACTCATATCCGTTTCATTCATCACTATACTACTAAACATCATTTCACTCAAAGCCACTTAGCTCATCACAGCACCACTTCACTCATCACCACACTACTCAACATCACTTCATTCATCATCACACTACCCAACACCACTTCACTCACGCCAGTTCATTCAACGCCATCTCGCTCATCACTACACAACACCTCAGCACTCACCCCCACTTCACTCAACGTCATTTCCCTCATCACAACACCTCTCAACACCACTTCACTCAACGCCGCGCTCTCTCCCCAACGCCGGCATGAGCGACACATGGCACAGAGCGGGTCGTAAACAACTTTTGTGGACGATAAGGAGGAACGTTTACGATGGCAGCAGAGTTGGTAGGGCATCATGTAACTATGCCTGCTATCTTCCATGTGTTTCTCCTCGCCACTACCCTCTCCTATAATGCTCTTCCTCTGGTTTATACCCTGTGTCCTCCTTTCCTATGTTGTTTTGGTTATCTTTGCCTTATCTAGCTGCCTTTCCTTCTGTTTATCGTTATCTTTCTACCACCATCTTATCCTACAATGCTTTCCCTCAGGATTAATTATGTCCTGTGTTACGTTATTTTTGTTAACTACCTTAGCCCTTATCTAGGTGTCTGTCCTGTCCCTCGTTATCTCTGTCATCACCGTCTCCTACACTGGTACGCTTCCTGTTTATTATTTCCTTCTCCACCCCTCTGTATTTTGCTGTCTTTGTAATCTCTGCCCTTATCTTTGTGCTTTATTTTTTTTTTAATCCACCGCCAACCTCTCATACCCTGCCTTCATTCTCTGTTTACGATGTCGTTCTTTGCCCTCCTGTATCTCATTTTCTTTTTTATCTTTATCCATCTACCCGTCCTGTCTTTAGTTATCTCCCAGTCACAACCCTCTACTACTATGTCACCCTTCTTACTCGTATCTTGTCTATGTCTACATGTGTTTGTTTTCGTTTCTCACTATCATCTAATATTGCCCTCTTCTTGTCCCCATCTTTCTTCCCGTTCTGCCATCTTTCATTATCTCTTCGTTATATTTAACATCACCTTGCCACAATACTCTCCTTCCCTTTTCCCCATCCTTTATCTTTATTTTTCCTTATGTGTTTCCTTGTCTTTGATTATTTCTTCTTAATCTTTCTGCCTCTACTGCAATTCTTTAAATCTCTCTTATTTTCCTTCCTGTCAACGTTATTTCCCAGCCTCGCCCCATTCATGTTTCAAAATTCTGTCTGCTCTCCTACTCCTCGTTATCTCTCCGCCCACTCATTCACATTATAGTCTCTCTTTTTCTCTTATCTTCTCTCTCTGTCCCGTCTCTCGTTATCTCACCACCAGCTCATTCAATGGACAGTCTCTCCTTCGCCGTATTTCCCTCTGTCCTCCAATCTTTCTTTTTCACCCTGACCCCATTCTCATCTAGTGTGGCCTCTTTCCTGATTGGCTTACTCTGTCCTCCTGAGTTTTTCTATATTCCCACTACATCCTTCCCATTACAGTCTTTCCTTCCTCTCATGTTTCTGCTTGTCTCTCTCGTAATCGTTATATATTCTCCGCGTTCATCTGTATCTCTTCACCAGTCCACTAATACCATGACTTCTTCTCGCTCCGTGAGTCATCCTGACTCCTCTTCTTTACTATCTTCCCTTTGTTTATTGTTATTTATCGCACGCATGACTAGTCCAGGACAAAAGCATTTCACCTGCTTCTCTGCTCTGCGCGTCTAGGGTGCTTCTCTCTGTGCGGCATGTCACAGCAAGGTAGGAGAGATGTGAGATACAGGGCCAGGAGATATGGAGGTTGGGAGGTTGAACGGTGTGCTACACACACACACACACACACACACACACACACACACACACACACACACACAGAGGCACACGCGCACACAATATGCATACACACACACACAGGCACACGCGCACACACACACACACACACACACACACACACACACACACACACACACACACACACACACACACACACACACACACACACACACACACACACACACACACACACACACACACACACACACACACACACACAATCACACACACACACACACACAGGCACACGCGCACACAATATGCACACACACACACACACACACACACACACACACACACACACACACACACACACACACACACACTCAGGCACACGTGCACACAAGCACACAATATGCATGCACGCTGGCACGCACGCAAGCACACACACACACACACACACACACACACACACACACACACACACACACACACACACACACACATACAATATGCACTTACGCACATACGCACGCACACATGCATTCATGAATATACTCACACACACCGCACACACACAAGCAAACACGCACGTCTTGAGTCAGTCCCCACTTCCTAACTACGCTACTAAAAATGTTAATACTGAAATAAAAGAGAGTGTATGCTGTTCACGCGACATAATTTATATTTCACCGAATTACTCTTATCAAGACGTTTTCTTTCTCTTATCTCTGTTCCTTTGTTCCCATGTTTTCTTCGGTATGTCTCTGCTATATTTACCCTTTCTCTTTAATCTCCCGATACCTGAAACCCACCCTCTTCCTGCAGCTATTTCATATCTGGTACCCTTATTTCTCTTCACCTTTGCACCTCATGTGTTTTTTTATGTAGTCTTTTTATTTCTCGATAGTAGGTGTACAATTTACTCCTACTCTTATCAGGTTTGTTATCGCATTTTTCAGGATCTTTCTCCAACATGTACTCTAACTCACTTATTTACAATCTGCCTCTTTGTCTCTTTTCGTTCTGTGTGTGCAATGTATTCCTGGTCTCATCTTCATGTCTCTCATCCTGTCGCTTCACCTTCTCACTGCCTCTCTGTGTTTATGTTAGACCATTTTACATCCATTACCTGTGTTTCGCTCTCTCTTCGCTTAGTTTATTGTTAGGCTTCTTATGTTTCGTTGCCTCTTGATTAGCCTACTTGATCTTATAACTACTTCCTTCTTTCATCTCTAAGTCTACGCTCCATTTGTCTTCATTTACTTGCATGTCTCCCATAATTTCTTCTACATTTAAGTTTACATTTTATAAATCTTGTCTCATTATCATTTTACTTACTGTAGTTTATTTATTTCTTTACTGTATGTTATTTCGTGTCTCTCTCACTGCTACTATTTTTTATTTTCGTTCAGAGAACCGCACAGTAGAAGAGGGGATAAGAAAGTCTGTCCTCAGATGAATAATATCGTCGAGAGATAGCAAGAATGTACAATATATCAGCGGAATGGAGGAATAACGAAAATATGGCTCTTTGTTTACGTCAGTCTCTACTCATGTTTTTGTCTTCATTCCTCCCTTCCTTATCTCTTCTCCCGGCCTACCTTGTTTATTTGTCTCTACTGCTCTCTCTCTCTCTCTCTCTCACTTTATTTCTTTGCCCTGTGCTGCGTATACTTCTTCGTTATTCATATTTTGGTTATGTTTGGATATCATATAATACCCATTCTTTGTTCCTCCCAATCCATCGATAACCATTTAAAATCAGGTAGGAATATAGTTAGTTTACTCTCTCTCTCTCTCTCTCTCTCTCTCTCTCTCTCTCTCTCTCTCTTTATGACACAATAGCTAAGTTTGTGGCTGTCAAAGAGGCTATAAATTCCTCGCATTCATTTGTCTGTTTGTCACCCTCATCACTTGAACATCGGTCCTTGCACATCATGGCACACGCTGAAGCCCCAAAACTAACTCTCATATTTTTTTCCCTGGCGATATAAAGGCAAATGACTCAGATGTCCAGGCACATGACCCTATTCTACACGACATAGGAGACTTTGCAGCCCCTTTCTCTTTTCCAACTATAATTTGTATTTCACTCTGATATTCTGCTTTGCGTTATGTGTATATTGCGACGTAGGCTGAGTCAAAAGAAAACGAGAATAACGTTATGTAGCAGCGAAACAGAGTAATGTACGTAACTTGCAAAATATATGGCTAAGGAAGAGACGCTACAGAAGCTCCTGTGACACCTAGATTAAAGCTTTTACACAGCCTGACACTGTTCATTATAGCTCAATTTTAGAGGACTATCATACAGTCTCTGCAACTCATAAAAATACATGTTACTCTTCAAGCATGCGGAAGCTCTTGAACGTCACGGTACACTTCTCTGCTTGTTAGTATGAACCCTTTCCACTGACGGTGTCCTCAAGACCTGACAAACGCCACTGTCATGTCTGGTTAGTGTCTAAGGGCACTGTGGAGATAATTTACATCTGGTTCTTTTCATGACAACACTCAGACGTCTAAGTAGTTCTCATTTCTGTCCACACGTGAGCTTCACTAAAATGATGGCTCGTTACTTTCTTTCACAACATGCCTTTTCTGGTCATACCATCAAAGGCAGGAAAACACCATCGATACAACCAAAACACGCGTATGTGGCATTCCGTTTTCTCTGGCCACCTGGCTTTTACATCCACGGCATTCCTCCAGCACGCGGGTCCTCACTGGTAAACAGAAAACTCCGGGCAAGGGGTGTATCGCAGGTGTGTTATGTGTCTGTGTAGGTGTTGTGAAGGGAGGAGGAGAAGGTGTGTGTGTGTGTGTGATGCTGCGGCAGGTGACGGGAAGAGCAAGAGGCCGGTAGGTAAGGCCACAAGAAGGGAGCTCACCCCCAGCCACCCACTTCACACCCCAGCATCTCGTTTTCTTCCGCGGTCTAAACTAAACCAACCTTACCGTAACCAACTGTACTAAAAATTTACAACCCTATTGTTTACGTTACGTAGGCAACAAAAATCCAGATGATGGATATTCGTGTAATAAAACCAGTCGGGAGTTGCCAGGATAAGGGACGTCTGGCAACTTGGTGTTTCAACCCACTACAGAAATAGTCGCACATGTCAGACGACCAGACGGACCGCCCCAACCACGCTATAGTCTTCGCTTGCAAATAAATACATATGCCTGTGCTGCTAAAGGAGGAAATTACGAACTCGATATCATGTGTATCGAGAGGGGTAGGTATGGCCTTAAAAGAGACGTAGTGGGGAATTCGCTGTCTCCATTTCCTCCCATCGGAAATGTCTGGCGTGCCTGTACGAGGAAGTTACACCTGCCGAAAATCACTCAGAGTGGAGGAGGGGATGAAAGCAGACATGAAGGACTCGGCTGACGTATACAGCATCAAATCGGACACCCGTGACGTGACTGAGGAGGCAATTCATATTAGGAGTTTTCTAGCCTGTTTTTATTCTCGTGGCTTTACCTCTGTATACATCTTAAGACATAGAACCGAACACCAAACATTTTAACTAAGCAAAGTGCTGGAGGGATGCAAGTAAATAAACGCTAGCATCTTGATTCTGGCTTTACACGTCAAACAGATATTACCGAGTGCTTACCGAGATTATGCATTTATTGCCATGACCTTGTTTCAGTATTCAGTCTACGATATGAAACTCAACACTTGGCAATTTATCTAAGCAGAGTATCAAGGGCCTGCAAGAAAAAAAAATCTAAAAATCTGCTGTAGAAGTCAAACATTCACAAACAGTAGATATTTTTACCTTGGAACTTATAATCATCCGTGAAATAAAACACTCCCATCTACCAAATATTTATCAAGAAGAGTATTGAAGAGCTGCAAAATATTAAACATAAACATCTTGACTCTAGCTTTAGAAGCCAAGCAGCCAGAAAATACTGAAATGTTTGTTTGGGCTTCCCCTTGAGAGTGGCAAGGTTGAGGGGATTGGGGTGGATATACACACAAGGCCGTTCATTTTAGTGTGCTTGCACGTATCATATTATTAACTCTGTCACGAGTGTTGGAGACGAATGCCTTCACGTGGTAGCACTGATATCATGAGTGGCTCCTCTTCCTGGTTATACAGACATTCCTTAGTTCCCCCTCTTTCCCTTTAAAGAGGTTGGTGGACTGCAGACTAATGGTAACTTTAGCATGTGATCCACTGGGTTTACGTTCAGATGAGCCTGGGGTCGCTGCTACTATTACTACTACTATTACAGCAACAACTACTGCCACCACCACCATCATTACCAACACCACCACCACTGCTACTACGAGTACTACTACTATTGCTACTATTACTACCACCACCACCACCACTACTACTGCTACTGCTACTACTACTACTACCCTCCCACAGGCCTAGCAGTAGAGCCTGAGTGTGTTGATACTGCCTCCATTAGTCCCCTTATGGTCATACCTTCTCGAGCATGTCATTTAAGCTAGTGCCAGATGACCATATTCAGCTTAAAATGAGGAAGAGGAGTCTAAAACTGTATGCCTCTTCAACCCTACATTTTCACTGTAAGCTAAATGAAAGCGTCTGTGATGTCCTGAACTAAAATATCACCCTAGAGTAAAAGGGATATTGGAGCTTCTCATTTGTCCCTCCAGTCAAAGAAACCGTTCCTGAACAAAATAAAATAATCTGGTAGAAAAAAATAATACGACACAGAAAATACAGAAATCGTAATTAGAGTGAAGAGGTGAAAAGACTCAGAGAATAGAAACCAGAGGATGAATAATGAGAAATAAAAAAATAATAATACAGGATGGAGGAGGAAAGGAAGGAGATGAAAGTAAACAAATCACGGGATGGTTTATGAACGTAAAAAGACAAAGAATGGATGAATTACAGGGGACAGGGGAAATGGAGAAAGAAAATTACAAAAGGGGTGAAAGATTAACAGCAAAGGAAATTCCAACAAATGAGGCTCAAATGAAATACGAGGAAAGGAAGAGAGGAAGGAGTGAGAGAGCAATAAAGTCAGCAGTGAAGAATGTGAAAGAGAGAGAGAGAGAGAAAGAGAGAGAGGGGAGGGGGACCATAACCCCACCCTCGTCACGACCATGAGCTACCAGAATAACCTCGCAGGGGGAAGATACCTACAAGTAACACCACCAAAGGGAAGACGAAAAGAGAGGAAAAAAGAGGAAGAGGTAATGGAAGAGAGGAAAAGAGAAAGAGGAAATTGAAGAGAGGAAAGGAGAGGAATAGAAAATGGAAGAGAGGAAAAGAGGAAGAGGAAATGGAAGAGAGGAAAAGCGGAAGAGGAAATAGAAGAGAGGAAAAGCGGAAGAGAAAATGGAATAGCGGAAGAGGAGGAGGAAGAACAAATGGGAAGATGGGAAGAGAAAGAGGGAAGATAGGAAGAAGAAGAGGAAGGGAAGGAAGAGCAGAGAGGGGAGGAGGAGGAATTAAGCCTGAGGAAGCGGAAGGAATGAAGACAAGAAGAAGAGGGTGAAGAAGAAGACGAGGGAGAGGAAGAAGTAGGAGGGAAACAAGAAAAGGATGGAAATATGAATAAGAGGAAGAAAGGCTGAAGAGGAAGTTGAAGGATAGTAGGAGGAAGATGCAGAGGAAGTTGTAAAGAAATATTGTCGACGGAAAGATAAACAGAGAGGGGAGGAAGGCAAAAGAAGGAGGAGCAAGTGTGAAGACGGAAAGGAATTATGACAATGAATAATGAATGAAAGTATGAGGATAAAGAGGAAGAGGAAAAGAAAATATGGAGAAAAAGAGCAAAAGAAGTGTGTGAAATAAGAGGAGAAGGTAGTGTAAGGAAGACGAGATAAATTAAAGTGTGATGACGAGGAGGAAGAGCAAGTGTAAGGAAGAAAAGGAAATGAATGTGTGAGGAAGAGGAGGAAGGGGAAGTGCGAGGATGAGGATGAGATGTGAGATAAAAGGAGGAAAAGAAGAGGAACTGTAAAGACGAAGTGGAAGAAATGTGAATAAAGAGAAAGAGAGTGTGAGAAAGTGGAACTGTGTGGAAAAGACTTGCACGGAGGTAAAGAAAGAGAGGGCTTGAATATATGGACGAAGGAGAAGGTAAAAATAACGAGGACGAGGAAGGAAGCAGAGATGAAGGGAAGAAGAACCAGGAAATCGAAGAGGAAGATATGAAATGAGGAAGAGGAGGAAGCCGACAAGGATGAAGTGGAAGAGGAAAAGATGAAGGAAATAAGAAACATGAAGAAGAACAGGAAGATGAAGAAGTATAGATGTACATTAAGAGGACAGAAAAAATGAAAAGGATGCGAAAAGAAGAAATGGGAATGAGGTGAAGAAAGGTCCCTGCATTACAGCGGGGAAAAGAAAGAATGCTAAGGGGAGGAGGAGGTGGTGCAAGGAAGATGATGAATTGTAAGAAAGAAGAGGAAGGAGACAAAGAAGAAAAGAAAGAGGCAATGGAAGGAACTTTCACCACAGAAGGCATGAGGATATCGTTAAAGGGAGGAGGAGGAAGTATGAGAAAGAAGAGGAAGAGGAAGGAAGCAACGACGAAGAGCAATACGATAAACAAAGAACCCTAGAAAGGGAAAATGTGAGGACGAAAATGAAAGAGAAGGGATGCAAAAACGAAGAGGAGAAGTAGAAAAGAGATGTCGTTAAGGGGTGCAAGACGTAATATGAGGAAGAAAGAAACAAAAAGGAGGTGGAGGAGGAGTAAAGAGGCAAAAACGAAGAGGGCAATGAAAGGAAGGGATGTCGTTAAGGGGAGGAAAGAGGAAGTGTGAGGAACGTGAGTGTTTTTGCTGGTACGGACACACATGCAAGAAAGGAAGAGGGGAGCCGAATTTACTACTCGTTGTTGAGGAAGCAGAAGTAGGTGGTGAGAGGAGGGTAGTTTAAGAGCGGCTGGTAGAGATAGTTCTAGTGATTAACCACCTCCTTTAATACAAGGACGCTTTCCAAAAATATTCTCCCTCCTTTATTTCACACTGTTGACTCCAAACGATCTTAAAAACTTAGGAGAGTGCCACCATTGTGAAAAATTTTATGGAGGCTATACTTAACCCCTTCTTTCGAATAGTTTTTCCTAAGACGAATAAAATAGTCTGTTGATAGGACGAAACGTTTATACAAAAAACACCACCATACAAAAGGAGTTCGGACACGTGCCAAGAGTAGGAGGAAGACGATAGGCAATATAAGGAAAGTGGTGAACAGACTACAAAAATGTCGAAGGTTATAAAGTTAGTTCCTGAACCATGGTGACATTTCATTTTAGACTACCACAAAATAATTTCATGTAATTCTAGAAGGAGCTCCAGCAGTAAGGGAGTTACAGAAAACTTTCTAACCTCTCCGGTTCGAAATGTCTATCATAAGCTAAACAGAACATAAGAATGCATAGAAATAAATTATAGCGTTCACATTCGAATATGTAACCCTGAGACTATCTCTCAACTTTTTATGTTTCCGCTTCAAAAGTTTCGCGTCAGCAGCAAAGTGTGATAGGAAGAGAGAGGTTTACGCTCGGCTTACATCACAGCAAAAGTGGAAAGCAGGGCCGGACCACACTCATTCTGAAACTTCTCAAGGGAAAAACACGAACAAATCCTTGGCTATGCCGTTTTATAAAAGTCTAGCAATTTCACAAACTCTTGGTCTCATCTTCTCTACTGCTTTTTTAACGTCAAACGATTTTATAAAGCCGAGTGAGTCATGGGAGCCTTAGAGCTTATACAGATACCATTACCATCTCATGCTCGAGACTACTCTAGTGCTCTGTTCCAGTTAACTTCAAACTACTTTATTCAGCTGAAAAGGGATCATAAAAGCTTTAGAAAGCTGTCTTGTAAGTACGGTGGGGAGACGTTGGTACTAAGATAAAAAGCCGAGATACTTTTCCATCTATTAGTCATAGGTAATAATGGCTACAGAAATAATGGGTCAATTATATTAATCAAGATCTAAAAGAATGATGGTTACGAATGGCAACCGATGCTTGACTTGGTAAAGTGAATGGTAAAGGAGGCGGCGAGGGGGTGAAAAATGGTAATCAGGTGGTGTGAGGAGGTAATGGAGTGGGAGGTGGACATTTAGATAGTGCAGGAAGAATTCAGGAAAACTATATGGGGCAGAAATAAATCTTTTGGCCTTTGCAACAGAAATGCACTTAGGATAAGCGTAAAGGTGGCAAGTTGTGAACAATTTTCAACTTCATCATAAGGTCTATCCTCCCTCTGAAGGGAGTCAAAGAAATTAAGGAGACGTTTAAACACTAAAATGAGAAGTCGAAAATTCTTTTGCACCAGAAGTGCTGGTTCCGTCACACTTAGTGATCCGTGTTAGTACCAGTTCTCGTTAACATCAGGGGTTGAAAGAAGTAAGGGTGTGGCGCGGCTTAGGGAGGGGAAAAAGGGAGATGGTAGGAGGCTGAAAGAGATGAAAGAAGCTTCGTAAACACCTAACAAAGGAAGACGCTAGAATTTATACCCTTCAAGAAATGATCTCGTAAAAAGGACAAAGTGATAGGACGGTGATGAAGGCTGAAGGGTGTGCCGTAAGGCTAAGGCGAGTTGTGAAGTCTTGAAAAAGGTAACAGAGATAGAG
The DNA here is from genome assembly GCF_032717465.1 of Coenobita brevimanus. NCBI lineage: Eukaryota > Metazoa > Arthropoda > Malacostraca > Decapoda > Coenobitidae > Coenobita > Coenobita brevimanus. Next base: position 7,834,989 of record NC_136996.1, on the reverse strand, counting down.
ACTGGATGAGGAAGATTGCAGGGATGTAGTGAGAAGTGAGAGAACTATCAAAGAGGTGGAGAAAGTATGGTGAAAGTAGCAGACGTGAGGAAAAGGGATGGGAGGTAGCTAAGAGGCGGCGGGAGGTATCAGAATGGTGGCTATAAATTAAAAGAGGCAGTGAGTGGATGAAGAAGAGAACAAAGGTGGTGAGGGAGGTGGCTGAGAAATGGTAAGGAATGGTGGTAATGGAGATGATGGTAGCAACTTGATGAGTGGCTGAGGCAGGAGGTAAAGAGGTAGTATGAGTAAGAAAAAAATGTGGAGTTACACTGAGGCTGAAAGAACATGGTACAAAGATGATAGAGGTCGATGACAGGAAAGTGGTGAAAGACCGGAGGAGAGTCGTGAGAGAGAAGAGAGGTGAGGATGCTCTGATGTTTGACTGAGACAGTGTGGTTCCAAAACAGTGAAGAAGGGGCAGAGAGAGGGGCTGGGGTATGTTTTGGGCGGCAGAGTGGTGGATGGGTCGGTGGTTACAACTTGGCAAGTGGGGTAGGGCAAGAGAATGCACGAGGTGTGTGGCCTTCGGTACACCAGTGTATTAAAAAGAGAGGAGAAAACTGTGGCAGGTTTATGGTTGTAGGGGTGTGGGTGTAGGTGGTCTGCGTGAGTGTACGGATAAGTGTGGGTGTAGGGGAGGAGGTGTGGGGGAAGGAGTGGAGGTATGTGTGTTAGGGATTAGGTGTGGGAGGTCTGTGGGTGTAGGAGAGGAGGTGTGGGCGAGGCCGTGTAGGTATGGGTGATTGGGCGGAAGTCTGGAGATATGGGGGTGGGGTCGAGGTGTGGGTGTAGGGATGGAGATTTGGAGATGTGTGGGTTGAGTGGAGGTGTGGGTGTAGGACTGGTGTAAGCGGTCTGATGATAGAGAGGTGAGTGTGGATGGAGGTGAGGGTTGAGGTGTGGGTGTATGAGTGTATGGGAAACACTGATCACACAAAATTGCATGGTATACAAACAAAAAGAAGATACTGTTTTTAAAAATAACTAATAACATTGGATTTTGATGCTGATGATTATTTTTTTTCTTATCGTTGATTACTGAGCTTCAAGAGATAGCTAATCCTAAGGTACGACATAAGAAAAAGAATGTTCAGGTGACAAAGACAAGGGGAAGCCCAAAGTTCATCGGAGATACACACAGAGAGAAATCATGGACCCAGAAATCTAGATGTACCGCCGCGTGACTAAGCGATCGACAAAGATTCTTGTGAAAAACAGAGAAGCGACTCAGAAGCCCCATGACACAAAGAAAGTAAACACGATGGCGGGGAGGTGCTCTGTCTTGACTTTATTATAAGGTTACCGCTGACTCTCTTACACTTCCCTTTGTCTCATTCAAACAAAGGAAATATGGATTGTATGTAAATTTCTCTTATTGTCACCGGTGGGGAAATTTCCTTACCTTGGCTGTCAGGTTCTAAAGCAGCTTTTATCGCAAGAAATAGTTAAACAAAAATAAATACGCTATAAGATTAACAAATAATAACATCCAGTGGGCCATAATTAAAGACTGGTCTGATATGATATTTCGCTAAATCTGATTTACTTTAGGAACAGTACAGCAACAACCGTGAGAGGCTACACAAGAAGTACAAAATGATTTAGTATATTAAGACATGATCAAGCATTTCTTTTTTTTTACTTACTAAATATTTATCTGTATAGACTATATTTATTCTATACCCATAATTTTCAAACCACATTCTTTGTCAGTAAGAGAAACTTCTTTTAACTCTGTCATAAGAATCCTAGTCACATTTCCGGACTGAGACCAAAAATTAAGATACCAATGCATATGCCCTTCTATAGCATATCACGGTGAGCCAAGAATTCGCCTCCGCACATAGCAACCCTCAGTAGCATGCGATGACGCCTTTTCAGTCTATTCTTAGTATTAACAAAGAACCTCAGTCAGGATGAAAGAGTTCTTCTAACTGAAAAGGCTACATCCCTCGTATTGTTTGTTAATTTCTTTAATAACTGACATATTTTTTCATTTGATTTTATTAACTTCAGGCGATTTTATTACAGCTTGTGCGTTTTCGAGTTGGACGAGTAAAGTATAGCCGCCACTATCTCTTTAACATAGAGGCACTCTCCCACTCTGATGGAAGCATTCTTAAGCATGAACCGTAACAATAAATAAATAAATAAATAAAGACACGTTGGGCGAACTGAAGATGATAACCCTTTCACTACCAAACGTCTCGCAAAAACTGGAAAAAAAAAAAAAAAAAAAAAAAGTCTGTAGGCAGCATGAGCAAAAACAAAGACGTCTTCGCACTGAAGGGGTGAGAGGAGGGGAGCGTAGTGATCGAGGCCAACCCAGCAACCCGCACAAGGAGGAAGGGCGTGGCTAACAAAAACCTTAGGGCGCTCCAACCCCTTACTTCACACCACGCCACCCCTTGCTTTCTTCCTCACGGGCCTTTTGCACTATACCATTCCTTTCTAAACACCAGGTCCTTACTTCATACCATACACCCATTGCTTTCTTCCTCACCGGCCCTTTCCTAGGCCAGCCCTTTCTCCAGTAAATACCAGGTCCTTACTTCACACCATACCTTCCCTTGCTTTCTTCCTCACCACGCCTTTCCTCTACGCTAGTTCATTGTTCATACCAGCTGTTTACTCCAGATCATAACACCACTTACTTGCTTAATCATCATCCTTCTCCACTGTACCAGTCCTTTTCATATACAACTCTTCTCCACACTAGTTCCTTCATACCACACCAAACATTGCTTTCTTCCTCGTCAGCCCTTTCCTCTATACCAGCCCACTCTTCATACCAAGTCACAACCCCTTACTCCATATCATACCAGCTCGTGCTTTCTTCATCACAAGCCCTCCTTCTTACCAGCTTCTTCTTCACGCCAGCTCTGTCTCAATGTTACTTCTTTCTCCACTCCAGCCCTTCCATTCCTCCACACGAACTTTACGATAAAAATATAAAACTGAAAAGAATGTACAGCTGAGTGAGAATGAGCAAACAAAAATAATAAATAAATAAAGGAATATATATATACTGTGTACAGAGAGAGAGAGAGAGAGAGAGAGAGAGAGAGAGAGATGGTTAACACAGTCAGCATTTACATGATTAACACAGTTAGCTTTGAGAAGTGACAGCAAATCAAGAAGCAGCACCAACACAGAGTAAAAAAAAGTGTTTATTGACTTACAGGAGAGAAAGAAGGACAATTCAGCAAGACAACTAGAAGGAGAGTTGGTAAAGAAAAAACTCTAGAGAATCTTGGGGAGGCAGAGTGAGAGGGAGGGGGAAAAAGAGAGAAAGATGGAGAAGCAAGAGGGAGAGGGAGAGGGATAGACAGGGAGAGGGAGAGGGATAGACAGGGAGAGGGTGATGGAAATGCATAAAGGAGAGGAAGATGGAAAAGCAAGAAGGAGAGGGAGAGGCAGAAAGGAGAGGGAGATGGAGAAGCAGGAGGAAGACAGAGGGGCAGGATGGAGAGGGAGATGGAGGGGCAGGAGGGTGTGGATGAAGTGGAAAGGAGAAGGAATTGGATAAGCAGAATGGAGAGGGTAACAGAGAGGCAGGATGGAGAGAGAAAGGGAAATGGTGTTGCAGGAGGGAGAGGGTGATGGAATGGCAGGAGGGAGAGGGAGATGGAGAGGCTGGAGGAAGAGGGGGATGGAGAAACAAGAGGGAGAGCGAAATGGAGATGAAGGAGGGAGAGGAAATGGAAGAAGTAAGATGAAGAGGGAGAGAACCATGGAGAATAAGGAGAGAGAGAGAGAGAGAGAGAGAGAGAGAGAGAGAGAGAGAGAGAGAGAGAGAGAGAGAGAGAGAGAGAGAGAGAGAGAGAGCTGAAGGGAGAGGGAGAAACAAGAGGAAGATGGTGAGATAGTAGTATAGAAGAGAGGCAAAAGCAGGAGGGAGAGGGAGAAGCTGAAGAAAGAGGGAGAACGGGAGGGATAAGAAGAAAGCAATAAGTAGAAGGGAGACGGAGATGCAGAATGGAGTGAATGAAAGAGAAGCAGAAGCAAGAGGAAGTGGGAGAAGCGGGAGGGTGAGGGTGAGTGACAGAGACAATGGGATAAAAAGCGCCTTAATGCAGTACCGATGCTGTTGGCAAGGAAAGGTTGTGGGGTGGGATGGGGTGGGGTGACTGGGGTGTGCAGGCAGGTGAGACGGGGGTAAGAGGGAGGGAGAGTGTGGGCATGAGATGGGGGAAGGCTATGCAGTGGGTTGGGGTTGGGAGAGGAAGACAAGAGTAAAATGGTGAAGATGAGTGGGGGTTGGGAGAGGGAGACAAAGGTGAGAAGGAAGAGATGGAGGTGAGTCTGGGGCGCGCGGTTAGGGGAAACAGAAGAGACAGAGCGTGTGGGGAAGAGGCAAGAAAGGGCTATTAGGGTTGAGGGAAGGATGGGAAGAGACGATGATAGGAGTGAGATGGCGATGGAAACGAGAAAGTTGAAGCGTGAAGTGAGAAGCTGTTGAAGATGAGGAGAGCTGTGTGACGAGATGGGGAAAGGCTATGAAGTGTGAGAAAGGGGAGGGACAAAGGCAGGGATGGCTGTGAGGAGGGCTTAGAGATGGGAGAGAGTAGAAGGCTGAAAGGTATGGGCGGCTGTGAGACTGAAGGGTGGGACTGGTAGACGAGGGAAGGAGGGAGGAGAGCTGTGGGGAGATGCAGAAGGGCTTTGAAACGGTTAGATGGAAGAGAGTTCATAATAATAACTATATTGAGAAGGGTTAAGGTTGTCTAGACGAGGTGGGAAGGGCTGTGATGGGGTTAGGGAATGGGCAAGACTATTACAAGATGAATGGAGGCTGAAGGGACAAAAGAGAGTGAGGTATTTAAGAGTGAAAACGAAGGTAAGAGGAAGGGGGTTGTAAGGAAAAAATTGGGGACTGCTGGGAAATGGGGGAGGGTTGTGAAGTGGGAAGGAAGATTAGAGAGACTTAGACGAGGGTAAGAGAAAGGAGAGAATTAAAAGGAAAAGACAGAGTTTGTTGTGAATTTGGAGAGGGTTGTAAACTGGAGGAATTCTTCGTAGTGGGGGAGGGGGAGATAGGTGGAGACAGTCGAGGACACGAGGGTGGGGGGGAGCTGTGAAGAACAAAGATGAGGAAGGGCTGTGAGGTAGCCAATAGGGTGGGTGGGGTGGGGGGATTGGCAGACACGAGGGGAGGAAGCTGGTGGTGTTGCTGAGTGGGGTGACAGACTGCTAGGTATGTCAGGGTGGGGAGAATCAAAAGGTCGTACTCTCGTCGGCTTGTGTGGTTTTCTAACACATTCTCCTTAGTAAGTTTTGTATATTGCCCCTTACTATCACCCTCTATATGATTAATGCCGTGGTAATAGCGATATACACTGCAAATATATCATACAAGAGAATATGAAAGCGCCCTATACAGCAATAAACTGACAAAGAAATGCTAGAGAGTTTCATATCTCAGCAAGAGTACGACTCAAAGCAGAGGCTACCACAGTCTTTGTTGAGACAGTACAGACCTGTGCACAGTCAGCAGAAATAGAATTCGCTGTTTCTCGCTCACTAAATAACCATTCCATTTTTTTTTGTAACCTGCTGTGAATAAAACCTTCTAGGTGTTGCAAGAATGTAAAAAAGGCACTGTTTTCAAGGTGTTAAAAAAGGTAGCTGAGTGTCTTATACTACCCGTTGCAACACGTTCAGGCCCAAGACTAGGTTACTCTAATTCAAGGTTTTTAAGGGTAACTGACCAGCCTACACTCATGTGGCATTAACGTTTAGTTTCATTAACCCGGTGAAGTTTCCCATACGTCACTCTTCCTACTGGCGTACCGGACGATATTATTCAACCTTGGACAGCCTCCAATACACTGTTCCCTTTACGCTGGCCTCAAACTGCCATCCCTTCATCTTGAATGCAGAGTTCAAATAACAAATTAAGACTAGCACATGATACCAGTCACGATGATATGCTACTGAAAGTAAGTAGCGTCACAGTATTGTTATTTTCTGCCCCTGACCTACGTGAAAAAAGCTGTAAAAAGATAAAAATTTCGGCCAAGTTAAACTGAATGACGCACAGTAATAAGGGACTGAAGTAAGTTATAAAAGACCTCAACAGTTCGAAAGGTTTCCCCTAAGCTGAAAAAAAAAAAAATAATAATAATAACTGGGGGTGGTCAGAGTAACCCCTCAAATAACTTCTTTGTAGTGAAAGGGTTTAAGGAAAATTGGTACATTAATCCCTTCAGTCCGATGTGGTAATCTGATATATTTACTTATTTAATTATAACGTTTGTGTGTGTGTGTGTGTGTGTGTGTGTGTGTGTGTGTGTGTGTGTGTGTGTGTGTGTGTGTGTGTGTGTGTGTGTGTTTAGACAATTTTATTCAGCTGAGGAGACTATTCGAACTGGCCAGGTAAAAGACAGCCCTCATTAACCCCTTCTACCTTGTATATTTCGTAAACTGCACTAGATCGACTGACGGTGCGAAGAATGAACTTAACTAATACACCAGGTAAGTGAGGAGGCAAAACCACAGAACGCCGACTGAAAATCAAGGACGTGCACCGAGTTTCAGGCAGGTGGACACCTCACCTGACCCCAAAATCCCTAATCTAAATCCCACGCAGTGTAACCGAACGCGATTACATAATTTAAGAGAAGATACAGCTGGCAAAAAATACATGAAGTCACTAAAATACGATGCTATTTCGGTTGCACAAATTTCAGTGGCATGGGCGTAAAGGGGTAATTACTGGACGCCGTAAATCTCACCAAAAGTATCGCTAACCAATATAGTGTCAGTGGGGAATTGTTTCTGATTTAGCCACTTGAATTTGATTACGTATTTTTTATTTTCCTCAAACCAGCACCAGACATTCTGATTCAGCTTGGAAGAGAGGTTTGATACAGAAAGGGTTAATTCAGGGTACAATTAGCCCTATCAGAGAATGGGTTAATAAATGATGTATGTACCCCATTAAAGAAAGGTTTAATAATGGGTATACAGCCCTAATAAACAAAGGGTTGATAAAGGATGTATCTAGTTCAAATAGAGAAAGGTTTAATAAAGTATACAGTCTAACCCTACTAGAGGCAAAGTTAACAAGGATATACCAAGCAACAATAAAGAAAGAGTTGAAGATGTACGGGTATCTAGCCCTGTGAGGTAAAGGGTTAATAAAGAATATATCTAGCTCTATACAGGAAGGCTCAGTAATCAATATATCTAGCTCTATTAGAGGAAGTGTTAACAAAGGATATACGTAGCCCTAATAAAGATTAATAAACGATATATCAAGTCAGGTTAGAGAAAGACTGAATAAAGGCTATATCTAGTCCCATTTGAAAAAAGGTTAATAAAGGATATATCGAGTCTTATTAGAGAAAAGTATAATAAAGGAAATGCCTAGCTATAGTTTAAATATTCTATCCAAAGGTGAATGACTCTTGAGATAAAATGGTTAAAGCAAAAATGCATCCTCAGACTGAAGGAATTAAGCAACAATGCAGTAAAGGGAAAGAAGCGTCCAAAGATAAACCAGATAAATGTAGCTTAGATTTAAAGCCATCAGTAAGATCACACACACACACACACACACACACACAGTGAGGTGTTTGACTTAATACATAAAATTTTGTCTTCTTGCATGCTAATATCGTGAGAGAGAGAGAGAGAGAAGCCAAGAAGTCTAACATACGTGCCAGGTGCTTTGAGAGAGAGAGAGAGAGAGAGAGAGAGAGAGAGAGAGAGAGAGAGAGAGAGAGAGAGAGAACCCAGCAAGTCTAACACGCATGCCAGGTGCTTCGAGATAAACTGTTCCTTGGAGTTCATCTAAAAACACAGGAGACGGGAGATAAAAAGCCGAGGCAGCCTGGTGACGCGACTGCCATGTGAAGCTGGGTATTATTAGCGCCTCCATGCCCCACCCCACCCCACCCCTCATTGAGATAGTCCTAGTGTGTATTCAATATGGACGGTGGACATTAGCGCCGAAGTGGTGACATGTGATGCTGTGTGTCACGTAGGAGGACTGTGGAATGCTGGATCACACACACACACACACACACACACACACACACACACACACACACACACACACACCAAAACTCTAGGCTACACTTCTCGCTTCATTATAGTGGGTTTGTTTTCATCTAATGGAACTGGCCCACTCCCACAACTTGAACATTGCATTATAGTTTGAATTACCTTAAGTTATGAATTACGAATTATTTTTCTGGTATACTTGTCAAATAGCCCTCCAGTCTGGTATCGTGCAGGCAAAAACTGGGCTGGAAGGGTTAGAAATCTTCGTCAGAGAGAGAGAGAGAGAGAGAGAGAGAGAGAGAGAGAGACGTGCTATAAGATCACGAGGCTGTCACTTCATGTATCCTAACAATGCGCCCCATGACTACTAACCACCATCTTTGTTTAGTCCTTTCACTTCCATGCCGTTCTGTTTGTCTTATTTATTTCAACTTTCTAGACATTCCAAACTAGCGGTAACAAGAAGACGCAGGGATTTGATCCAGCTTCGAAAAGCAATTCGAACTGGAGAGGTAAAACGCTGCCTTAATTTTCCCCCTCGCTACAAATGTTATCCCGTAAATTGTATGACACAAATCGGTGGTGAAAGGAATAAAATTAACGCCATCAGTCTCAACAGTTAACCTCTTCGCAGAGAAATGTATTCCGTAAGATGTATAATATCGTCTCCCGGCAGCAAAATGACAAAATAAGGCCACTGCACTGATGGAGTTAATTTAGGTGTAACCTTGACTGTAGCGTTAATCCTTGGCATTATCTCAGCTTGGTACTCTTTTATTTCAGCTACAGAGTGACACAAATAACTTGGCTGCACAGACTCATTATCGTGAAGAGTACTTTTAATTCGACCACAGGGACGACATTAGAAAGGTAACCTTGACTAGAGAGCTAATCAGTGCTGTTATCTAAGTTTAGTACTCTTTTCTTTCAACCTTGTGGCCACAATAGCAACTAAAAAAGCACTCAGTGAGCGCATACCTTCGACAAAGCCACTGCAATTAAAAAGGATCCGGATCCGGATCCGTGGAGATAGGATCCGGATTCGGATTCGGATCTGCCCCCTAAATTCAATAATTTCTATCTAGGCCCATGGCTCGCTCTTCCACAAAATTTCATTGAAATTCATTGAGGACTCTTGGAGATATTATGCGGGATACTCCGGATCCCGATTCAGATCCGCCACAAAATTAATCACTTCCTCTTTGGCCCATCGCCCACCCTCCCACAAAAGTTCAATGAAATTCATTGAAAACTTTTGGAGACATTGTCTGGACAAATAGACGGACAGACAAACATAGGTGACTACATACCCTCCTCCAACTTCGTTGGCGGAGGTAATTAAACAGGTTCATGTCCCACTAAAAGCTTCGGGAGGAGACTGTACACGAGCTCCCGAGGTGACTCAATGTAAACAAACCCGTTGATTAGCCATCCATGCAGCACTCAGATGCCACAATTGTACGAACATCAGGATTACCACCTAATGCAAATGTACGACGCACCGCGAGTTCTATTCTTCCTTTTATTTTAGATCAAGGGATTTGCAGTAATTAAACCCAGCATCACTTCCAGGAATAGAATGGGGGTCTTTGTCGCTTTTGTGTGTTGGAGACGGAGGTTGAGACACATTAAGACCCACCAACATGTTCAACCCGACAGCTGATATCGTCAGTTCTCACAACTGCAGAATCTCGAAAAATTACCCACTACAAAATAATGAATAATGAATGTCGAAGAAATCCCGTGCTATAAACAATTACAAAACTTCAATGTAAAGAACAACAAACCCCCGAGGAATAATAATAATAATAAAACGAAAAAAAGTCGATAATGATCACCACAGTACATAAAGACAGAAATTAATAAAAAGTAAAAACCACAATGACTCGAAAAATAATTTAGAACTCAGAAAGTGTGTAACATATTGATGAATAATGATAAAACAAATGCATAATCACAAAATCGACAAACCTTAAGTACAGAGAAATTAACAGAAAAATAGAAGTGAAAACAAGCATAACCTTAACCCAGTAATTATGACGGCATCCTTGCCAATTTTTAACTCCAAACGGCTTTACTCAACTTAGCATAGCCTCTTCGTGCTTAATTCTTAGATATGGTCTTCATCATCTTTCTAAGCTCAGTAACATCGTCTGGAGTTAACTAAAATAAAAATACATCATCTGCCTGAAGGGTTACTTTACTAATAAGTATAACTTTCCAAAAATATATATATATATATAAAAAAAAGTCTCCGATATCTGAATAATCATCAGACTCGGAAGAGATGAATAATTACTGATTCTGGAACCTGGAAAAAGTGCTTAATGCAAATCACTCCAACTTCCCAACACCTGTAATTACTTTTCGCAATAAAACTCGCTGGAGCACAGAGTTGTTTGTCGCAAAATTTCAGCTCGCCTCCCTGCACTTCCCAGTCTTTGCTCTCTGTTGTTGTACCTTTGTTCCACAGGTACACAAACACACACAGTAAGTCAAGCGGTCCAAAGTAATGGGATGAATGTTTTTACTGGTAGCACTTCCATGCGTAGGAGATGCACATTCAATCAGTTCTTCCACTTTTTGTCAATATAGTTTAGTTACCATTTGATTAACTGTCTTGGAAGAAAAAAAAAAAGTAAACATTTTCCCTAATAAGATAGGTTTTCATACCCCTGGTCTAAACCAAACAGCCTACACAGGGCAACACCTGATCAAAATAAAAAATTCTTTACTAGGTAATTGATGGTTCCGTACGTGCACTTTAGCTGTTAGTTTCTCATTTGGCAAATATTTTGGACTGCACTGTATTCGCATTTGATTTGAGATTCCTTAATTATCTTGAGCTACTCCAAATAGCAGGCACACATATGCATGACAAATTAGCAGAAAACATTTTCATATGTTTCTTTCAATGTAAAAGCAGATAACAGGTATATCGAGCGGTCTGCTTATAGATACATATTGAACAATGAAGCGCTGCATCGCTCCCTGTGCAGCAGCCATCTAACTTCACTCTCTCGCCGCTATCTGTCCAACTCTAGAATGCAAGAACTGACTGGTATTCTCAGAGATTCGTGTACAAAGATCGTCAGCTCAGAATATAGCTGCCCTAGTCTGCCTTTCCCTCTGCCTGTGATCTTGAGTCTTTAAAATGAAGTGTGTACAGGGATTTCAAAATAAAAGGAAAACATTCAGTAAGCATCATACCCACTGGTTCTTGCTGCATAAAAAAGGCATATTTCTAAGTATTTACATCTGTTTCACATTTACTTTAATTTAACGCTATACTCATGCCTCGGTCCATGGTATACATACGTACCAGACAGCTCATACCAAGGCCAATAAGACTTACTGGCCTTGGCTCATAAATTCCACCACTCTCAACACCGTAACGAAGAAATTAAAGGAATACGCGAGTTGAATGACAGCCACTTCCTCATTTGACCGTGAATCATGTAAAAAAAAAAAAAAAAAGTTGGCATAATCTCTCTCTCTCTCTCTCTCTCTCTCTCTCTCTCTCTCTCTCTCTCTCTCTCTCATACAGAAAAACACATAAAAAAACAAGGGTTCGTGATGCCATCAGAAGCCATTAAGAACAGGCAGAGAGAGAGAGAGAGAGAAAGAGAGGTGGAGTTTCAAATGCAGTGAACAAAGTGGTGGAGATAAGCCAGACAGAGGGAGGGAGGGAGGGATGGGAGAGAGAATAATAAAGATGGGAGATAGGGGAGGGGTGGAAGGGGAGCAGAGGAAGAGAAGTAAAGGATGGAAGGGTGGCGAGGGGAGAGGGGAAAGATATAGCAAAACACAAGGGATATGAGAGGGGAGATGGAGAAGCGGAGATGGTAAAGAATGGGAGATGGGGTGGGGGACGATGGTAGAAAAAGGTGAGGTGGGGAAGATGATAATGAATGGCAAAGAGGAGAGGAGAGGAATGGTGGAGGTAGGATAGGATACCGGATGAGAGAGGGGAGCGAAGAGAGGATATGGAGAGAAAGTATGACAGGAGAAGCGAGAGAGGTAGAAGCAGGGTATGACAGAGTGTGAGAGAAAACAGGAGACAGTGTGTGGAGAAAGAGTATGGCATATAATGGGAGAGAACAGTGAAGAGAGAAATGTGGAGTGAGGGTATGATAAAGGATGAGAGAGAGGAAAGAAGACAATATGTTAAGCGACAGTATGATCAAGAATGCATGACAGAAGGGGAAAGGAGAGTATGTGGAGAGGAAGAATATAATAAAGAATGGGACAGAGGTGAAGGAAACTTGGCGAGGACAATATCTGAGCTACAGACGATGACCTGTGCCAATACTTCTGTTCCTGGGTAATAAAGATCACGTCAGACACAATTTAACCTCGGGAAAATAATTGTTCAGGGTTCTAAGAATCTAGCTTACAGTATTGAACGCTGGGGTGAATGACTTCGCTATTTTTCATGCACTGAGGTTTTATAGACATCAAATTCTAAGTCTTCTGAAGTCAACGACATCATCATATTCTTGCTGCCACCAGACCATTTTAATCAGTTTGGGGTGTAGGGGTTGACGAAGGCTGAACCTAACGTCTCCACCTCGCAGAGTTTCTCCTCAGCTGAACAAAATCGTTTGGAGATAGCAAGAATAAAACCATAGTGTGGGCACGAAGATGGAAATAACCTTGGCGATGGCATTCAGCGTCGTTCCTAGCTCTCTGTGGTCATGCGGTAATTTTATGTTAGGGACCCTCTAACTAAATCTGTCACTGTTATTACTAATCATATAAACACGAAAGCACTTGGCACGCTTTTTTACGCATCTTTTTCCACATAATCCATGACGCTGACGGCAACCTTCCCATACTCTTCTTATTTCAGTCATGGAGGCTATTATACACTGTCCTGGAGGCCACTAGAAGAAAACAAAAACGGGCAATGTATTGACTGGGTACCAATACCAAAGACGGCACATCCTACATGCCATAAATAATTCTCTCTCTCTCTCTCTCTCTCTCTCTCTCTCTCTCTCAATTTCTTGTTATTCGTAGTCTGAAGTAGTTGTCTTGGTATACTCAGTGACTGCTAGCGCTACAACTGTCGAGAACTAGAGGGGTAATCAGTCAAATCGATACAAATAAAGAGGGGACGAAAAAGGTCCTTAGGCTTCAAAGCATCAGTATGTGGGAACAAAATCAAGTAGTGAAAAAAAAAAAAACGATTTTCATAGTTTTGTTATTCTTCTGACGAGGAGTAATGATAACTAGATAACTGTTGAAGTTAAAAAAAAAAAAAGGCACTGGTGGCTGGCAAAACCGTCAAAATACTCACGTTAGCGAGCCACTGACCAACCATGCTATGAGGGGGAGGTTTAGTACTTACACGAAACGGTTCACGGATAAACGAATAAACGTTTTACCTTTGTCTTCCCCTCGACACCTGAAGTGTATGTCATTTTAGACGCCATAACCCTAGTGTACACCACTATCTGCGCTGATATTCCACCACAGCATCTGTTTAGTAGGAAATGGGAGGTAGGGAGAGAGAGTCACAGTATTCAAGAAGCAACATCAGGGTGTCGTAACTGTGTCCTTCGACTAGCAGCTCTCGAGTACATCAACAACAAGTTCGTGTATCAGAATATCAAAGAAACATCACCTTGATTCTAAATAATCATTTAGGACTGAAAGAATATCTTCATCTAACTGTCCAAGGCAGCCCCCTGGCGGCCGTGGGGTCCCTACGTGGTCAATACCCCGTCTACTGTCTGCAGTCTTTATCCTCTCAGCTTCCGCGGTCGTATTTCTGGCGCCTGTTGGGGTGTCTGTACGCCCACCTCACCTCACCTCACCTCACGCCACCATGGCCTTCATCTGGTCAACCGGTCACGCACCCACCCGATGCCATCCATGTCCACCCTCTTGATCACAGGCACTACCGTCACTCACTCACTCACTCCCTCAGTCACGAGCCAGTGATTGATGTTTACCTTACCGTGGGTGCGGGTGTGACGTCAGGCAGGTTTCTTATCTGCTCATCGATCCATATGACTAGTGACGGGTAACCTTGATTTAGTTCCCCAAGGGCAATTTGTACTACCCACTCTGGGCAAAAATACGTGTCGCTTTCTACCCCATCGTGATGCAAACATATATCTGAAATGGTGATGTTCCCTACGAACACCCCACTCACGTATTGATTACATGAATTTATTGGTCTAAGATGTCACGCTGAAAAGCCGTTTCTTCTACCCCGAGGTGTGTGTGTGTCGTGCCAAAAGTAAGTGTTCATCTGCGTCACAGGTCCGCCATCACAGCCTCGCAGTCATAAACATCGTCCATTAAGTGTCAAGGGTCCTCGCCTCACACCTGCGCAACCCAACATTAACACATCGGAGACTACGGTTGTGTATCGCCGCTGCCTCTCTGCACAACTTCCACAACATGAGAAAACAGGCGACCAGGCGGTAAATATCGGACATAACTGGGTTAGATAACAATTACATCGCTTCACGGTTATGTTGGGTCTGGGTGGCATACCTGTGTACGTTCAGTTCTGCCACTTTTCCGATGACGTGAAAGGGGATCCTCGAACTTTTCCACAACGTGAGGATATCACTCACATAACAGCAAATGTAGGTTTGACTAGTTAGTTCAGATTTACCTATATTCACGCTTAGGCAAGGTCTCTTAGGTTTGGTGTAAGTTGCATGTCTCTTCTCGTTTTCGAGAATTTTTTATCGGGGCTACGAAAGAATATCGCTGCTATTTCTCTTCAGACTTTCTATAACATGAGAAACTATGCGACTTGGTGGTGAATATTAGTCTAAACAGTGTTAGGTCACAGTTAAATAGATTCTCAGTTTGGTCAGACTCGATTGCCTGGATTTGAGAGGCACATCCATCTACGTTCTAGAGATCCACGGGTTTAGCACTACATCCACTATCCTTCAAAACGTGGAGAGATTTGCCACCCAGATCATCACCTCCCAAATGGAGCTCTGAGTCAAAGTTGGGTATGATCTTCCGTAGATTTTAACACCGCGTTCTCTCTCATACCTAACGTTTTCTTTAATGTCTCGAGAACTGAGGTTAGTGATGTCGTAGTTTCTATTCCTGATGCAGTAACGCAGTTTATTTTCTGACAGGTTACGTTGATCTTTACTTAACCTCTCTAGCGCTGGGATGCCTTTATTATCTTATTCATGCTACCTTCACACGATTTTATTTAGCTTAGGCATTCTATCAATCTATTGCCAGACGCCTCAATCCCGTAAGGGGTGGCCACAAACAAATCGCCTGCACGTTGCCCTATCCCCAGCCATTTCACTGCCCTCCTCCCACCTCACATTCCCCTTTCTCATATACCTCCCCACTCCATCCCTCCATCTCATCCTCGGCCTACCCATCCCTCTACCCGCCCCCCTCCACTTCACTCACACTCTCCTCGTTAGTTTCTCGCTCTCCATCCTCTCCATGTGTCCAAACCACCTCAGTGTATTTCTCCTAATGCTTTCTATCACATCTACATCCACACCACAACGCTCCTTCACTTCCTTATTTGTCAGTCTGTCTCTCCATGTAACACAACATTCTCCACTCAAATAATTCATTTCCACTGCTCTCACTCTTGACTTGTGTCCTTCCAACAAGGTCCAAACTTCACTTCCATGAGTTAAAACTGGTATCACAACACTATCATGCAGCGATTGTTTCACTTCCATGTTCACTTCCCCATTTCTTATCACTGCTTTCAAAGAAGCAGCAACCTTTCTTCCTTGTTGTATGCTTCCAAACACTCCATCCTCCAAACTTCCACCCTTACTCATCACACTACCCACGTACTAAAATGTTTAGACATTATTTCTCGTACTGATGAAGCTAAAAGATGTTTCGTTTCAAATCCTTTATCATGATAGATCGTCTCCACAGTGCAAAATATATCAAATTTTGGGACAGAATGAATACATTAGATGCCACCAGAATGAAATAATAATGGTATTTATAATAATAATGGTCTGCGGTCGTGATGCAAACATATATCTGAAATGGTGAGGTTCCCTACGAACACCCCACTATCTGATGGTAACAGCCAATCCCATTTTACCCATGTCGAGTGTTGAGGTAGGAGGCTGGTCACTGTAGTCCAGTACATGTAGCGGTATGTGACCAACCTTCTTCCCTTGGTGGCATTACATGATCGAAAAACCTCCATTCAACCTCGTGGGGGCCAAACCTAAGGAAAGCCATTGCTCCGACTGGGGTGTTCTAACCACCAGACCACCAGGCACCGCGATAAACAATACGTCAGCATTATACCTTCATCAAACCTTGTATTATAATGATTCTGGGTACAATATTCAGAGGAAAGCATCTGGCTGGACACAAAGGTATACTGATTTACCTTCCTTTTATGTGTACAGTCGTGACCCATTGCTTCTGTTAAACCTCCACTCCAATCCTTGGCTGAATGGAAGTCGTACACTGAGTTGACACCTATATAGACCTGTTTGGGGAAGTTCGAAGCTTTATTAGACCACACGAGTAGTGTCACCGCAAACCTTTCCTCGTCCAGTAAATCAGCAGGTCTTCACTGGTTATGAAACTTTGACGGCTACATCGCTCCAGCAAGTTTACATTGCTATACTTCTTAATCTAGCATGGCCTAAAACTGTCATCTCTCCATCTGAATACTGAGCTGTAACAAGATCTTAAAGCTACAATGTGGTGTAAGTCATGAAGAAGTGCTATGGAAAGGAGGTAAAGTGTCAGTATTTTTTTTTTCCTGCCATTGAGCTACGTGAAATAAACTCAAAAAGGTAGAACATCTGGGCCAAGTTAGGTGAAAAGGGTTTAGAGTCTGAGAATAAACTATGTCTCACGGCTGAACTATAATTACGCCAACGTTTCTTCCTCGCTGAATATCTTCAGTGATTCCCAACATATAACTCGACGGATAGTAAAAATAACGCATGAACAGTTGCCATTTTTCACACTTAAATCAATAGTTATGTTTGTCAGTAACATTAGAGGAAGACTATAAGGAGGAAACACTATGTTACAGCCGAATGCACAAGTCCGTGGTACAGTAGGTGGTAAGGGGAACAAAAGTTGGCATACTATGTCAATAAAGCATATTTCACATTAGGCCTTATATGTAACTTTCTTCCCATAACATATCGAATCAAAGATCATCCTCTCTGATCTTGGGAATATTAGCTACCAGAGGAAAGCAAACTGTAAACGTGGTGAAATATTAGGCGAACTTTTGTCCCCCACTGTACGTTGTGTTATGAAAATAGTTATTAGTGTCTATGTCATTGTACAACAGATTTACGTCTACGGCCTTAAGCACCTTAGTTGTAGTTAAACTGTATGGTTACTTAAGCATTCCCTTTGTATCTACAAAGACTGATTGCTCAAGTCTCTAGCAGGAACTTTTTAGCTCAACTGTGGGTGCTGTTACTCACCACTCCTCCTGCACGCCCAGCACTGGCTAAGAAATAACACAGTACTTACCTGAAAAAGAAGAAAACAAGGAATTAGAAATATTAAGAAAACCACACTCATTAAAATCTACATAGTGATAGTGAAAACGGTACAGTAGGCGAGCTTCAAGGTAACAGGAGGAACTGTATACCATGCACCTGCTTTAATGAGACAAAATAATGGCTCTGTAACCTGACGCCTTAATCCCACAAAGGGTGGCCACAAATGAACTGCCTCCATGTCACTGAGTCCTCCGCCATCAAGTTCCATTGTCTCCAGCACACACACACTTCACTGATATAGCCTACCTTTCTACCCCATCTTTCCATCCCAGTCTTAATATTCTCTCTACCTCCTCTATCTCACTTACATTTTCCAAGTCAGTCTCTCATTCCTCATTCTCTACACATAGTCAAAGCTATCAATGTACTTCCAGGGTTTTCCAGCACAATTACACCAGAACCACAACACTCCTTCACTTCCTCATTTGTCTCCGAAAGATTTCTGAGAGGGGGTATCGCTGATGAGGAAGTAAAACAACTGAAGGCTGATAGGATTATATAATTTTATTATGTAGCAGATGCGGGCATGGCGGTTCAGTGTCAGAGTGCCTGACTCGAGACCGAAGAGTCGTGAGTTCGTGCAGAGCCCGGGTAAGCTGCCCTGTAGGGCGAGGTAGCGTTTTCCTGTCACCTAGCTGGTTGTAGCAGCCGTGGCTAAGTGGGTAAAGCGCCCTGACCGAAGGGTCGGAGGTTCGAGTCTACCCAAGGGTCACTGGTGGACATCAGGAAGGGCATCCGGTCATCAAGTGCTACATGCTTCAAGAACCTAAGTCCTCTACGCTGAGGCAACGCCTTAGCCCTTATCCGAAAAAGGGGACACAGCATTTAAAAAAAAAAAAAAAAAAAAAAAAATATGAAGCATAAGTGAGGATGGTATTGCCTGAGAGAGAATTTTTAAAAGATGTCAAAGGTTTGATTTATAATGAACTGCATATAGACCGTATACTCTAACACTCTCCTCTCTAGTTGAAACTCTTTTATTTCTGTCTCATTCACTACAAGGAGTAGGGTAATAGTGGATTAGGAGTACTTAACGGAAATAATTAACCTCATCAGCACGATGATTTCATCTATCTATCTATCTATAGCCCGACGCCCTAATCCCGCAAAGGGTGGCCGCAGACAAAACGCCTTCAAGTCACTCTGTCACCCACCATTTGACTACCCTCCCCCCAACTCACCCCCCCTCCCTCATATACCTCTCAACTCCATCCCTCCACCTCATCCTCGGTCTACCCCTCCCTCTCCCTCCCTCCACCTCACCTACATACACCCTCTTAGTCAGTCTTTCATTCTCCATTCTCTCCACATGTCCAAACCACCTCAGTGTATTTCTCCTAATCTTTTCAACCACATCCACATGCATATTATAAAAGCTACCACCAAACGTCATTATTTACTTATGGAAGACCTCTACCTGTGAAAGAGTTTATGAAGTTTATATATACAGACTCACTAGTTTGAAAGGCATATCCAACAGGAGAAAAAAAACTTCTGGAGATTGCAAGAACATACAAAAAACGTCACTGGACTGAATTCATTAAACTACCAACGCGTACTGTGCTTGTCGTAAAGGCTACCAAATGAGGTGGGAGAGGAGGAGCAGAAAGCCAGCCTCTCTGTATTATCATAGGAAAGGGAAGGCTTTATGATCCGGCGAGCCTGGCACCTCCTAGCGTACAGAAGGGGAAGAGAGTGTACCGTTCTTGGGTGTAATTGGGTCTTTATTTCTCGTCTGTTTCATGTTATTTGTGTGACCAAACTCTCTCTCTCTCTCTCTCTAACACACACACACACACACACACACACACACACACACACACACACACACACACACACACACCTCAAAGAACAAACACCATCCTTCTGTGCCCTACACTATACCCTGCCCTCTTTCAGTCCTCCAGTGCCTCATCCCCTGTCTAGGCGGGCAGACCCATGGCTCCCCTGTGTGCCGTTCTGATGCCTCCCGCTCATCCCAGGGGCTAGAGGGGATTACCAGCCAGGAGCCGGGGATGAGGAAAGGGATGGAGTGGAAGGGTGCCAGGAAGGAAGGAGAAGAAGAAGAAGCAAATAATCTCCGGGATTGTAATTAAAAGAAAGAAGAGATAACAAAAAAAAATAAGCTCCAGAATCCAAGATGGGGAAGAAGTAGAAGAAGATTTATGCCTATCGACTGCATGAGCCTCAGTGATCAGTTCACTCCGATTTTTCTTACCTGTTATCGTTACCGCCAGACGATTTTACTCAGCTTTGGAGGGACTATTTCAAGTGGACGAGTTATATACTGTATGCCCTTCATTTGCTCCTTCAGTACTATATGTGTGTCCTAAGATCAATAAAATCTCTTGGACTTAGCAAAATATATATATATATATATATATATATATATATATATATATATATATATATATACGTCATCAGATTGAAGGGGTAAAATAGAACAATCAGTTGCCATAAGGCTCGTATTCTCGTCGGTTAACGAAACTCCCTAACACTTCCTCCTAAGCGATTTATTATGTTTATTGCATCTGACTCTCCTCTTCTGTGTTAAATAAATTCTTCCAATATCGCCATACTGTCTAAATAACGTACAAAAAGGATATTAACCAGCCATATAAAGAATAAATCGCAAAGGAAGAGGTGTTAGGGAGCTTCCTTAACCGACGAGAATGAATACGACCCGCAGTAGTAGTTTTACATCCGGGTCCCTATTTGTACTGCTCGGTGTACGGGAACTAAGAACAAGTCGAGAATTGGAAAAGAACAAGTACACTCCAGACTTAAAATGAAGCACGGATAAACTAACAAGTAATTTCCAGGATTATAAGAAAAAAAGATGGGTAAAACAAACAGGTAAACTCCAGACGTTATGAAGAGAAAGATGGGGAAACAATCCCTCAGGAATGTAACAAAAAGAAAGACGGCGAAACTGATTTATAAACCCAAAAACTCTAAGGAAAAGAAACATGGGGAGACAAGCATTTAAACCCCAGAACTGTAAAGAAAAGACAGAAGGGGAGACAAACATATAAACTTCAGAACTCTTATGAAAAGAAAGATGGGGAGAAAAAAGTTTAAGCTCCAGAACTGCAGTGGAAAGAAAAAGGGGAGACAAACGTTTACATTTTAGAACTATAATGATAAGAAAAATGGGGGGAAATCGTTTAAATTCCAGAACTGTAATGAAAAGTAAGATGGAGAGAGAAATGCTTATAATCCAGAACCGAAATTAAAAGAAAGATAGGGAGACGAAGATTTAAACTCCTGAACTATAAAAATGAAAGCTGGGGAGATATAGGTTTAAATTATAGAAATGTAATGGAATGGAAGACGGAGAGACAAACAAGTGAACTCCAAAATCATAAGTCTAGGCTGGCAGACAAACATGTTGATGTTACTGTTGTCGTAGATCCAAGTTCCTCCGGATGTGAACCCGGTAACATGTAGGCTGAAGCTGCTCTCATCCCACAGTCCACCATCCTTCTATCAGAGGAGAGGAAGGGAAGTGAGGGACGTTTGTATAATACTGGTGCCATCACGTGACGGCATCCCTCTCCAACACAGGTAAGAAAATACAAAATCGTAAAACAAAACGAGGAGATAAACAATTAAACTTCAGAATCGTAAGGCGAAGACACGGAGACAAACTAGTCAACTCTATACTGTAATCATAATATAAAGATAGCGAATCATCAGGTACAGACCTGGTTGTACGGAAGCTTTGCTTCATTTAAAGAATGTTCGTGAGGGAAACCGTCTTTCTAATGTTTTTCATCAAATGTGGGCAAACTGAACACAACAGAGAGGGAGAGGAAAAAAAAATCGAGTCGGAAAGGTCTCTGCAGCTAAAAGAAAAAGACCTACAAAATCACTACGCCATGGTGACAGCTGAGAAGGGCAGAAAAAAGGGAAAACGAAGGCTTTGCTTCAGAAGTCTGCTTTCGACAAAATAAATATAAATGACAAATGAAATTAAAAAATAAAGAATGACGGTGGACGACCAACCCACCGTAGAAAATTAAAGCCACTCGCCAGCGTAAATAGCCCGGGAATGGGAGTACACAAACAGGAGGAAAGGAGCGGCAGGAAGCACAACAAACAGCACCATAAACTCCCCCCGACTTTTACACCGGGAAAAAAGTGGGAGGTGAATGTGCAGGTGCAGGGGTGCAGGTGAGGTGCGGCGTTGTGCTGTTGCTGTATAGGGTGTACCGCAAGATTTTTTATTTATTTTTTCAAAGAACGTTCAGGATGATCTTCTGGGGTTAATTTTGAGTGAAAAATTACATATAAACATGGATTCAGTTATCAGCCTCTTCGGAGCTACAGTTACTGACAGCCTTACCGGAGAATATCATGTGACACGTAATTAGCCAGAGAGATCATCAGTAAATGTAGTTTCCTAACGACTGAGAATCAGACAAGGATGATAAGGTGTTTTTCACTCCAAGTAGGGTCTAAATTAATTTTGCAGAATTTCTTTAAAATTTAGCCGGGCACCCTGTACATATCTTTTAAAAATGTCTGTCAGGTTTAACTTGATCCAAAAGTGCCATCCTGACAACTTGAATGCAGAGTTGTAACATTTTTATTTTTTTGTTAATCGGTCGGCTTTAACTTGGCTTAAACTGCGATCTAT
Source organism: Coenobita brevimanus (assembly GCF_032717465.1). Taxonomy (NCBI): domain Eukaryota; kingdom Metazoa; phylum Arthropoda; class Malacostraca; order Decapoda; family Coenobitidae; genus Coenobita; species Coenobita brevimanus. The sequence continues at coordinate 7,812,774 of NC_136996.1, read as the reverse complement.
AACTGTGAATGTGGAGGTACAACAAGCCATTACTGCTATAACACGGTGCTAATCACGAAAAAAATGCCCTGGAAATTACATGGAGCTATATTATTGCCTTATTCTGCAAAAACAGGTTAACAGTAGTACATAGTGTGTGTGTGTGTATATATATATATATATATGGGATGGCTGTAGAGGGGCAGTATTGTCTTATTCTGCCACTGATCTATGGAAACTAAGGTGCAAAAACACGTAAATCCCCTCTGCCAAGGTGGATGAACTATATCTCTGTTGTTGACAGTTCGGGCAGCCCCTCACGTGTGTGGGTGTCGAAAGCCCACGTGCGCATCAAAACATACCAACCAAAACAACTCCTGGCCTCATATTCTCGCAGGCTTATTTCATGCACCTCTTCCTAGGCGATTATGTTACGAATAGCGATCATTAATATTTCCTCGCATGTAAATTATACGTTTTAAACATCGATATCAGTTTACAGTAACAACATAAAAGAAAATATAAACGCACCATATGAGGAAATAAGCTGGCCAGGAAGAGGTGTTGAGAACCCTGCTAAGCCAGTGCGAATACAGGCCCCAATGAGGAAGTCTGGATGGTGAGAGTAGGCGGATGAAGTTGTTCAGAGATTAGCCTTCACCACAATGACTTCTCTCTCTCTCTCTCTCTCTCTCTCTCTCTCTCTCTCTCTCTTTCCTGTTATCTCCACACGAAAATACTGATCTTATAAGAGACTTAATGAACTTGAAATATTAGATGCAACCACCATTAACCCTCTCACTACTAGGTTCTCTCAAATTTAATAAATAATCTAGAACCAAATATTGAATAAAATAAGATAAATATAAAGACATAAATAATATCACTGGGCGGAAGAGGCTGAAAACCAGATGGTGAAAAAATATGCAAGGAAGCGGAAGATAGCAGTAAATGGGAAAAAAAATACTATAAATGGCGTAAAGAGTCTGATGGGAGGAGTGTATGACGAGGTGGAAGGCAGAGGTTTGTCAAGGGTATCTCGAAATAAACACCAAGAGACAAAGAACTGTTTAAAAATATAATTATAATAACGATAATAAAATGTGCTGAGGAAGACTGCATTTGGCTGTGATGTAGAACGTTGTGCTTAAATTAGGTAGTACGAAGGTCAGTATTTTCTACTGAGAAAAACTGTGCATTGCAAAGAAAGAGATGATAAAAAAGAATATGTCGCTAGCAGACTACTGAGTGCGAGGGTAGATAATATGCTTTAGTCTATTTACCTGTCTATCTTTCTATCTGTGTCTGTCTATATCTGTATCTATCCCTCTATCCTTTGATCTATCCATCTTTCTGTCTGTCTATCTATCCATCCACCTCTCCATCTTTTTATCCATTTATCTATCTATTCATCTATCTATATCTGTTCATCAATCCATCCATCCATCTATCCATCCATCCATCTATTTATCCTATATAAATCTGCGCCTAATCCAATAAAAATAAAGAACGCATTATAAGAAGACGCACGGCGCGGGTTCTTTGGGTTTGATCGTAGTTCACCTGTCAAGGCTCTCCAAATAGCTCCTGGCGTAGAAGGTCACTTGGGGAGGCGGGACGTACAAACACAAACAAGCATCCAACAACGGCCGATAAGGAAGAGCTTTACGGCGAGACGAATTACTAGAGACGAAAGAGATTAATTAACCTCTTTCAATTCAATGACGTGGTAAAGAAGTGTTTTATGGAGAGAAGAATGGCTACAGAAACAGGAGATTAATTAACCTCTATAATCCAGTGACGTGTTTTATATTGTGTTCTTGCTGACATCACTCCACTAGACGATTTATTTAACTTACGTGGGTGTTGTGTACTAGAGGGTTAATGAAGGCTTTATCAAACCCCTCCAGCTCAAAAACTCTCAGTGTAAATGAAACTTTCAGAAAGATCCTTCCAATTCGAAATCTTTCCCTTAGCTAAATAAAATCGTCTGAAGGGTTAATGGAGGCTCTAATTATTTAACCCCTTCGCTAGGAAAAGTCTTTCCCTGGTTAAATTATCTCATCTGAAGATAGCCAAAATAGTACAAGAAAGACCATCTGAGTTAACAGGCTAAAGATTATGCCAACACTTTACTGCCAACACCTGACAGTGGGTACGCTAAACGATAAGGAAGCTGGCAGGGAGAGAAAGAGATAATTTGGAGAGATACACAGTCCCTTGCATCTACACACACTACTAACACTTAGCTTCCTTAGCTAAAGGAAGTCATGATAATTTCATTTACGCTATCTCCAGACGATTTCCTTTAGCTTGGAGAAGGTTACCAGTAGTGAAGGAGTTAATAAAGGCTACTGCACATCTAACCCTCCAGTTAATATATAATAACAAAACAGATTCTTCGTCAGGTGAAGGAAATTGTCTGGAAGTAGTAAGAAAAAGACTATTGGTGTCCTGAAGCTGAAGGAGTTAAAGTATGATTTTTTTGCAAAAACACCCAAACTATTTGCTCTCTCTTACAGCCTCAGTAAGTCATTTATACTTGATTTTCTGCCAGTAATGATTAAGTAATAATGGCTATATCTAACCCATACAATTAAAAAGGCGATCTTACACTGCATATAATCGTCTGGCATCAGCAAGAGTAAAGTACATAAATCGTTCTTGGGCTGCAGAGACCAGAAGGGAAAAGTTGCCTGAGGATGTACGTGCCAAGGAGAGCTTATAGAGGGAGTCCGACGATGTATAATTATCCTTATTACCTGGCGATTTTGTTTACCTTAGGGGAGCTCTCTCGCACTGAACTTGTTAATGATGATAGTATCTAACCCGTCCAGTTCAAGATGTCTTTCTTAAGCTTAATAAAATCTTGTGGTGGCAGCAAAATTAAACAAATTCAAGAGCATGGAACAGCTAAGGGCGCTTCAGGGTACTCGGGTATTACTATGATTCTTCACTAAAGTTGTTAAAGTCTACGGGAGTGATGTACCTCGTTTCCGAAAATACGTTAATGAGTGACAAATGGACAGAGCCGTTCCCAGAAATCTGCATTTAAATATAGATGGCGTCCTTGGGTTCTAGGGCCGATAGTTGCTTGTGGATGTAAGTGCCGATGAGAGAGAGTTTATAGAGGGAGTGGGTGGGGATGAGTGCACGAATGTTTTCCAAGTTGGTTTCAACACTCAAGTAACTATCAACAGCACCTGACGGAGGGAAGGTTGCTCGGGCGGGGCGGGGATGGATACAAGCTTCAGGGAGAGATAAGAAGGTTGAAAAAGAGGGCTTATGGGGCGTTGAGAAGGTCTGGCGGGGGGATGTGGAGGATATTACGGATGATAAACATGGATATTAGTGCAGAGGAGGAGGCGGTGGAGAAGACTGCATATGGGTTCGGAAAACATTTATATTACTGAGAAAATAGCAAAATGAATCTAAAATAGTAACCCTTCCATTGTCAATGCAACTCCAAATACAGTATTCTATTCCACCTAATGCCAGATGATTTTACCCGGCTGAGAGTGAGTTAGAGGAGCATGAGTGTTCCCTTTGTCTCTATTAACACTCTCAAGGTAGGGAAAACTCTCGTAATTCAATCCACCTAACGCAAACCTTTCTAATTCACGTGTTGAAAGAGAACCATAGTAACCTTAGTACCAGCAGGTTAGAAATTATGAGTGTCGATAATACAACTCAGAAGGCGATACAGGAGAATGAGCATGGGTATCGTAGAAATGTAATGTTGCAAAGAAATAATAATACAAAACCAACACAATAACAATAAACACTGAACATAACACAGCAGGAAACAATGGAATTTATTTAGGAAGCTCATTTACAGAATAACCACAGACCCTAAAGAAATGCCCCCACCTGCACCCTTCATAACCTTCCTCAATGGTCTCTCCACGGCCATCAAGAAGGCTCAGCAAACCCTCAAATAGACACGGGAAGCCATAAAAGCAACACACTCACACTTGAAAACTAAGAAAAACACCCACTTTGCACCTGAAAATCAAACAACCTAGACCTTACACACACACACACACACACACACACACACACACACACACACACCAGCACACAAACGCAGAGCAGACACGTAAATATTATTGCTACTCCCATGTGTCACACCTAAATATTCCACCCATGCCCCCTACCCCACTTCGTTGTTGCGTCTCTGCCTCTCTTTCCGTCCCCACTACTCTCAGCTCTAATGGTGCGGCTGTCTGAGAGGTGGATCACAGCCGGAGAGCCTCATTATATCCTCTGGCGTCATCAAAGGACGGGAGCTGCCGGTGGGAATGCGTATGGCTGCAGTAATGAAGGTCTCGACTACAAAAGGACTCACACCCGCTCCAGTTAAAATCGTATTATCTCTGAAAGGCTGTATAATGTGCTTCCACTTTCGACGGTATTGGGCTGGACCTCTCTTCTGATTCTTCTCGTGGGTGTCCTATTGTCCATGCCAAGCTCTGCCGATTCTGTGTTCAAGGCTCTCAAAATATAGACCGTTTTGTGAATCTTTCTGCTGATTCTACTCACATGTATGCTACTAACAATACGACCTTCTTTGCCGAGTAATATCACAGGTATTCTAATCCTTACATACAAATATGTAAATATGATTTATGTACTTATTAGGTTTTAGTACCATTGCTCTTTCAACAGTTTACTCAGGTACGGAATTGGGAAGAATAAGATCTTACGGATTTTATAAAGTACATAAATTATACCTCGCAGCAAAGAAATATGATTTTAAGCCTTTACTGCAGCTCGAGAACAACCAAATTTAGGGATGTGATACCTTATAGTCCGGTAAGACATGAGTCAGGGACAGTACAAAAAGGACGTAAGTACGTTACTACTAGCTAATCCAACATAGAAACAAAAAAAGAATAAAAATAAAAAATAAAGATAAAACAATATATTAGTCAATATCCTGTAAGCCTGACGAAATAGTATTCATTTAAGCAGAAAAACATGCCCAACTTCCTCTTACCGGCTAATGTGGGAAGTGTGGCTGATACACAAACTCAGCGACTGGATACATACGTGAGGCACCGCAAAGTAGAAGGGAGTAAGGGCTTAATGGAAGAGAGGGGTGGAGTTAAGGGTTATTAGGGAAAGGTAGGGCGTTAGAGATAATGGGGTGTGAAAGGTAATTAGGGTAACCAGGTGGAAATATTACTGGAGGAAAACTGCAAAAATTGTATGAAACTGAAAGGGGGAAAATATGATGCAGGAAAGAGGGAATTTTATATATATATATATATATATATATATATACAGTACATAATACTGTGTGTGTGTGTGTGTGTGTGTGTGTGTGTGTGTGTGTGTGTGTGTGTGTGTAGGGTGAAGAGGAAAATGTGCAACTTTTTCCCACCATGCCATTCTTGCTTTACCGCGGTGCTTGGGGCCAGACCTCGCACTAATTTTAATATAAGACTTACCAAGAATTTCTACCTAACTTTTACCTCAACTGAGAACTTTTTTTTCATCATAAATTCCGCGTGTTTTTTAAAGATAAGCTGAGAGCTTAAAACTTAAACAATGTCGAAACTTATAAATAGTATTCTCTATCTATCTATCTACATAGGTGGCCAGCTGTTTGTCTATGTCGGTCTATCTATTTATCCATCTATCTATCTGTCCGCCTATCATTCTGCCTATTTATCTGCCTGTCTATTTATCTATTTGGCGGCCTACAGACCTACCTATACCTAATCTGTCTATCTCTCTATATATCTGTCTCCTGCCTGATGCCTCATCCAGTCAGGCGTGGACTCCTCAGACGGGCCTCTTCATTTCAGTCCCTACTCAGTAACGATCCCTTCAGCTTACGGAAGGTCTACCGCAGTGAAGAGGTAAAAAATATCCCCATTAACCCCTTCATAACGACAAAGCATTTTTTCCCCAGTATTTTATTCTCGCTACTGCCTAGATATAATTCAGAAACTTAAATACCTGTTATGAAGGGGCTAACACGGCAGGTAGTGGGTGACTTTCGCCTCCGCTACGACAACATTTTATTCCTTTTAATCTGACTTCCCTTCAGTGATTTCATTCAATTTAGGAAGGAACTCAAATAGTGAAAGGGTTAATGAAGGCTATATCTCACCCTTCCAATCGAAATGTCTTCTCTAAACTGACTAAAATATTCTAGATATAACAAGGGTATAATAAAAAAAAAATCGTCAGCAGATGAAATGGGTAAAGCATCAAGACGAACAAAGACTGGGTGGTGCTGATTAAGAGTTGTTTATGCTGTGGTACGGGCGGCGGTGGGGTGAGTCCGTACACAGCGACACCTGGCCAGGGTGGTGGTGTACAGTAGCGCAATCGCTTAGGTCGGGGGTATACGTGTCTTGAATACCTACCTCGAATGTCTGCGCTCTCCTTCCTCACCACCATGTACATGCATACAAGCATGCACACGTGTATATAAATGTACACATGCATACACACACGCACACACATACAAAGCCCACAGTTATGTTATGAGACGGCCTAATACAATAGCTGGTGGTCACAAAAGTGATTAAACAGCATGAACATGGAAAGTAAATGTGTTGTTCTTGATGCGGGTGTGAGGTTCAGCTGGGTCAATACACAGCGATACTTGGCCACACTGGTAGCTTAATGTCATTGCTCTGGGCGATGTCTCTCTGCCACCAACGCCTGACTGCAATACCTACCATTCCCACATCACCACACACATACACACAAAGAAAAGCACACATACTGTATATACTTACATTATGCAAACGTACCAACATTTACACATAAAATACACACTTTTTACGCATGTACAAACACACATATAATACATATACATGCGCGTGGGTATACATAGATATACAGATAGATAGACAGAGACAGACATATAGAGATACAGAGATAGATAGATTGACAGATAAAAAGAGACAGATATAGACAAAGTGATGGACAGACAGACAGATAGATTCATACATATACAGACAGACAGATAGATACAGACAGACAGAGATAGATACAGATTAAGACTAACAGATAGGTAGATCATATATATATATATATATATATATATATATATATATATATATATATATATATATATATATATATATATATATATACTCTCTCTCTCTCTCTCTCTCTCTCTCTCTCTCTCTCTCTGGCACTATTCCGTCTTGAAGACGAGGTGGGAGAGTAAAAGATGAACTGATGAGAGTGGATAGGTGTCAGTGAGGGAGAAGTACCAAATGAGGGAGGGAAGAGGGAAAGTGAAAAAGGGAAATAAGGATGGACGAAAATGTGTGGGAGAAGGAACAGTGGATAGCTGAAAGATAAGGGAGAATTAAACGTTAATGTGTGACTGTAGGAACAGGTACAGTAAGAAGAAGGCGGGATTGCGAGATGAAAAGAGGTGGGGAGTACAAAAAGGACAAGGGTAGTACCAAAGAAAGTAAACAGCAGCAAACTTGTTGGTCCCTTCGAGGCTGTTTATCACAGAGAAGTTATAACTATCAAAACTATTCCATGAGATTAAAGTAGAGGAAGAAAAACAGACAGTGTTGCAGGGACATGAATATGAGGGAGTAGGAAGAGCTGAGGAATGAGAGGTAAGAAACAGCTAGATGAGAGTGGGTGTGAGAAGGTTACGACTATAAAGGCGAAGTGGGAGGGGTGATAGGGGACGAGGAAGAGGATAGAAGAAAAAGGGAAATGCGTGGGAAAGGTGAGAGTACAAGGGGAACAGTTGATATAGAACATTTTTGTGAGGGGGAGGGTGGATGTAAATGGTTAGTGTGAGTTCCATGAAACAGAAACTATGGGAAGACGGCGAGTGAGAGAAGAGGGAAATCTACGGAACGTGTGAAAGCGAGTGCGGAGAAATGAGATTAAACTGGAGATGAAACGAGTGCAAAGTTAGAGTGAAAGGACAGAGGAGTGTAGTGGACTATGTGAGAAGTGGAGTGACGTGAGGTAAGAGGATGCACGAGGGAGAGAACAGAGCCAGAGAATGGGCATTGTGAGGACTCAATGGGGGAGTGAAGGGAGCTCAAAGTTGAGACTGATAAGCTGAAAGGTGGACAGTGAAGTGTGGCGGGGCTTATTGGAGAGAGAGAGAGAGAGAGAGAGAGAGAGAACTAGAAAGGAGAGGAGTAGGAATGAAGAGTATAAAAGGGGTTGCATGGCCATTGATACAGAATGAAACGAGAGGAGAGAGAGACAAGTGTTGAAGTAAATGGGGAATAAAGAGGAATGAAGCGTGGGCTGAGAGCGGAAGTGGAAAAGAGGGGACAAATGTAACATGTGTTGATGAATGAAGGAAGAAAGAGAAGGTAAAATGCTGAGGAAAGTGAGGAAATGGTGAGGAATGAAATAAGGCGAGAAGGTAAAAAGGAGAAAAGGTATGGCAGGTGAAAGGAAGTGACGGAAATGTGGTGGTAAGGTGAAGGTGATGATATGGGAGAAGGAAAGTAGCGGCAGGGGAAGAGTAGAAAAAGTAAAGATGAGGGAGTGTGGTGAAATCAAGTGGGTGATGGTGGGGAGAAAAGAATTGGGTGCATAGATGTGAATAAGGTGGGAGAAAGGAGTGTGGTGAGGGGAGGAGAAAGGTGAAAACAAAGAACGTAAAAATAGGATTGTGTGGAAAAAGGTGAGTGAGATAAAGAAAAAGTGTAACGAGAGGTAGTTAAACAGGAAAGAAAAAAGTGAGGGGACAAAGGAGGTGTTTAAAAAGCGGAGGAAGAAAAGAAAAGGTGTGTCTTGATAGAAAAAAAAAGTTGAGGATGTAAATGTGAAATATGAAGGGAGAGTCATGTGCGTAGGAGTGAGTGCGGTGAGAAGAGGGACAGTGAGGTGAATGGGGATTGCAAAGACGAAAAAAATATATGTGAAGTGAGGGGAAAAGGTGAGTAGGAAAAGAGGGAAAATTTGGTGTGGAGAGGAGGGAGGAGGGTCGGGAGTGACGAATCAGAAAGGAGAAGCAGAGTGAGGAAAAAGAGATTGTGAAAAGGAACGTGTGTGTGTGTGTGTGTGTGTGTGTGTGTGTGTGTGTGTGTGTGTGTGTGTGTGTGTGTGTGTGTGTGTGTGTGTGTGTGTGTGTGTGTGTGTGTGTGTGTGTGTGTGTGTGTGTGTGTGTGTGTGTGTGTGTGTGTGTGTGTGTGTGTGTGTGTGTGTGTGTGTGTGTGTGTGTGTGTGTGTGTGTGTGTGTGTGTGTGTGTGTGTGTGTGTGTGTGTGTGTGTGTGTGTGTGTGTGTGTGTGTGTGTGTGTGTGTGTGTGTGTGTGTGTGTGTGTGTGTGTGTGTGTGTGTGTGTGTGTGTGTGTGTGTGTGTGTGTGTGTGTGTGTGTGTGTGTGTGTGTGTGTGTGTGTGTGTGTGTGTGTGTGTGTGTGTGTGTGTGTGTGTGTGTGTGTGTGTGTGTGTGTGTGTGTGTGTGTGTGTGTGTGTGTGTGTGTGTGTGTGTGTGTGTGTGTGTGTGTGTGTGTGTGTGTGTGTGTGTGTGTGTGTGTGTGTGTGTGTGTGTGTGTGTGTGTGTGTGTGTGTGTGATGGACATGGGAAGGAGGTACGGAGGTGTGGGAACAAAGAGATGGGTGTGGAAAGAAGGTGAGAAGGGGCGTGAAGTGAGTACTGAGTGGGAAGTGGAGAATGAGGTATGTGTAGGAAGAGGGAGAATGAGTGTGGGAAGGCAGGATATGGGGAGGAAGTGAGGGAATAAGGGAAGAATGTGAGTGGGTGTGGGGAGAAGGTGAGGGGTGTGTGGAGATGTGGGTTCTGGGAGGGTGAGAGGGATGGGGGATGGTGAGAAGAGAGGAAGGGTGAATAATAATTGCAAAGAAAGGAGCAAGGTGAGCGTGGGAAGGGAGAGAGTGGGCGTGGGGAGGAAGTGAGAGTGGGTGGGGATGAGTGGTGGGGAGGTAGGGGAGGCGCCAACATCCACGTGAGGAAAAGACAGGTGGTAGCTTCTTCGCCAACGACGTGGTTCCCACCCATGTGACGTATAGAAGAGGAGAGGGATTGGAGGCAGGTGGGGTGGAGTGGGGAGGGGGTGATCGAGGCTGGGTGAGGGTTGAGGATGGGGAGGTAGAGGGGAGGGGAGGGGGTGGTTGAGGTAGGGAAGAAGGGGTAGATGTGGTTACGAAAGACAGGTGACGAGGTGAAAACAAAAGATGCGTTCACAGACCACCTTATTTATATGACTCCTTTGTAAACATAATTAGGGTGACAACAGTTGATTACGGTCAATTTAAAGATAACCTATATTAGTGGAGAGGTTAATGAAGGCTATATCTACCCATCTGCAGTTCGAAAAGCCTTACATAAACCTAACAAAAGAGTCTGACAATAGCAAGAGTAAGTTATAAAAAGACGTAAGGGGAGGTGAAGGTAAGGAGTGGGGGAGTGGGGGGTGGGGGACTGGTGCTGGGGTATGGGAAGGGTTGTGAAAGAGTGAACACAAAAGATGCGTAGATTAATATTCCTCTCAGGCAAGAGAAATGAGGCTCTGACATTGACACTCAAGCTGTATGTAAATCTGTTCCATATGTGTGCCATTAATACTACGAACAACAGCAAAAAATAAAATAAAATAAATACGGTATACAGATGATGATAATAATAATAATAAAAACAAATAATAATAATAATAATACCGGCAATGATAATAAATTCTAAATATATACATACGAAACACACCACACTTATAAAACCACTTCCAAGAAAGGCCCTTCCTTGTACGCAGTTACCAAGAATTCTAACCAAGCCAGAACACCTGAGAACAACAACGTAATTCAAGGACGCTTAATGGGCCCTTAAATTTATGAGCAACAGAAATGGCGGTGATGCTTCCGTCGATCTTTTTGTCCAGTGATATATAGATGTGGAGAGTTCATGTGTGTGGGATGGACACGTGTTTTCTCTGCCTCTCTCCAATTTCCTCCTCCTCTAATCCTCCCTTTCCTCGTATAATCTATGCTCCATTATTCTCATTAAGCTGCCATACTCTAATGTGTTCTCCCCTATTTTCTCCCACTCTCACCCATACCCTCTTTCTTTAATCTTCCCTCTCCTGGCATAATCTATACGGACACTAAGCCTTCTTCCTTTTAGCTATGTTTTCTTACTCTCCCTCATTTTCTCCTCCTTTTTTCACCATACCTTCCTTCGCCCATCCACTCTCCTACTTGCTATACTAGATTATTTTATGTAGCTTAAGAGATTGATTACTACGGACGAAATTAGTGGAAGTTTTATCTAACCCGTCCAGTTATGAAAAATCTATTAAAAAATGAATCAAACTGCCTACAGAGAGAAAAAGTAAATACCAAATACGCCTCGTCCTTTGGCTGAAGTCCAGATAATGCTGTTAATTCACTTAATATGGTAATTTGGTTTTGGAGAGAAAATATACAAGAGTGGCTTAATTACCCACCCCCGCCCCGGAGAAGCTGGGGAACAGGTATTTTCACTCGGTTTGTCTGTCTGTTTGTTTGTATGTGTGTCCCTCTATCTGTCTGTCTGTTAACAACATAACGAGAAAGCTACTAGTGAGATTTTGACTAAAACTACAGGGATGATGGGCTATGACCTTCTGATCACCTGATAAAATTTTTGGGCCAAATTGGGCCAAGGGCCAGGCTGTAGGTCCCCCCCCCCCAAAAAAAAAAGGGGGGGGGGACGGTTACAAATCATTTATTTGTCATAACTCCTTTCAATTTCGTCATATCGACATGAAACCATAATCTAAAGATGCATCTTTCAAACCTGCATACATATAACATGCCTCATTACATCAGAGGTGTTATCCCCTAGTTAGCAGTTGGGGGGTGAGTGTCAGGTGGGTCAGGCCTAAAAATTTAAAAGGGCATAAAATCGTCAATTTTCACTTGATTTACTCCAAATGTGATATGTGACATCTGCGACTAGATATCCTGTTGTGTTTCTACGTCAGCACTAAAATGGCTTTTGGGGACGGGCTTGCTGTGCTTTGGCACTGTTCCTTGTTATCTTCAAAGGTTGTGCGTTAATATTATTAAAATATCTACATAATCTTTACTTCCTTCACCCAGAGAGAATAGTTTAAAACGACGCATTACCCCAACATGTTTATCTAAGATATTTTCCATGATATCTCGTCAAACTTTATTTTGAGATATACGTCCTGATAAGACGTTCTCATATATTCTTGCTGTCACCGGACGATTCCATTCCACTTCACGATGGACCTCTCATAGTGAAGAGGATAACACGGTGAACTAACAACAATATAACAACGTGGTATGCAAAATGACTCTTAAAAGGGAAACAATGGTAGTTCGTGCTATCTTCAGAAAAATTTGTTCAGATTATAATAAACTTTTATAACTGGTGGGGTGCGATGACCAACCTTCATTAATCCCTTTACTCTAGATCCTACGGGAGTTAAATAAAACTGTCTGGTACTATCCTGACTGAACTGGTAACGACGTCTTTGGACTAAAGGGGTTTGAGCAGTAAAATTAAATATAGCTTCCATCAATCCCTTCACTACTAAAGATCTTCCCGTAAAGCTGAATAAAATCGTCCGGCGACTGTCTGATTAACGTGACAAAGACGTTCTCGAACATATGGGACTGAAGCCACTGAATACTTGTGTGGTCACGGGCCCCCAGAGTTTTTGTTACTCTACTTCCAATTCCACCTGCAGGAGGCTAGGTCCTTGGGTTGAAAAGATTAGGGTGCAAAATACAAAATAAATTGGAATTGGTGGTAGAAATCCTCTTAAGCCATTAAAAATACGCTCTCGTGACGCCTACATAAAACATACATAGGGTGGTCCATATATTGTGCCTCCTCTCACACTCAGCTTATTTTCCTGTGCACCGGGGACGGTTCACTGATCATTACCAAAGCCACGTCAACCCTGCATCATGTGCTCGTTCCCACGACCCTTTGCACGTATATCGAGATGAGGAAGACTTAGATTTAGGCCTATCAGCTCCAAGGGCCTGGTTTGTTCTATTTTTGGTGCCACCAAACACTTTTCTGCAGTTTGTGAGAGAACGCCAACTAGTGAAGGTGTTAATGAAAACTGGATCTAGCCTCTCTAGTTACAAAAGTCACTCTTAGGATGAATGTATTCATCTGCAGATAAAAACTACATACAAAATACGTCCTTTCACTGAGGGGGTCAAATGTAGACGAATCATTTTTTGGCTAAATCCCACTAGAAAACAACAATTACCAGCTGAGCTTACATCAGGGTCAGAGATAACCTATATAATGTTTCACACTTTGCGTTTTTTTTTTTTTTTTTTTTTTTTTTTTTTGTACGTTATGCCCGGCCACACTTTTTCAAGCTACGGTGTTGAATATATGCATGGTACAGATACACTCCATAGGAAAGTTACGAGTACCATATAGTCAGCGCTTGGAATTCCGAATGGGACGACAGCCCAACCCATTTTTCGGTATCTATAAGCGAATGATTCCTATCCACAGATAAAGGCGAGAGAGGGTCGCTTAGAAACAACGCCTGGGGGGTTTAGGGAGAAGGAATAGGCCCCGACAGCAAATCCCAACCAGACAAAAAAATATCCACAGTTATCAATATATAAGAAAAAATGGAAGTATGCTTATTTGTTTCTCACAAACCCAGTAAGGTTACAAGCACCATAGGTCCTGCACGTGGTTTCATCCTCTACCTCTTACGCAAATATCCAGTTTTCATGATAAAGAAATCAACATTTTTTGTTTGTAGATACAGACCAAAGCAGGCCATGGACACAATACAAACAATGTGTCCCTGCCGGGGACTCCCGAGGAAACATCCTTAACTTGGATAACCCGAGTAACGCCGTGTAGCAATCCTAGTATTCTATGTACAGGGCAACAATGCACGCGGTATTTCAACATCATACGTGGCAACAGCGGGGAGGTGAGCAAGCAAATACATCTTATACACCTCGGCATCCAGGGCTTTCCTGTGTTCTAAAGAGGCTGTTTATCACCCCCACCTCGCTCGTGTGTGTGTGTGTGTGTGTGTGTGTGTGTGTGTGTGTGTGTGTGTGTGTGTGTGTGTGTGTGTGTGTGTGTGTGTGTGTGTGTGTGTGTGTGTGTGTGTGTGTGTGTGTGTGTGTGTGTGTGTGTGTGTGTGTGTGTGTGTGTGTGTGTGTGTGTGTGTGTGTGTGTGTGTGTTGCCATACATACAACGTAGTGTGCGTGAGAGGCCAGCTGTTGAAGGTGATTGCGGCCAATAACCGATGTGCGGCCGTGTGGACTGAGCCGCAACAACGGCAAGTGCCACGCAAGTTTCACACACGCCCTCCCGTACTCACACCATCCCCTCTTATTACACACGAGGCCACAAATGCTGAGTTAACCTCATTACTACAATTGTGTGTTATTCATTATACTCAGGATGTCACAAAAATATTTACCTCAATACAACAAGCACCACATTTCAAAGGCCTTCAGTCCAATCCCTTTTGTTACATTCTCGATCGCCGATACTGTACTGAATTACTCCCTTCACTAAGATGACGAATTGTTCATTTTATTAAGGATACCAAAAGACGAACTTGGCTTTATGAAACGGGGTTTTTATTACAATTCTTATCTCAGCAAACACGATCGTACATTTTATATCAAAGTATGTCTGATCTTAGAATAGCTTAGACCCTGAAACCCTTAGCTTTAGTGATGTATAATTCATTTCAGTTAGGCTACCACAAAATCATTTGACTCTCTAGCCCTCAGTCAAGTCCATCTTATTACAATAGTCTTCGCAGATACTGAATTAACTCCTACTGTATTATGCTGTCCTGTTCTTAAACCCCTGCAATTCTTGAACGTATGTAGTTATGAAGTCTTTAGATTAGTTTCAAGGTAGGGACATCTATAAATGGATCATAAAACATGTCTGGTCTGTAAACCATTTCGGTTCTATGTAACTACGATGACACATTAAACAGAATATATTAGTAGTGTTTATTTTATACGACTTTTGTCCTCAGTGGAGAGACTTTTCGAGGCAGAGGGTTAAGATATAGCTTTCATTAACCCTTTCAATATAGAGACCGTTCCAAATGCAGTTCCTGCTAATTCGATGATGTTTCAAGATAAGGCTAGACATGCATATGACTGAATAGGGTTGAATGTAAGATTCTATCTAGTCGCAAAGGCATTCAGAAGAGAATTAATACAATTTTATCTATGTTAACTGCAGTAGTATGTTTTCTCTTCAGTCTCTTCAGTCTATCATCTAAAAAAAAGAAACCTACCCCAGTTTTCCTACTCTACATATTACTCCTTCTGACTTTTTCCTGCCAGTTTAAGCTGGAGGGTTTTGTGGATAGGTGAGAGCCTTCTTATTTGCTTGCCTTGTCTTATCCTCGAAGCTGAGTCATGTAGGATCAACCTAACATGGACTTATCGGTGTACTGTAATTATCCTCTTTTTCAGTGTTCTAAGATTCATAAAATCCCTTAGAAACTCCAAGAATAAACTACAGTCAACATCTTGGAATTGAAAGGGGTGAATCCGTCTATCGGGTTGGCAGCTTCAAAGAATAAACTCAACGTGGCAGCGATTACACCCCTGACCGTGAAAGCCGGGGTGATCTTGCAAGATTACCCGAGTAATTTGTAACCAGAATCCCGGATCAAAAGTTAACCCTCACCCGACCCACCCCCCACAAAGGTAGTCTTTGTTCCTTTGGCCCACGGGAGTCTAATATTAACTCAGGGAAGGCACACACGCCCACACTGACGCCTCTACACACACACACACACACACACAAAGGGACTCAGGTTCTTGTGATTGTGGCAGGAGCAACGCCCGTGTGATGGGTACATAAGGAGGTGGTAACACACTCAACATAGACAAACACAGAAAATGACACACACACACACACACACACACACACACACACACACACACACACACACACACACAGATTGTCTTTTTACTTTCATTTTACCCAAAGGCTTGCTAAACCATCTGGCTACTGTTAGTCTCGGGATAAAACAGTGTGTTCTATGATGGAATAAAGTATTATTCTGCCAACAACCCTAGTTCTGACCTTTTCATGCCCCAATTTGTTCTTGAGTACAGTAAAATCGTCTGTCGTAATATAATAATGTGCAACCAATGGAACTTATGGCACATTCTTTTATAGTTTAAAATCTTAGTTCTTTGGATTAACCTTAGGAAAGGCTTTTCGAACTGCAGAGGCTAGACAGAGCCTTAACTAACTCCTCTTACCACAGAAACTGTTAATATACGTTGAGTGAAATCCCTCCGTTGATTATAAAAAAAAAAAAGTGTAAAAACATATGTCATTCAATTGCATGGGGTAAAAAAGCTTAAGAGTCTAACTCCGACCCAAGTATCTGGACATGCAGGATGTAGTGTTTTATTTTGATCACAGGAAAAAAAGTCTGCTGTTAAAAAAAAAAAAAAAAAAAAAAAAAAGTAGGCAATTCAGTCAATGGGCCATACTGATTTCAGTCTCCTTAAACCTGTCATTACAATGGGGTTTTATATGTGTTTGATACTTCCAGATTCTTTTATTCGGCTTAAGAGAGCTTTAACGAACTGGAAATTTAGGATCCAGACATCATTTAACTCTTTCATTACAAGCTGTCTCCTCTCAGCTAAATATAATCGACCAAGGAAGCTACCAAGAAAAAAAAAGTCAACGAATTCAGAGGGTTAACTCCGGCTGTCGTGTCCGGGTGAAGTACCGGTATTTTATCTTGACCTACTTGTGTGTGTGTGTGTGTGTGTGTGTGTGTGTGTGTGTGTGTGTGTGTGTGTGTGTGTGTGTGTGTGTGTGTGTGTGTGTGTGTGTGTGTGTGTGTGTGTGTGTGTGTGTGTGTGTGTGTGTGTGTGTGTGTGTGCTGCCATCAGATATCAGCAGCGTGGCCCAGTCTGGTTCAAGTCTCATGTCTAGATTAGCCCACTGAGGCTCGGGACGTCCTTTTCACCCCATTCTTAGCATCTTGTGACGATTCTCTTGTGATTAGGTTAGACTTTCCGAACTGCTGGGGGTAGATTTAGTCATAACATACCCCTCACAATCAGGGGCCTTTCTTCAGTTGAATGAAATCGTCTGGTTGCAAAAAGAATAGAGTGAAATGAACGTCAGACGGGTTAAAAGGGGCTGTCGAGTGCCCTGACCTACATGTCTGGCCGTCACACACACACACACACACACACACACACACGCCACAGCCTTAATTAAGCTGGCCACTGACGCGATGCACAAAACTTCTGAAATGAGGTTTTCCATTTTTAGCGGAGAGAACAACCGTTTGGTGCAATTGCCGACCACGAGATAACTGATAATTGCTCTGCCCGGGACAAGATTCTAGACACATATGCTGGAACATAATATACAAACGAATGAACTGTGTAATATGTTGTAAATATATATACTCAGTGTCTAGCGAGATTTTTGAGAAACCCAGAGTGGTTAATTATAGGGTCAACTTAAACTTTGGAATACTATGTCAACATGAGTCTAGCTCTCAACCTCAATGGGACTGGAGTTATTGATGACCTTATGGGCGAAAATGGTCTGCCTTATATTCCAACAAAGGTCATCAGTAGTTTTAGCTCCGTGAGAGTTGAGAATTGGATCCACAATTACATAGCACCGTTTACTCAAAATTAGCACTGAAATAAATTCCTAAAGTTTCTCATCTATCTCGCCGGACACCTTGTACCATAACACTTCGGTCAAAGAATTAAAGCCAGTGAAATTCAAACACTTCAACATATCAATATGGATATAGAGGAAGAAACCTGCAGTGCACTAAACATATCCACCTGCACCATTTCCTGTAATTTAACGAATACTGTCAACCGCCTTTTTATTCTATTCTTAACTCCTCATCCCACCAAAAGGAGGAAAGGGAACTGCAGGAGGATCCCAAATGCAGCCTTCAGTCCACCGGTTTGACGTATTGATGAGCATAAGGTTGCGACTAATACTATCCATCTACAGCCAGACGCCTCAATCCCGTAAGGGGTGGCAACAAACAAATCGCCTCCATGTCGCCCTGTCCAATGCCACTTCACTGCCTTGCTCCCAGCTCACACACCCCTCTCTCATATACCTCTCCACTCCATCCCTCCTCATCGACTAATACTACCGGTGCTATATTCTGGTTACTTCTGGACGACTTAGCTACAAAAAGACCTCAATGACTGAAAGGAAGAACAACAACTTTCAACACCCTTTTGCTACGATGTTATATATATATATATATATATATATATATATATATATATATTCTTCATCCCCCCCCCCCCCGACGATAACATTAAGCTCCTTAAAAATTATGGCATAACGTGCTCTTTTATTATTGCCACCACCAGATTATTTATACTGTGTGTTTAAGAAAGACTGATCGTGCTGGAGGGGACAATTTATAACCTTCGCCAATCCCTTCACTAATATGATGATCTCTTATTCTAAATAAATAAATTGGTGGCATTAAAATTGAAATATAATAGACGTACTATGACTGAAAGGGTAACATCAGGAAAAGCCTCTCAGAATGAAAGAGTTAATTGTGAAGAATTTTTCTATTTAATTACTTCTCGGCGTTTTAGAATCAATTCACAATAATATAAGTACCAAAAAGGAAGAGGTCAATTCAGAAACATTAGTTCGCTAAATTTTCCTGCGTTTCTACAGCTCACAACTTTATGCTAGCTAATTCTTTTTCCGAACTGAAAGAGAATTCATAAGATTCTTCACCATTGACAACACCCTCTGACATGATGCGTCAGGAAGAAAGGAAATGCCCTACTTTGAAGAAGGCACAAAGGAATATCACAACATATGTCCCTGACTCACGTTGACTCTCCAATTGAATAATGAAGGTTAACAAGAGATAAGAATATTAGAATACGGCGATAGTCATTTTTAAGTGCTATTGAAAGGATGTTGGAACTTCGTACTATCATATTCAGCAACTAAGCTTTGGGAAATAAGCTGCAAAACGAAGAGACCTTTCGCCAAGTTAAGGTGGACGAAGTGTATAACTCCCTTTTTTCCAACTCCAGCAGCCTTCCCTACCGTTAGCTAGTTGCCCAGACCTCATTTGCCGCCAGCCATATTTCACTTCCTTCATTCATAGACTCACTGCTCATTATAAAAACATCGATAAAGTAGTATACAGAGTGATGAGGTACTAAAGCTTCCCTTCTCTTGTCAGTCCAACCCTTTTCTATCCTCGTCCAGTGGGCCATACCTCACATACCACCACCCATATATTTCTTCCTGTTTTTACAGTTAACTTCACCTCACAGAATCAAGTCTCAGGAACATCAGGACAGAAATGGATGAGGTACTGACAGCTCCCTCTAATCGCAGTTAACCTTGCCTCAGAGAATCAAATCAGAAAACATAATATGGTACTAACAGCTCCCTCTGAGTTATAATTAAATTCACCTGATAAAATGAAGCCTTAGGAGTATCGGTACAGTTAATGATGAGGTAATAACAGCTCCTTCTATTCATTGCTAACGTCACCTTACGGAATCAACACTTATAAATATCAATAAAGAAAAAGACGAAACGTCAACAGCTCTCCCTTTCTCGCCTGATTCAGCTTTTCCAACCACGACCAGGGGCCTAGACCTCACCTATCGCCACCCATATATTACTGCTGTTATCACCGCAGCACCCAGCTTGCGTAACGGCTTATAGAATTCCGATAGAGCCTCGGATAGTGCGGTGAATGGATGGGGAAGGGAGACAGCCGGAACCAGGTGCTGCGTTTACGAAGGATCTCAACCCTTTCAAGCTTCTAGGACTCACTCTCAGCTGAATAAAATCGTCTAATGTTAGCTGAAATAGAATACTAGAACTGTACCGACCATGACAGAGTTAATCTCTTTGCAGCATAGATAAGTGTCCACAGATGCTTATAATGATCACAAATAGCTTTGTTTTCGCATTTTCCCATTTTAATGTTAATTTTTGTTTAAGTTGTGCAGTGTTCACAGTTTTACGAGTGGAGACAAAAGTATCTGCAAGCAGGGTTATACGCAAGTTAAGCTCATGAACATTTATTAATACGGAACTATGGTTCTCGCTTTAATATTCACTCTAGTTTGGCTATGAATTGTGTCATAGTTGTATGACTGAAGAAAACAGTATAAACAAGGAACCTCGTACACAACTAAAAGTCAAGAAAATCTGCAACTGCAATAAGCAGAAAGCCTGTCGCAGAATGAGTATGGATGACTCTCTTGGTTCCTTATACTGCCTCAATCACAGAGCACAACAAGGAACAGTCTGATTATGTGAAATCCCTACAACAAGCCGGTGTGATCCTCCAAAAGACTCACCGACACGAAAAAAAAAAAAAATCTCTCCCCAAAATCAATATATTAGCCCTTAATGTGACAGCCCTTGCATGTATTCAATATAGATGGTTGGTATTAATGGTGAAGTGGTGACATGTGAAGGTGCGTGACAGGCAGGACTGATGGGCTTTAGAAAACAGGTTATGAAGTCTATGCTAAAGTCGGACGACGGAAGGGGAACAACACAAGAAAAATCTTAATCTGTTTTTTATAATGCTCATTTTCACCCCCATGCTCCTGAGGGAAGACCTCTTAAGGGCCTCTCACACCCAGGAGACTAATAATGATCTTTCTTAATTCCCTCACTACAAGAAGTCTCCCCTAAGCTAATTAAACTCGTCTGGCGATGACATCAACATAAAAAAAAGATCGTCATCAGACTGAAGAGGATAAGTTCTGTAGTTCTCTAATATTTCAGATTACAAAAAGGTCATGCTCAAAAACGACAGACATACGAGTATAAAGAACTTAAGCTCTTGTCTGTGTTTTCCATCGCACCTGTTATCTCTATACTGCTGTTTAAACGCTGCCCAGCACACAGTTCAGCAACTATTTATGTCAAAAATTAGACTGGGTGGCAGGAGTCTGTTGTAGCTGCTTCACTACCTTTCACTATGATTTTTTTTTTTTTTATATATTCTGACTGCTGCAAGTCAGTTTAGGGAGGAACTCTTACTCAGGGGTAAACGTATCACCCCTCTCACTCAGGGATAAGTATATCACCATCTTCAACTTCTTCAGTTCGAGAGGTAAGCTGCAAAGTGTAATCTGTTGCTTAGTGTGAATATAAAAAGAAACATATCAAAATAATGAATGAGTTGGAACAAAACACTGAATAAACATCATCATCATCACCATCATCAGCAACGTCATCCACCTGGGGTGAGTTTTGGTCTAGAAAACAAAGAACAAAGACAGTGAAAGCACAATAGGAGAACTATCACCAGTATGCTTTGTGAAATTGATCACTATTACATACGAAAAATTATGTACTCACCCGTAGAGTTTAAGGAAGGAATCGTTAACAACATTGGTCTCATTCTCGTTCAGGTTGTTGTTGTTGTTGTTGGTGAGTGAGGTGATGAGGAGGGCGTCTTTAAACTTGGCCAGCATCTCGTGACCTGTCTTGACCGGGGTGGTGGGGGGGCAGGGGCCTTCCTCCACGATAGTCTCCATCGCTGTCAGTCAACGCTACCAACACAACTGAAGGGCTGAAGTCGGTGATTTTCCTGTTTCGCACTTCAACCTTCGTTACAGTTCTTATCTATGTATTTCTTTCTCAGTCAAAGCAATTACGGCAACTGGAGGACTAAAGACAGTTCTGTCACTTCGGTCTTTCTTTTGTTTTTTTCTGTCTTTTTCGTAGTTTCTCGAGCTAACACATCAGTTCCCCTAAGTCTACAAGTTTATTTTGGGATATGATCTGAAATCCAAGAAAAAAATGTTTTGGTATTATTCTTGCAGACATTATTTGCACAAATCTTACCCTGCCACCTTAGGTTCAGAGTACCCCTCACAACACCTCGCTATTTATATCTAACTCTCTCTCCCACATATCTGTTTTAAAAGGTACGCCACGAAATTATAAGACAAGAACGACAATAAAAAGAGCGTTACAACACCTCTATATTTACAAGTCTCAAATTCCCTCCCTTTTCATCTAGCCGAACAGCAACTCCACCAAACTCCAAAACGCCCAGTCAAACTAAGCATTACAACATCTGTGTCTATGTGCAAAACCTTGTAGCTCCCGCTCTAGTTTTCAGCTGCTCTACCACTACGAATTCTAAGACATATAACACCAAACAGAGCAGAACAACACATCTCTAATCCTCCGACTACTTCTCTCCTCTTGATATGCTCTACCAGGTTTCATTATAAAACCCCTTGTAGAATGAGTATCAGACAGAGCACTAAGAAACAAAAGACATCAAACAGAGCAGCACAACACATACCTAACCTTTCTGACTCCATTTCTCCTCCGGATCTGCTCCACCAAGTTATATTCGTATCATGAAACTCCAAGACAATGAATGTCACACACAGCGACACAGTACTTTTCTGTGTTAATAATGCCAAAGTCCCTCCTTTCATCTTCTTTACTAGCTACGCCAAAGAGCTTCAAGGCACAAAGAGCTTCTCAACCTGCATAAATCAAGGAGTAGTCAGTTAATAAGTCACAGCCCAAACAAGAGCGAAAGCGTGCACAAGGAAGTATGCTCCCTCCCTCTTTACAAAGAAGCACATTAGAAAGCAAAGTTAGGAACAACAATAATAAAATCACAACAATACAGATAAAAAAATATATACAACCAGTTATAATACGAGGTAGTACAACAAAGTATAACAGGGAACCAAGTGCAAGGTATTACAACTCCTGTATTTCAAGCTAGTCTTCTACAACCCAATATAACCCTTTGCTATGATGACGATGTTTCGGTTTCATCTTTGCTACTTGTTAGGAAGAACCACACGCACCTAGGTAGATAAAAACAATCTCTCTCAACCCCTTCAAAATGAGATGTTGTGCTGGAGAGGGACGCCTTCATATGGTGGCACTGACAGAGCCTAGTGCTGGAGCTGGCAGGTTATACAAGCGTCCCTCAACTCTCTCACTATCCCCCCAAGGAGGGTGGTGGACTGTAGAAGAGGAGCTACTTCAACCTGCAGTTCTCTGGGTTCGGGTTCACATTAAGTCTAGGGATGCAACTGCTGTAACTACTACTACTACTACTACTAGAACCATTACTACTATTCGCCTACCACTATTACTACTACTATTACTACCAACTACAACTACTATTAACACTTGTACAGCAACAACAACAACTACTACTACAACTACTACTACTACTACTACAACTACCACCACTACTTCCACTGCTACAAAGGGAGATCTTCTTAGCCTAAAAAAACTATCTGGTGGTAACAAGCATCAAATACAACCAGACGTCATTCCACTACACGTCTTAAATTAACACAACGCACTCCATCCCTTGACAGCCCGGGGTTAAAGGACACACACAGATGCTCAAGGTGTTATAAATGGACTCTGCGAACCGCCTAGCATGACGCGAGGAGAGTGTAGTGACGTCAGCGAGGGTTAGGCGAAAGCGGGTGTAGGTGTGAAAGTGTGAATGTGAGGGAAATACCGGGGTATAATGGGGAGTTTGAGGTGGAAATTGTGTGAGTGCTAGTATGAGAGGTAGTGTGAAGCAGGGGTGATAGTGTGACGTTGTAATGTGAGGTACGGTTGACAAGTGTGAGGAGGATGGTAGTATGGTGTGTGACTGCGAAGAATGTTATGGGGTGTCTGAGGTGAAAAACGTGTGAGTGCTAGTGTGAGAATTGATGGTACTGTAAAGCTGGACTGCGAAGAGAGTGGTGGTATAAGGACGAGTGGTAGGGTGGGGGAGGGTGGCAATGTTAGGCAGCGACAGTGCGAGGATATGTGATGGTGTAAGGGAGGGCTAACAGTGCGAGGGTGAATGGTAGTGTAAGGGGATAGTATGAGGAAGAGTGGCAGTAGAAAACAATGTAAGAGTGTAAGTGTGACCGTGTGGGATGGAAGGCAGTGTGAATGAATGATAGTGTTTTACGGGGTAGTATGAAGAATGGTAGTGGAAAATTGCGTCAGTGTGTTAGTCAGTTTGATAGCTTGAGGGTGGACGGTAGTGTGAAAGTGAACGATTGCGTGAGTAAGGGTAGGGCTGTAACTGAAGACGGGTGTGAGGATGGAAGGTTGTGCGATGAGGGGTAACTGTGTGAAAGTGGGAGGGAAGACAAAAGTAAAGGTGTGAAGGTGCCTAGCCAAAGTACTCAGCTCTTTCAACTTCGCGCCAGCAACCTTTTTTTACACATCTACAGTATTTTCACGCGATTGTTTTCTAGTTTTCTATTTTACTCTAGACTAAACACCAAATTGTTATATGAACAGGGACTCTGGTGTCAATACTCTTACATTGGTATTATGACCACCAAAGATACAAAACCACCCAGTATACCTAAAATATACATTATACAAACAAACCAGAAAATTATGGTGTAAAACGCATGCGAAATAAAAAATGCACAAGAAAAATGACATGCGACGAAAAAACTGTTCACGGATCGTTGTTTATACGGTAGATGTTTCTCTCTATTCATTAATGAAAAAGTTTTTCATATTAACATAGTCCTGAGCTAACTTTGTATTAACGCAAGTCACTTGTAAGTCAGGCCGGAACCTCGCATCTTGCAGCTTCCTCCAGGCAAGTCGTGTGAGCAGATTATCCTATACACACTCACTGGAGGAAGTTATTAAGCAGCAAGTCACGAGCACCAAGAAACAAAATAATTTATGATTACTGCAGCCGCACTTTGTTTTTAAGTAAATGTTTATAAGCTGGTACCATCACACAGAGTGGGTGCGCAGCGTGTGGAGCCAGCGAGTGCCAGGGACGGTGTGGCACTGACTTGTATAATCTACCGCGGGACGGAGCTTCCCACCTCCACGTCTTACGACTCTTTGCTCCTGTAGTAGGACTGAGCTCGAGGGAAGCCAGTGGTCTCCCTAAATGCTAGTGGGTCCTGGCTGGCCTCCAGGAGAGCCACACCACGAGACGCAGTTCCTGGGACCAACGGCTGTCTTGCTCAGGTGGGGTAGTGCGAAGTGGGGGCGGAGGGGGAGAATGGGGGGAGGAGGTGTGGGCATTGCAAGGCTGGGGTGGAACAAGGGAGGAGGTGGGGGGAGCGACTAACCCACATGTTGAGACTGAGCCTGACCGAGTTGGCTCTACTGCCACCTGCTGCACACCCCCTTCATATGAGCCGACACGTCTCCACTCTCTCTCCCTTCCGGTGTCGCCTTCCCCTGCTTGATCCTCCTGTCTCACAACTTCCCATCCCCGGAAAGCCACAGCACAAATACACAAAGACGCAACATAACTCCACAACGTAAACAAAGACAAAAATACCCGTAGTATGTGAGGTAAGGAATGCTTTGTTGTACGTGTTTCCCAACTCTTGGTTTGTGCAGGGACAAATTTACAGAAAGTCTTCGTTTTATGTTGCCTTTTCTAATGTTCTTTTTTTTTTAACATTAAGTAGACATTAATTTACTGAAAATCTGCCTACTGAAGTTCTAATGCAGCCTGTAAACAAATTCATCTGTTCCTTTCAATTTACAGTGTCTAATGTATGGAAAATTGTGTTACTTTGGAACATGGCACCGACATGATAGTGAGGACGCACTGTATCAACATTTTCGTGTTGCGTTAAAAGTGTTAGTTTTATAATCATCTCATCTCATCTGGAAGCTTCCCATCCCAGTAAGAGTTGACTTTGTTGACGTTCAGTACTAACTACAGTTGGAAAAAATGTTATGTACAGATATCCTCTCCTTTAAGCTCGTCATCCCTTCATTATACAGAAGCTGATTTAGTTGGTTGCAGTACTAACGACAGTGAGCAAATATAGTCGCACTAAAATAACTGAAGTGACCTAGAGCATTCTAGTGGCTGAAGGGTGTTGATAAGCGAGCGACAGGTTGGCAGAGGATTAGGTTCGAAGGAAATTATAGGAGTGAAGTGGTCTGCTGATTGCGTGACGGGTGATAGATGAGTGGTAGTGAGGAGAGTGATAGAGATGAATGAGCCAACTTTAAGTGTACATCATCATCATCACCATCATCATCTATGTATCCCTCTTTCTCATTTACGAATGGGATGAAGTGGGATTGTTTGAGACCATCCATTTAAAACTGTGACGTCTGTTCCTTTTGCATTCTTACTATGATAAAACAATTCTCTTTTGCCTCTCGTAGTGAGAGGGTTAGAGACAGGTGGTAGTGGCTGAAACAGGTGGTAGTGGACGAAACATGTGGTAGTGAATGAAACGGGTGGTAGTGGATGAAACAGGTGATTGTGGACGGAACAGGTGATAGTGGACGAAACAGGTGGTAGTGACTGAAACAGGTGGTAGTGGATAACAGGTGTTAGATGATGAAACAGGTGTTAGTTGATGAAACAAGTGGTAGTGATTGAAACAGGTGGAAGAAATGAATAAGTGAGTCGATGGATGAGTATCTGAGACTGTGAAACGTGGACGGGTGCTAGAGGTGTGTGAGTGAGTGAAGGAAGAGGTGGATAAGCAAGCGGGTGGAAAAAGGAATGAGAGAGGTGGGAGGATGTTTGAGGGGGTTGAGAGGGTGATGAGAGGTGAGAGAAAATTGATAGGTGAGTGGGTGAAAGATGGGGGTGGGGGAGGTGGGTGGGTGTCAGAAGTGGGTGAGCGGAAGCCAAAATAAAGTTGGGGAAGTGGATGTAACAGACGTGTGACGGTGACCAGTGAGTGAATGGATGGAAATATGGGTGGACTGCAAAGGTGGATGAGTGGATGAAATGTGGGTGAGAGAGAAATGAATGTGTGGCAGATAGGGGAAGGTAGGTGGATGGATAGATAGAAAAATCAGCGGGTTACAAAAGTGAGTGGGTGAGTGTGAGGAACGTAATAGTGGGCAGGGTAAGTGGTTAGATGAAAATGGTGAGCGAGTGGTGGTTTGGTGGGCGGGTGGGTGAGAGGGAGAGGTGGGCGGAGAAAAATGGATGAGAAAGTGACAGAGGTTCAGATGAGTGTGTAGGGGTAGAACGGAGGGATGGGAGTGGAGGGAGAAGAGAAGAGGGGCGGGATGAGAGAGAAAGTGTGGGGGTGGACGGTGAAGAGGCAAGGTGAGGTGGCAGGAAAGGAGAAAGTAGGGGTGGAAGTGTAGGGTGCAAAGAAGAGGGATGGGAATGGAGTGGGCAAAGTGGGGGGATGGGGATAAAGTGGGCAAAGAGGAGAGATGGCAATGTTAGGTGACTGTGAGGAGGGGTGGGATGGAGGAATGGCTAAGGAGAGAAATAGGGTGGAGGGTCGGCAAGGAAGAGTGAAGGGTGGGGAGGGGTGGGGGCATGCGGGTTTGGTTGCAGGGGGTTTCTTCTAAGCTATTTACGTCTGGCCTGCGAGTGAGGCCCGACGTCACTATTGCATAAGTCATGATCCCACTCTCTTTTTATAGCTACACCGTCCTTCATATATTTCTTTCGCCATCATCCCCGTTGCATATTTCATCCTCTATGTTTCTCCACAATCCTTTTCTTTGCATTTTCGATGTCTGCTCCCTCTCTCTCTCTCTCTCTCTCTCTCTCTCTCTCTCTCTCTCTCTCTTAGCAGCACCGTCCTTCATATATATCATTCGCTACCTTCCACTTTCCATATTTTTCATACTCCATATTTTTTCACAATTCTTTTCCTAAAATAATCGTTTTTTTTTTTTACATTTTTTAAAATTTCATCTTATGCTTCCTTTCCCACTCTCCTGCTTCCATATATCATCCTCTACAATATTATTACCGATATTATCTTTGACATTTCATTTATTTTCTTATATTTCCATCGACAGCCTCGTTTTTACATATACTATCTTCTACATTTACATTTTTTCCCACAGTTCCTTCGTCGTCCTCCAATCTGCATATTTCCCTTCCATATATCATCTTCCAATCTTCGTTTCTTTTTCCTGTATTTCCGGTTTCTGCTTCCCTCTGCATATTTCGTCTTCCAGTTTTTCTTATATGTATTTTCCTCGGCATCGTCCTCCTTGTATATTTTATCCGTCACATTTTTATTCTACCAGCTTTTCGCATCTCTGCTCTCCACTCTATTCTCTTCAATTTTTCATTTTCCATGTCCAAATCTTTCTTTTATTGCTTCCAATTTTTCAGTCTCGTTAGCCAGTTCTCTGCACATTTCACACGACCTGCTGTCTGTCTTTCTCTGTTTGTCTCTTGTTCCTTGTCTCCCTCACTCACTTTTCCCCTACACTCCATCGTCAGTTTCATTGGTGTCCTTTCTCAGTCACTCACTCTCTCTTATCAGTTTCATCAGCTACTTTCTTTCTTATGGTCCTCTCCGTCACTTGTTTTTGCTCTCCTTTTCATCTTCTGTTTCAGTTTATTTCACGTGCCTTGTCTTCAGCCATGTATTGTTTTCCTTCCGTTTTACCTGCTTCTCTGTTCCTCTGTCCTCATTTTCCTTCTCATTTCGACTTTTTTTTTCTTTGTTAGTTATTCTTCCTCTCCATATCATAGTCTTTTCTCTGCTGTTCTTTCTGTTACTCATTTTTCCTCTTCATTTGATGCTTTTGTTTTTCTTGTCTCCCCCCCCTCTCTCTCTCTCTCTCTCTCTCTCTCGTTCTTTTTCCGTCGCTCTTTCCTCTCTCTTTGTCATATTTCCTTCTAACAGTCTATTTTCAGACACTCATTATCTTTTCCATCCCATCGTCTATCTTTCTCTTTTGCATTTTCACTGTTACTCTTTTTTCCCTCACTTTAACTGTCTTAATCCTTCTTCAGGTTTCCTTCCGTCACTGTCTTTCCTCTCCATTTCATCCCGTTTCATCCTTTCTTTTTTCACTCATTTTATCTTCCCACTTTATTGCTTACTTCTCTCGTCCTTCCTTCGTCACTAATTTTCCTCCCCATTTCATGCCCCTCGTATTTTCCCTTCCTGTGTTCTTCTTCCGTCACTTACTCTTCCTCGCCACTTCCTTCTTTTTATTTTTATATTCTGCATTCATCCTTGACTCCCGCGCTTCTCTTGCTCCAGTTAACCTCTGTGTCTCATCAGTATCTACTTTTTATCCTCGCTACTTTCTCCTGTGCCAATTTCCTACACTGTTCCGCTATTGTTGTACTACTTGCCTCGGTCTTTCTGTCTTTTTGGTGTGTGTGTGTGTGTGTGTGTGTGTGTGTGTGTGTGTGTGTGTGTGTGTGTGTGTGTGTGTGTGTGTGTGTGTGTGTGTGTGTGTGTGTGTGTGTGTGTGTGTGTGTGTGTGTGTGTGTGTGTGTGTGTGTGTGTGTGTGTGTGTGTGTGTGTGTGTGTGTGTGTGTGTGTGTGTGTGTGTGTGTGTGTGTGTGTGTGTGTGTGTGTGTGTGTGTGTGTGTGTGTGTGCTTTTTCCGACGTCCGATTTTCTCCTTGTAAAATGCACAGTTGCAAACAAAAACTCATTAAATCTGATGACATATATCTCACTTCAATCAGGCTACCACCAGATGATTTTATTTAATTTCGAAAAGACTTCTCCTAGTGAATAGCTTAATGAAGGCTGTATCTAACCCATCAGTATTAAAAGTGTGGATAAAAGGTGAATAAAGGCATCTGGATTTTGCAAGAGTGGGCCAGAACACACGTCAGCAGAATGATGGAAATTGGAGTCCTCTCATTACGATAAACAACGAGGAAGTTATCAAATGATCTTCGAAATAACGCAGTACAGTCTTTCAAACCTCACTTTTTTTTTTCTTTTTCAGAATACTGTGTAAATGTTTAATTACTGTCCTACTAAAAGATCGAACGATAGTCTAGTCCGCAATTGTATTTTAAAAATCCAAGTCTCATTATACAGTAGTTAGGGGTCGTTATCGCGGGGAATGCTTGTAAAATGTTAGTACTGACTTAATTTAAGGATACTTCACGGACCTCGACTTCAACTGTTGCTTAGTGGTTTCTCCTTTTACTCCCAGATTGCATAACACACCTCGAAATACGGAATACCAGACGGAAATGTTCGTACCCGGTGTCCTTCACTCCCTCCCCGACAGGTTACAGAAGAGCACTAGAGATATACAATGGTCACATGGGGATTTCTAGAGTGAAGTGGCGGCAACTAGGAGAGACTTGGATCGGCCTACATAAACCAGATGCTAAGTAAGGGAATACCACTGAAGATCAACAGTATTCACTCGCCCCCTCCTTGCTAAGTTTGAGATGTTAAGCAAGAGAAAGAGGGCCAGAGATCCACAGGGTTAACATGAGGATTTCGCGGTGAAGTGTGGGCTACAAACAGGGTCGGTGCGGCCTACATAAACGAAGAGCCAGATTACACGGGTGGGCTCCTGCCGCTGTAAAGTAAAGGCAGTGGCCGCTGGGGGCTTACCTGTTGTTGCACTGGAGGCTCAAGTATCTTTGTCAGCCACATTCATCTTCAACATGGTCAGAAACATTTTCTCTGGTACGATATATTTTTCTTTTTGTTTTCTTTTTTGTACCACATTCATCTATAGGACGTCTTATGTATTTCACGTTTACAATCTAAAGACGATATTAATCAGCTTAAAAGACTCACTGGACCTGAAGGAGTCAGAGAAAGCCTTCGTAGACTCTTCCAGAAATAACTGATACACTTTAGCCGGAGGATTTTGTTTTTCACAGCTTATTTTTGCTATCTCCTGCCGCTGTGAAGTATAGCTAGTGGCTGCTAAAGAGTTTATCTGTTGTTGCACTGGGGATTTAGACATCCCATTCACTCAAACTTAACTTCATCACTTCTTAATCCGTCTCTTACTAAAGTCGTTCATTAGGGTCAAATCTAACTCCTTCAACCTCCTAAGCTCAGTAAAATCATCGGGTAACATAAATAATAATATAAAAACAAATCGCTGAGCACGAATCAATGGCAAGGTAAAGCATAATTTCCGTGAGCAGAACTAGCAACGTTGTCGACTTCCACAAGCGTTTCTGTTTCTCACGGCATACAGTTCACCATTATCACTACCGGAATTATTAAGTAAGGTAATAAGAGACCTTGGCGCCGTCCAGGCCTTAAAATAACATTGTGTGTGTGCCAGGACTCTTACAAGGTTGGTTTTGATGTACGACCATAAATACTTCACAACAAGGTCCCTCATTATATACCTGTTGTTCTTCGTTTGCAAATATAAACAAACACTTATAAATATACCCACCTGAGTGCCGAAACACAGGCTTTGCCCAAGGACCACTCTGTTATAAATAATTTTGTGCCTCCTCCTCCTTCTCCTTTAACATTATCATCATCATCATCATCATCATCATCATGACTACAACCTCCACCATCCCAGTTCACTAATTCGCATCTAAGATATGAGGCAAGGTAAGCTCCAGACCGCCATTTGTGCTGTAATTGTAGTAATTATTTTCACTCATCTGGGAAACTAAGGGGACATTTCCAGCATTGTCAGCGTTGCTACATTTACCAATCCGGGAAGGCCACAGTCAAGACATCCACACACAGTCGCCCTCTCTCTCACTCACTCACAAAATATTGTACTCACTCTCTCTCACATACAAACAGATACTTATTTTCTCACACACAATATTTCTCTCTCTCTCTCTCTCTCTCACACACACACACACACACACACACACACACACTCGCCTTAACACTACTGCCTCAGCTTTTTCTCAGCATACAGAGTTAAGTCCCTCACAAGTCAATGCACACACACACACACACACACACACACACACACACACACACACACACATACACACACACAGCCTCTGGTGCCCGAGAGACAAGCAGCCCCCCAAGGAATGCAGGAAAGCCATGTCAGAGGCCCGGGTTGCAGAGATCCGCTTTAATGCCTGCAAGCAAGAGCACAGGCAGAATATATTATGAGAGCAAACAGCCCGAGTGACGTAAGCGACCGCCACTACCTGGAGAGTAAAGATGAACACACCCCACCCACTCTGACGTCATGGGTGCTCATGGGAGGAGTCACTGGTGAACTTCTGGCGAAATTCTGAAGACGCTGAGAGACGCGCTTGTGTATGAGCAACGGCTTAGACAACGGAATAAAGTAAAGAGGAAGTCATGAACTAAAAAATTCGCCGACACTACCTTGCTGGCTGTAGCAATGGGAAGAGTTACGCGTAATAATATGTATGGAACAGCAATATGAAGCACACAACAAGAAAGCGTGAGAAGGAAGCATACTCTGTCGCTGGAGGAGCAATGAGTACTATGGAGGGAAGGACGAGAAAACTGGAAGAGGATTGTCGGCGAACTTTTCCTCATAAATGTACATCTTAACACGTGCATACTGTATATATGAGCAAACGCTTAGACTACGAAAGAGAAAAATATATATCTTAAAGCTTGCCTGTGTGACGAAAGGCTTAAATAAAATAAAAAAAGTAGTAAAAGGGTACATCCTGAAAGACGGTGCTCTGTCAAGGAAGCAATATTCATCCCTTCAGCGTGTGCGTAAATATTTTAAAATGTGTTTTCAAAGGATGGAAGAAAAATGAACTGTGATTAAGTATATTAGTTTCGCTATTTTAGGCTGAGAGAGAGAGAGAGAGAGAGAGAGAGAGAGAGAGAGAGAGAAAATTGCGGTATGTGTCGGCGTCTAGGGAAGTGTCGGGGAATGAGTAAGTGTAGGGAGATGGGTCAAGTGCGGGGTGTTGCGGGTCAAGCCAGTAATCCGCGACCCAGTGTCCTCATTCCTCACCTGCCAGCGGAGTGAGAGAGTCCTGTCACACACCCTCTTCTCCCCCATACAACCCCCCAGACACCCTCTGCCCTCTTCCCCATACACACTAACCCCCTCAGACACTCTCAATTCCCCTCATATTTTCCCTACTAATCCTCTACCTTTC
>NC_136996.1:7495000-7775000 GCF_032717465.1 Coenobita brevimanus | reverse complement strand
ACACACACACACACACACACACACATACATCTGCACAACTAGAGAGATAGAGTGACACCTGGGCCGGTCTGGGAGTGGTGTTGTAGGTCAGGGCCAGGCCGCCGACGAGAGCCAGCACCCGCCCAGCCCTATGCCGCATGCCAGGAGGGGGAAGTGGGGAGAGGCTTGGTGGAGGGGATGGTGGGGGAGATGGGTTAGGATGGCGTTTATTTTAATACAAGGAAGAGGAAACCAAAGGCTAGAAACCCCCAAGAGTGTTCCCTCCAAGAAATAATGAAAACAAAATAACAGAGAGCCATATTCAAGATCCGTTCACTTCAAGCTGCTTGGACACACTGCGTTTAAAAGACTGGAGGTCATAAGCAGTGGTAAACACAGAAAGAGGGAGTGGGTTCCAGAGTTGATCTGTTCCATACATGAAGGACTATATGTAATGAGTAACTGTTGCATTAGAGCAGGGGTTCCCAACCTTTATTTACCCATTACCCCATTTTCCACACCTCCCTTCACTCATTACCCCTCATTGCTTATGTTTCCACAATTGCATTTTAGCTGCTTAACATTTTGATGCCTAGATTTTAGTTTGAATGTAGGACTTAATTAAAGGTTAGGCTAAAACCAAGAGAGTTATTGCAAGGAGTAATTTATTTTTATCATTAACACTGATACCAAATAAACATGACTTTAAACATTCATCTCTGAATTTTAGTATAGGTCTGAAAGTCTATCATAACTGGTATGATTTTTAGATTTTTTTTTTTTTTTTTTTTGTTACCTCCCCCATTACCCTTCACAAAAGACGAAATTACCCCACTCGGGGTAATTTACCCCAGGTTGGGAACCCCTGCATTAGAGAGCTGGATAAAAAATGGATGAGAGATTTATAACAGACGAGTGTTGCATGCCCGCCGTACTAGTGGAGGGATGCAAAGAGACAGTTCAGTGGAGCAGTGGCCATTCAAGAAGCGACAGAAAAGAGACAGAGGTTGAAGGGAGCCAGTGAGAAAAGAGAGTTAATGAGACGTTGTATTCGACAGAGAGACGAATAAAATCCCTGTATAAAGTCAAGAACTGAGCAGGGACAAAGAAGGCACGGGGTCGGCTTAGCACACTTCATCTCCTGGAAGCAAATTTTAAAAGAAAGGTGATAGGGTCTTTCCAAGATAAATACCAAAGAAGGAAACCCCAAAACTGTTCAAAGATGATACAAAATGGAAGTGAATATTGTTAAAAATTATTCAATACTTCTGCGGTTGAGGAGATGGGTTAGGACAGAAGGGGTGGTGGAAATGGGTTAGGATGGCGGGGGAAGGTGGAGGATATAGGTTAGAATAGAGAGGGTAGTGGAGGAGATGGGTTAGGATGGAGCGGGAATCGGTTAGGATGGACGGGGAATAGGTTTGGATGGACTGGGAACTGGGATGGGATGGGGGAACCGGATTAGTATGAAATAGGATATGGAATAAGATAAAGGGTGGGGCGGAAGGAGGAGTGAGAAGATGAGTTAGGATGGAGAGAGGACAGGCAAGGGAGGAGATGGGCTACGATGAAAAGGGGAACGATGGGAGGGACTAGATGGGGGAGGGGTGAAAGGGGAGAAAAGGGGTTAAGGTGGAGGAGAGTGGTAGTACAGACAGGTTAAGGTGGAGTGGGCGGTGAAAGAAATGGGTTAGGATGGAGGGGAGGGGAGAAGATGAGTTAAGATGGGGGTACAAAGAGAATCAAACGGTAACAGACCCACTGGCCGCTTCGAGGCTGTTTGTTACAAGATAGACTATAACTGGAGAAAATACTCTATCTGCCAAAGACAAGGACAGGCAAGCAGGGGGAGACATTCTAGGATGGAGGGGAAGGGAGCTATGGACAAAGGGAAGAATGGCTATGATAAGGGAGGAAGTAGAGAGAAGTGATGGATGAAGAGGGGCTACGGAAAGAGAGAGGAAGAGGGGTACGGAGAATTGGGGAAGAGAAGGTATGGAGGCCAGGGATAGAGAGGTGTTGAAGAGAGGGGAAGAGGGGCTATGGAGAGGGAGAAGAGGGTTGTAGAAAGGAAGGGAAAGGGCTATGAAGAGGCATAAGATGGGCTATGAGGAGACATAAGAGGGGCTATGGAGAGAAAGAGGAGGGAATATGGAGAGGAAGAAGAGGGGCTGTGGAGAGGCAGAAGATGGTGCTATGGAGAAAGAGATTAGGGTCATGGAGTGAGTTAAGGAACTACGGAGAGGAGAAGAGGGACTGTGAGGAAGGGAAGAGGGGCTGTGGGGAGAGTGAGGAGGGCTGTTGGGAGAGGAAAAGGGGTTGTGGGGAGAGGAAAAGGGGCTTGGGGGTGGAGAAGAGGGGATATGAGAGAGGGCTTACTGACTACGGGGGAGGGGGCAAGAAGGGCTGCCTAAGGAGAGGAAGGATGATGGAAAGAAGTTGGCGGACAGGAGGGAAGAGGAACGAGTGGAGTGAAAGAGAGAGGAGTGGGTGGAGGGAGAGGAAAAGGAAAGGGTAAAAGAGGAGGAAACAGTGAGTGGATGGAGGAAGGCGGGAAGAGATGATGGAAGGAGAGGGAAGAGGAATGGGTGAAGGAATGAGAGCAGAAGTGAGTGGAGAGGGGGTAAAGAGGAGTGGGTGGAGAAGGGAAGAAGGGTAGGTAGTGTCCATGAGGAGGAAAGGGTGGAAAGAGAGAAAAGAGAGACTGACGGTGACGGAAAGAAGAAAAGTGAGTAGCGGGGAAGTGAAATCACATGAACGGAGGAGTGTAAAGGAGTAGGTGGACTAAGCGAGAAGAGAAGTGGGTGGAGACGAAGGGTGAAGGGAACAGAAAGAGGAGTGGGTGGAGCGGGAGGGAGGAGGAGTGGGTACAGGGGGAAGGAAGAGGAGAGGGAAGCGGTGTGGGAGGGGAGAGGGAGACGGGTGGAAGGGGAAGGAGGGCAGGGGGGGACTATGTGATCTGATACAAGCGCAGGTGGGGGCAGGAAATTCCACTCACTCGGCTCAATACGCCAAGAAGTCACGGCATCCAGAAGGTTCTCTATGATTACATTAGTATAGTTCATTCTGACTATCAGGAGAGTCTGCACGTAACGAATATAGAAACATGATGCATTGACCCGTTTGCTGAGAAGTCTCCCCTTAGCTAAATAATATGAAAAGACTAATACACAAACACTTCACACCAAATTGGCAATTCACCTGAGACCAAAAATAACTGTAGCATAATTGAACGTATACTCCCCAAACCTTTCCATTACGAGCTATGCTGTGCCACGTCCTTGATGAGAATACACAGCCGGGTTGAAAAATTAATTCACTGCTTACTTTCACTTCTTCAGTAGTAAAAACATCACTGTTTTTCTGTAAGTTGGCCAATATTAAACATATTATTGCTTGTTACGTGTAGGTTCTTCAGTGCGCAGTCTTCCCCAAGCCGGATAAAATAGTCTGATGATACAAGGAATCAATACGTCACCGGATTCAAGGGTTTAAGCGATATAAAACTAATGTTAGAGTTGGAACATTTATAATATGGTACTAACACTCTCAAATTCTTATGATGCAGTCTCGTCGAGTAAAGCTGGCTGACGTTAACTTCAATAGAACATTAGATTTATCCCGACCATCAAAGGGTTAATTGTACCATCATTAACATTCTCCTATTTGCTAACTCTCAGCTGAATTATTTACCTTATGCTAGCTGGAACTAAACAAGAGTGAGGACACGACCATGAGACGGCTAATCCACTGCTTATTTGTACTTCTTCAGCAGTAAAAAGAAAGTGATATATTTCCTCCACGTTGGCCAAATTTGCAGAAAAATAATTGCTTGTGTTACCTTGTGTCCTTGACAAGCAAAGTTACTCATATCTTAATCCTCTTAACTACGAACTCGTCTTGCTTATTTTATGCTACTGTCTCAAGAGGATTGTATTTAGCGTTAGGGAAATGTATCGCAGTGAGGAGACTGGAAACAATCTTCAGTCAACCGCTCCTCTAGGAAAAGTCTCTATAAATACCGTATAAAGCTTCACGGTAGTATAGTTGTAATAAAATATAAAAAGTTATTGTATTGCCCTGAAGGGGTTAAAATGTTGATGTATTTTTTTTCTTCTTCTCATCTTTAGGAGAGAAAACCGGGTCATGGCGAAGACGACGACAGCGATGATAACGACAACGACGACGACGGTGATGATGATAATGATGTTTTTCTTCTAACCTGATATGAACATTCCGGAAACAGTGTTAATAATCCTTGAGCAGAATAATATAACGATTACACACAAATACTTCGGAAAGATTACAGTTTCTAGCGTACGGCACATGAAAGAATATGTCCACCCCTTCTTCGCATACCTTCGTTAACGTAAGATAGCTGACAAGACGGAAAATACTAATCGCAACAGGGTTAGGTCACAGTTACGTAGTTTCACGGTAAGAATAGAACAGTCGGGTTGGGGTAAGTGGCTCTACTGTATGTCTTAACGTTTTTTTAGATTAGCAGATTTAGCGTTATTTCCAGAAAGCTCCAAAACGACAAGAGATATGCCATGTAGACCCAACCTATCATACCCAACCTAACCGTGGAACAATGTAATTCTGACGTTACTATTCAAACGCATTATTAATCGTTATGTAACTCGTTTCTCACGTTATGGATGTTTCGTCTGTGGAGAAGTGGCAGCGTTATTATCACTCTCAGGGCTGGTTTATACAGAGGCTGAATTCAGAAATATTCCAGGGCAACTTGTCTGAGCATAAAGATGAGGATAAAAATAGTAAGAACACCCTATTTCTCTGGTTCACTTTCTGGACAAGCAGTTTCTCGATCCCACATAAATGCACAGCCTCTTCCGCCTCTCTTTCAACAATAGATTCATAGACCCTTGAATCTGGAATATAACGTTGTGAACTGCCGTGCATATTAGCCATCTCTGGGTGGCTTTGCATCTTTAGCCATAACGCCTCAAGCATCTAAGCCGGAGAGGCGAACGAACTTTTGCATTTGATTGTACAGTAGATGTCAGTAAAAAACGGCTTGCCCAGAGCGTGGTGCAGTGAAATTAGTTATTCTAATATATATTCAAAACTAGTGTACAACGGGACAAACAGGCGTCAAAATATATCCACCTTAGTGTGCGTCTACACGTGTGGTCAAACATACGATGGCAACACAGCTGGCAACATGTTCGGGAACATATTTGCAGCAGTATTTGGACAGATGTATGCAAACGTTTCAGTGCAGCTTCGAACACTGGCAGCAGAGGTGATGGGATAAGTGTGTCCATACGAGGCAGGTGAGACTTCATCATGATGTTGCCAACATGATCTGGACGCCGCTGCTCCCAGCATGTTTGCAGCGTGTTCGTTATTGTGTTGCTTACATGTTGCTAACACTTGCTGGAGCACACGTGTGGACGCGCCCTTAGGCCTCAATGTGGAAAGTCCCGAACCACGTCGTGGCGAGGAGGATGCTGGTAGTGGTGGACGGTGTGTGTGTGTGTGTGTGTGTGTGTGTGTGTGTGTGTGTGTGTGTGTGTGTGTGTGTGTGTGTGTGTGTGTGTGTGTGTGTGTGTGTGTGTGTGTGTGTGTGTGTGTGTGTGTGTGTGTGTGTGTGTGTGTGTGTGTGTGTGTGTGTGTGTGTGTGTGTGTGTGTGTGTGTGTGTGTGTGTGTGTGTGTGTGTGTGTGTGTGTGTGTGTGTGTGTGTGTGTGTGTGTGTGTGTGTGTGTGTGTGTGTGTGTGTGTGTGTGTGTGTGTGTGTGTGTGTGTGTGTGTGTGTGTGTGTGTGTGTGTGTGTGTGTGTGTGTGTGTGTGTGTGTGTGTGTGTGTGTGTGTGTGTGTGTGTGTGTGTGTGTGTGTGTGTGTGTGTGTGTGTGTGTGTGTGTGTGTGTGTGTGTGTGTGTGTGTGTGTGTGTGTGTGTGTGTGTGTGTGTGTGTGTGTGTGTGTGTGTGTGTGTGTGTGTGTGTGTGTGTGTGTGTGTGTGTGTGTGTGTGTGTGTGTGTGTGTGTGTGTGTGTGTGTGTGTACATGCTGTTTTTGGTTGTAGCGCGAGTTGCAAGCTACCATGTAACCGCTTGCCGCCTCACCAAAATTATCTCGCAGAGCCAACCGGGACTGATAAACTTCCTCTGCGAGTGTGTAATATAAACAGACTCACTGGTTTTAGCTCCACCAGAGTTTATGCTATAAAAATAATGTTAATCCCTTCAATCCGTCATATTTAGTTTATCTAATTCACCTCAAGATAGGTTTTTCGAACTGGAGTAACTAAAGCCTTCATTAACCCATTCACTATCACAAGATTTCCTGAGTAATATAATCTGGTAGCACCAACAATGTAGTAAGAAAAAAAAGAAAAAGAAAGAAAGAAAATTGGAAAAGATATATACTGCTGTGAAGGGATTAGGACCAACATTTTACCTGGCGCGCCGGTTTTGGGTTTTGTTGGTAAGAGACAGGAGGAAACTGGAGAAATTCCCTCCTGAAAGACGCTCAGTGGTGATGTAGACACACACACACACACCTGGCCTCCACTGCCAGCATGCAGGCAATAGTTATTAGAATTAGATCTGCTTTCCAATCACACGTGTTCTTGGTGGCATAGAAAAGATATCGTACCAACTATTGCCTAGAGATTTTATTACACACATTACATGTTCCTATACACACTGCTCTTAGGTTTATGAATTTTTCGTGTCAACATTGCTTGCTGCTCTAACGTGCAATAGGATTCAAGGTGTATTATGCTAAATACATCGATGAGGAAGAGGAGCTGTGAAGTCTGAAATAAATAGTGGTCTGTGACTAGCGCTCGGTTAGACACTCTGCTAGCAATATCTTGTGTACCGCGGGGACGTCCTAGTGTGCTAGTGTGGACGTGGGTGTGGCAGCTGAGCAGGAAATGAATAAATGATGCAGGCTATACTCGTACATTGATAACGCTGACTAAGCCATCCTCGCAATACACGAGAATCGCCCTGCCTAGTGCGTGGGACACCATATATATATATATATATATATATATATATATATATATATATATATATATATATATATATATATATATATATATATATATATATATATATATATATTCTGTATATGTATATATATATATATATATATATATATATATATATATATATATATATATATATGCCACCTAGAATAAGGTTTTGTGTCCCACATAGTACAAATTCTGATGTACTGTCTCAGGACTCTATCATAACACAATATATACTAACTAGTAACGTATATATGTAATATAGAGGTTAGATGAATGTCATGCCTAAGCGAGAGGGCTATAGGAAATAACGCTGGCACATTCCCAGTCAGGAATTTCACACACAGCACAATGATAGAAACTCCCCAGGCTCGGGAAGATTCCACACACCCGTGCCCTTACACGTGACACAACCAGTCATATACATGGGAAATGCGAGTGAGAGGGCAGAAGGGGTTAGGAGAGAATAGAGGCACGACGAGGAGAGGCAGGAAAGAGTGCGCGGAGTTAGCCAGTATAAAAGCGCACTCACCACAGTACTGCTCCTGTGAGATACTCCCTAGAAAACTCACCTCAGCACTACTCTTGTGAGATACTCCCATTTGAAGACACTAAACTGCAGTCAAACCCAAGACTCGTCTTTATCTTTCTCCTGCCATCTAAAAGTACAACACCATTCTCTCCTTCGTAAAATCAAGTCAACACCCTGTTACAATAGCTCGGCGACGACTACATATATTATATTTACAACTATGATGTATTATCTTTGGTGGCAGCGGTAAGCGACATGCAATACAAGCAAATTAGTAGCATAGCATATGTTACAGGAGTATTTATGCGATACTAGCTGAGAAAATTTTGTTGTTTAACTGACTTCGAATATACATTTTTATTGAGATTGGGAATAGCTAGTTGTTATTTGCGGGTTAAAAGTCCTCTGATGAAAGCAGAGACCTTAACTCTACCAGTCTGACGTATTTGTGTTTTCTATTTTACCTTTCCAACCAAAAGACGATGTTCTTCACCTGAGGAAATCAGTTGTGAATGGGTTAGAGGGGATTTTTTTCTAACCCTGGAACTACGTCTGACTTCCCCAACGTTGGCGAAATGTCAGGTGGTATCAAGAATGAACTAAAGCTAAGTCATCGGAGTGAAGAGATTAACTTAGGAGAGGCCTTTCGTCGTCATAGGGTATTCAGTTACTCATCGTACAGTCCCTCATGATGGCGTTACTTACCAGTGTCAACAAATTATTATGAGCATTGCAGCAAGGCAGTCAGGATATGTTATACAGGGCTCCACAGCTGTCTCGCTACATCATTATTTATGCAGGAGATTCCAGCCGTTCCTATACCACCCATGGTCTCCCACCTGGAATATTTCCACAAGCAGCTGCTTTAAGTCCTCAGTTGTCTGTCTGTCTCTCCATATAACTCCACATGCTCCTCTCAAATAACTCATTTCCACTGCATTCACTCTTGACTAGTGTCCTTCAACAGGGTCCAAGCTTCATTACCCGGCCCCACCCCGGAGGGGCTAGGGGACGGGTATTGTGTTCAGTAGGTTTGTCTGCTTGTTTGTGTGTTTGGTTGTTAACAACTTCACGCGAAAACTACCGGTGCGATTTTGACTAAAATTACAGGGATGATGGGCTATGACCTGATCATCTGACTAAATTTTGAGTTAAACTGGGCCGAGGCCCACGCTGTAGGCCCCAAAAAATGTAAAAGAAAAAACAAATAGTTTTTTTCGCCATAACTCCTTTCAATTTCGTCATATCAACATGAAACCAAAACCTAAAAGTGCATCTTTCAAATCAGCAACCTATAATATGCCTCATAACATCAGGGGGGTCACCCCCCAGTTAGCGGTAGCGGAGACAATGTCAAGTGGGTCGGGCCTAAAATTTCAAACGGGCATAAAATCGTCAGTTTTCACCCGATTTACTCCATTTTTTATATGTGACATCTTTGACTAGGTATTCTGTTGTGTTTACACGTCAGCACTAAAATGACTGCAGGGAACGGGTTTGCTGTGCCTTGGCACCGCTTCTTGTTTCCGTATAATAGATGGTGATCACGGTACTGTAAAGCAGCGATTTTTTTACTTCCAGTGCTCACTGTTCTATTTCTTCTCACTGCTTTCAATGAACCAGCAACCTTTTACCCTACTGTACCCATTCAAGCACTTCATCCTACCTGCATGTAAGGTTGTATTCTTACTGACAATGAGGGGCTGGAAAATTAAACTGTAATAGAATGGATGAGACTCGATGTGAGGGAGAGATAAGAAGAATGAGAAACACAAGAGCAGAGAAAGAAAAAAGAGAAGAGGGCGAGATAGTGATGAGCTGTGAGGGAGACATGAAATCTAACTAAGGAAAAGGGCGAGTAGTATCAAAATAAACAACCTACAT
Organism: Coenobita brevimanus; assembly: GCF_032717465.1. NCBI lineage: Eukaryota > Metazoa > Arthropoda > Malacostraca > Decapoda > Coenobitidae > Coenobita > Coenobita brevimanus. The sequence goes on along the minus strand of NC_136996.1, from coordinate 7,765,598 downwards.
CTGACGCCGCATTCTCTTTGGGTTTGGAGGAGGACACTGAAAATTTATAGAATGAACAGAGGTGAGAAGTGTAAGGAAAAAGAGCAATAAATAAGAAGGGAGACGTGAGAAGAATGGCAATAAATAACCTATATGCACATCGCCGCTCAAGTATATCTTGGTAATTATTTGTTAGCTCGCACTGAGTTGCAGCGACTGGTTATGTGAAACACTTTTATTCCTCATTCGAACAAACTTAGGCTAATTATGCTCTCTTTAATTAGGTTTTCCATCTTAGCATTCTGGGGTCTTGTAACTCACTCTCAACTGCATAAAATCATGTGACGTTAGGTGGAAGAGATTACTATAATTGTCCACCCACGAGAAGATCATTTGTGAAAGCATTAGCACTCTGAGACCCACATAACTCACCCTCAGCTAATAAAATAGTCTTTTGTGGACTGGAATAGAATGCAACAGTTTTCCGACCATGATAGTGTTAATGGTGAAAGTATTACACAGTCAGACTCTTATAATTCGCTATCAGCTTAATTATATCGCCTGGCGTTAGCTGGAACAGAATGCTAATTTTGTTCGACCATACGCAAGTTTATTATGAAACTACTTACATCCTCAGGTTCCTATGACTCGCTCATGGCTTAATTAAATCGTTTGGCGTTTAGCTGGCATATATTTCTGGGCTTGTCCGACCAAGAGAGAGTTAAAAATTCGCGCCTCAAGCTTTGACTGAGCGCAATAAAGGCAGCGTGATAGTAAAACCTGTCTGATGTCTGCAGGTCGGGGGAGTCGCCTGTGACCTGCTTTCTATTTAACTGTGCTGCTAAACCCCATCTCACACACAGCCCTAAACGCCCTCGTCGCGTCATCTCCCCGCCTCCGTATTCATAAAGGAGCTTAGTCTTGTTTATTTATTCATTTTTTTTTTTTTTTTCGAGGAACAAGTCTCCTTAGTAACTAAATATTTTAGCATGTTTCATTTTGCTTTGTCGTATTTTTCACGTTTTCGTTCACTCTAGTTTGGTTGAGAAGTGTTTGGTAGCTGTGTGGGATGTGATCAAAGAAGTAGCAAGTGATCATAAAGGATCTTAGCTTTTTAATTTTTCAAAAGAGGGGCAAACCTCCATCACTCTGAATATTTACGTGTAACATTTTGCTTTGTCGTATTCTTCAAGTTAACTCTGGTTGTGAAGTGTTTGGTAACTGTATGAGTTATGGTAAGAAATTAAAACTTCTTACTATTATTAAAATGTTATTTGTATTTAAATTATAGTCATGGTTGCATATATAGGACATGCTGTACATACGATTGATAACAAACAACTTACGGTCGTATTCTAAGTAGCAGAGAAGGCTTCGTAGTACCTTTTCCTTAGCGATTTAAGTCTTGTATGTTATACTTTCGCATTCTTTTGCATGCTATTTTGTAATTTTCTTATCCACATAAACTGTATCGGTAACATACATTTAAGATATCGAGGTTTTACGTGCAGATGAAACGCTACGAATGATGCACTACTAAATCACCAAAGCCACTTACAATACGACCCTTCAGCTCAAGAAACTTTATAGGTACAGACACAATCCCCGAGTTCTCTCCGGCTCCCCTAACCAATTTCGCCAGTCCACCTCCATTCTCCCGTGCCCTTCAACGTTCATTCCACTCCCTTTCATTTTCCCAGGCGCTCCTCTCTCCTAGCGTAATTCCACCGGGTTGCAGGTCCCTACTTTTCCAGGCATTTACTTTCCGAGCCAAGTGTGTCAATCTGTTTACTGCCACTATCGCCCATCGCAGTTTTGAGTCGACGGTCTCATCATGCAACCCTCTGTCCTCTCTTTGAACTCAGTGCTGCGACAAACAGCACGAGGAGAATGCAATGGACGAGGCATCAGATTTAGAGCTGCATTCAAGGTGGCACTGTAAGTTTCGTTTCACCTTTATTTTAGTGATTTACAATGCTAATTACAGCTTGACATTCTCTATTCTCTTTTGTGTTATTTATACATTTCTGTCCCGACACAGTTTTCCTGCGTAACGTATAATAGGATGAAAAATTACAATATGCAAAATAAATCACAAAGAGAAAAATGCTACGAAGTTTCCTGTGCCAGCCTCAGATACGGTATTTCGTGCAATGACAAGCAGTCAGTCCTTCATATGAGGCACATTTATTAGCACTGCCTTTTTTTTTTTTTTAATAAAGTATATAAATGCATAACAAAAAAATTACCTGTTAAAGTTTCATTCCATCCTATACAACTAATTAACGGATTTCTCCAATTTACGGCATCAATTATAGAGAAAAAGCGTGATATTTTACAACACATCCCCGGCTCTTAATGAAGATCTCCTGCAATATGAAGAGAATGCACGAGGAAAGGTGGAGGAGTCAGATTCAAAGTGGGACACGTGTGACAAGTATGACAGCACACGACCGGCGAATATTGCACCAGATTTATTACCAGAGGACAAGGGGAAAAGTTATCGGCGTAAAAGAAAATTGGAGGAGGGGAGAATCGAGGTGGGAAAGTGGAAAAGGGAAAGAGGGGAAAAGTGGATGGTAAAACAATATATGGACGTGTTTTAGAGGAACAAGATAGGAGAAGAGAGGGGAGGAACCAGATGGATAAATGGAAAAGAGAGAGAGAAAAAAGGATATTAGGAAGAGATATGGGCAGGTTATAAACAGGAGCGTGACACGAAGTAGGATTTGATGAGGGGGATCAGACGAGCGTTTGGGAAGAAGAGGGGCTGGGATAGGTGGTTTGGAAGAGTGAGGAAGAAAATGGAAATGAAACACGACAGGAAGATACCTGGAAGAAGATGGACAAGGACAATGTTCGGAAACGACAGGCGCCGGGGAAGAGGCAGGGGTTAGGGAATGTGAGAGGACAGGTCTGCTGAGGAAATGGAGGAACTTGTGAGACAGCGAGAGATCGGAAAAGATGCAAAAATGTTAGGGTAAGGAGTGCGTAAGAGGAGATCTGGGAAGGAAAACAACGCTGAAAACGAAGAAAGAATTGTAAGGGCACGATAACACTCGGGAAACAAAAGTTGGGGCGATATTAAGCTGAAATGGGAAAATTGTCAGAGGCAGAGGATAAGAAAGGGAACAATGACAAGAATAAGAAGAAAGGAAGGTGAAGGGAGAGTGGTGGGGGAGGCGTGAGGATGAGAGACTGATGGCAAGAGAGGAAATGATGTAGATGAGAGGGAAGACAGGAAAAATGATAAAGGGGAGAAGGTAGGGGGAAGGGTGATGTGAGATAAGCGAGTTAGAACAGGGGGGGGGGGTGCTGAGGGGTAAGATAGGAGGGCAAGATGAGATGTGAGAGCGAAGAAGAATGACGGAGAGGAGGAGATTCCAGGTGGTAAGAAAGGGGGTAGGACAGGAAAATGATGTGCAGCAAGAGAGCCAGAGACTGTGATGGAGAGGAAGAATGACACAGAGAAGGCAGCAAGTAAGAGAGGAGGAGCAGGGAGGGAGGTGTGAAAGAGGGCCAGTGAAAAAATATAAAGTGAAAGAGGATGAGACAGTGCTTGAGACTGAGGGAGAAAAATATACTGAATAAGATGGAAAATGGCGATGGGAATGAAGAAGGGAAGGGGCGGAGAGAGCGGTGTGGAGGAGGGACCTCGAAAAAATGTAAAGTGAAAGAGGATGGGAAGATGATGGGAAAAGAGACAAGAAGAATAAATAGACATTGGAGGAGGTGAGGTAAGTGAATGAGGAAGAGAACGAACGACGAAGAGGGAAGAGGGGTGGGAGGTTGAGAAACGGAGTAAATAAATAAGATGGAAAATTGGCGACAGGAATGAATGAGGAAGAAGACGAGGAGGCAAGGGGGAAGGAAGGGATAGAAGAGAAGTAGAGCAGGCCACAGAAGAAAACGTATGGCAAGGTTTGGCAGGGGGCGAAGCTTATGACAGCACGGAAGAATTGTGTATGGCACCAGCTGTGCCTGGGCAAGCCAGATGAAGATAGGGAGGGACAGTGGAAGGGAGGATGGGAAGGCTAACCACTTCACTACCGTGTTTTACTCTATTTTTGCTACCACCGGATATTCTTTCCCTATACAGGAGAGATTTTTATATCGGAGCAGCAGCTTTAATCAATTACTTCAGGTACAAAATATTTCCTGTAAATTGCATCAGATCATTTTGGTACCCTGAAGAGAGTAAACAATACGTCACCGTACTGATGAGGTTAGAGCTACAGGATGGGTAGCGGAGGGAAGAGAAACAAGAGAACGATTTACAAAAATCTGTCTACCTGGATAAAAATGGACTATACGCATTTCTGACTGTACAGTTTGGTAGATTGGGCTGGTGTTTTTAAGCTGAAACGCTGGAAATCCATTTGTCTTCATGGAAACATAGGAAATTCCCAGAGAGACATACTAAAAACATTATTCAAAAGAATGCTTCCTGAAATTTAGATTTTCATACTGTTGGGCCATAGGGGTGAACCACGTTATGTTTTATAGTTTTCCACACCGATGACCAATCTCAACTTTCGTTCTTGCTATGTCCAGACGATTTCAATCAGCTTAGGAAAAAAAATTCGAATTGGAGGGGTTCGCTGTAGCCTTCGTCCCCCTCTTCAATACAGCTAATTTATCCTAAGTTGAATTAACTAGTCTGAGGAGAGCTCACGAAAGTTTTAAAAATACATCACCGGATTCAAAGGTTAAATTACTTATGTAATTGGGGTGTGAAGGTCATAATTTCACTTAATTTTGCATAATATTGTACTTCTTACTTTTCTCAGTTGGGTAATATTCTCATGATAACTTATGACTGGCATCTTTCTCTTGTCGTCAGGAATGAAATGACAGAAATATCCTAAACAGAAATAGCAGAGCAGTAAGCGACCATCTGTCTCTGAAAGTACAGTTTGATATATGGAACCACCCCAAGGTCTGTATTTTAGTCTTCTAGCATCTCACCATTAACAATGTATTTAGCATTTTACAACTTAATTTCTTCTGAGTGTGTGTGTGTGTGTGTGTGTGTGTGTGTGTGTGTGTGTGTGTGTGTGTGTGTGTGTGTGTGTGTGTGTGTTTACATCCTCATGGACTATGTAAGTCGTAGATAATAATATATTAACTTCCAAGTTACAGAAATAAAATGGTAATGAAGAGGTGGTAGGAAGCCTTCAGTTCACTTCACTTCGGTGACGAATTTTTGGTTTACTCTTGCTGCCTCCGGACGATTGTGTCGAACTCAAGACATCTCTAGTATTTGAGGAATAAATGAAGGATCTATATAATCCCTGCAGTTTCAAAAGTATGCCCTACGCTGAATAAAATCGCATGGAGATGTCAAGAAAAAAAATATCAAATGTCGTACTCGGACTGATGTGGTTAATCGATGAGAGTACGACCCCAAAGAGTATGCTGACGTTGCTGCACCTTGGGGAAGACGTGGCACGTGTGAGGTTTATGACTTTCCTCACCTCCAAGATTACCACACACACACACACACACACACACACATATATATATATATATATATATATATATATATTTATTTATTTATTTATATATATATATATATATATATATATATATTTATTTATTTATTTATTGAGAGAGAGAGAGAGAGAGAGAGAGAGAGAGAGATACATAGGTATATAAAGATATATATATTTCTAGTGCTTGTCCGCAAAAATTTTGCTGGACTAACTAATGGCCTTACCATCACAAAATGTTGCACATGGCGTCACCTTTGTTTCCACACCATTACTGAGCCTACAATGACCAATTCTGACCAAAAAGTCGAAATTGTTCTTAAAAGAAAAAAAAAATCGCTTTTTTTCGCGTGACGTGATTTTCGCCAATTTCGTCCCGTCGCGTCACTCGTGATCGCCAAAATTTTTGTTTGGTGTTTTTCTGGCACTCCCTGGACTTACCCCGACCTACTGCAAAATGAATTAGGTCGATATCAATTACGTTCTCGTGAAAGAAACGAAAACACGCATAGACAGACACACACATGCACAGCTTCACGTTCTTATTCAGATATTACAGAAGAACAGAGGAGGGAAAAACAACTTAAAATATAAAAACAAAATCCACACACCAGATTACAGGTGTCCTTTCATTTTTAAAACTGTATCAGCTGGACTTGAACTACTGTATGTTGAAGTTTTGGGGGATATTAATCTGGAGGAACTGAGTTCCAAAGTGAAGCAGCTCGGGGAATAAATGAATTCTGATAGTCTGAAGTTCTACAGTATGGCAGTGTGACTGTCAGTCATGAGCGCCACCAGATGCCCATGTAGCATGGGGAAAGGTGTGGAGCATTTACCATAAAAGTATCTGTAAATTAACGCAAGGGAGGCAATATTCCGTTTTAGTTGTAAGAGAGGTAGTTCATTTGTACAGTATTTGTTGGCTTGTTACTCTTAGAGCTTTGTTCAGAACTCTGCCCAGCTGTTTTAGTGCACCTATCCACATCCACTCCACAAGGGTGAGCAATTTTCGAGCTGAAAGTGCACATGACTCAAAGGTAACTGCTAGTCGGTGACGAAGTTGCTGATTCTGTAGAATAATCCAAGCTTTTTTTAGGCTGCTTTTGCAAAGGATCAAACGTGAGCAGTTCAACTGAGGTTATTGTTAAGTGAAACACCGAGAATTTCAGTACTTTTGGAGATAAAAATAATGGTTGCATTGGAGGTAATATAGGAATCTGACAATATCTGTCTATTAGTAAACTGGACATATCTGGTTTTCCTGCATCAAATGTAGATATTTGCTGCTACATGCCTTCTTGGGAATAATCACTTTATAAACCAAATATAAAACTTTTCACAACAATAACAAGCCTTTAGTAAATAATTATGTATCCCCGCCATGTTGTAAAGAATATACAGATTTGCATTAAGAAGTATGGCAATTTCATAATATAGGAGCACAAACTAGGACGGGTACACTATTTTTCTTTAAGAAATGAAGATGATCCAGCAAGTAGTTTCCAAGATACAGCTATGTACAGATTAGTTTCCTTATATGGAAAGAGCTCGTCAAATACAATGAGGCAATTTCATATATAAGGACATAAACTAGGGCTCATACTCTATTTTTTTGTATGATATGAAGTGAATCCAGCTAGATGATTCCAAAATATAACACGACCTATTTTTCCTTATATAGTCAAAGCTCGTGAAGAACAAACAATATGGCAATTCTACATATATGGGCATCAGTTACGACACTTGCTCTATCTTTCTGTGTGACATGAAGCCAATCCATTCGGTAGTTTCCGAGATACAGGCCCAGACGGACAGACAGACAGCCGGAAGGGCGAACAGATGCTGTATCCCCACCACATGGAATAATGGTGGGGATAATTGAGAGTTCTCAGTGCCTCATTCAGGAGGCTCCGAAGAAGGATGATGCTTGTTTGCCAACTGATGTCCCACTACACTCCTCACCACCAGGAAGGGTAGCTCCCCTGAACTACTCGAGTCCACCCTCAGTGCCTCCTTTACCTCTTCCCCCTTCTTTACCACCACGGCCTCAATCTCCAACTTCTTAGGCGGCGTTCACACCAAATGCTTGCAGACATGGGCGATGAGGGCAAGAGTTTTGCATTTTTGTGACCCATACAAGTGGACGAGGACGGGAGTAGGCGAGAACTTCCATGGGTTACAGAGATGCAGAAGTCCCGCCAGTACCAGTAAGCATTTGGCATGGACGCGGCATTAGCCTAGCTGTAATAATCTTAAGGAATAGAATGATGAAGCGTTTCAACTACAGGAGAATTAAAGATGACAAGGATAAAGACAGAGCAGATCCACACCATTCTTCGCTGCACCGGAAATTCTTAACAGAATTTTGTCTTACAGGAAACCTACACATGCTAGTGCCATGTGATATTTCTGACAGTGCTGGGAATGACTGAAGTCAAAGAAAGCATAAACAATTTCAAAGAAAAGGAGCAATATACTTAACGATCAATTAGGGCTGTTTATTACGGAGAAGACTGACCCTGATTTCTAATTCTATGAGTTGATAAGAAGAGTAAAGCAAGCGGGTTCTACAACACTAATGAAAATTTCCATCCAAAGCTGTCTGTAAATTGTGAGACGGACTATCCTCAGGAAAAGAAAAACTACCATGGAAAATGGGTGACAGAAAGAGCAAGTACATCAACATTACTGTGCATTATCCAGACTCTTGTTACTCGCAGTAGGGTTGTCCCTGTAGGCCTCCCACTAAGGCCAACAACCCTGCGAGATGACGCCAATGACTAGTTCCTCAGAGTTCTCCGTTATGGAGACTCTAAAATTAGCCACCTCAAGTTCATTGTCTGCATGCCCGTCACATCCCCAGAAAGAGAGTATCGCCAGCTCGCTGCATCCCCAATGCACTCTCCACTGCTGCGAGCAAAAAGGCAGACTCCCTCAAGCTCACCAACATTTCCCATTATTGCTCGGCGGGCCCTACTGAACCTGTCGGTGCATCCTCCTCCCCCGCCCCCTTCCGTTTTTTTTGTATGTTTCAGTCCCCAACATCGCAGTAACATGGCTTCCCAGGGGAAGACATCCGAGTCCAATAGTCTTGTGTGGGAGGATGTACGTCTGAGTCAGCTGTACTTTTCCGCGTCCATGGGCAGGACACAGTACAACCTACTATAACCTTCTTGTATCAGGAGGAGCACAAGAACACGCACGGTAATTTACCTCTTTCAATATAATGACATATCTTGTATTGCACGTCGCATACTGTATGTTTAGGGGATATTTGTACATCCATTTGGCGACAGAGTCACATTACACCGTCAGCTTGTAAATTATCATCATACAGTCATCATTCAATTTCTCTTTCCTGTCTTCAAGATCCTAAGCAATGGTCATTAGTCTCTTTTTTTGGGACATGAACCAGAGAAGAAAGTACTAGCTATCACTTCCTCAACACGTTATTGTGAAAACTACAAAGCTGCTTTCACCAGAAGCGGTGGGATGGAGTCTCCACATTTCTTTGCCGCGTTGACATGTACTCGTATATAACTGCCTTCCTCTAGCTCCCGTCCCTTTAAGTCGCCTTGTACTACATGCAGGGATTGGGCGGATTTGAAGCACTGATATACGAGCACATTGTACAAATTTCGTCTAATGACAAAGAAGTATTTGCTGTAATACATCATAGTGCATAAAACAAAGCGATAAATGCTTCCATTTTGAATGCATTAGCTTTCTAGATACTGTAAAAAAAGGGGGGAGGGGGTAAGGGAGGTGAATGTGTCAAAAAGAGAATTATGTACCTTGGACAAAAGTGAAGTACGTCATAAAGGTCCAAGGTATGGATACGCATAAGATACTATGGTAAGGTGACTCCAGAATATATTGTTTCATGGTGTATAAGCAGATGACATGAGGAATCTGGGGATGAGGCGAGGGCTAAAAGGTATGAGGGAGAAGAAAAGTGATATCTCTGGAGTTAAGGGGAGCCAAGTTGTACAGTCCCAGGTTAAAGGGTATAAGGAGTAGATTGTAGGAGGCTTTAAGCTGCGAGGTAAGAGTGCTTCATGAAATGAGGCCAATGGAATGGAGTGAGAGCAGGAGTTTTAAGGGTGGCTCTCATAGTCACTGCTTCTGCGTACGATGCCAACTAACGAAACTTTTGCTGCTTCCCGCTTCCACAGATGCGTTTCGCCGCGAGTTTGGTGAGAACGTTAATCATTAACATAAGAATAATTACAACGGTTACCATCGGATCCTTAGTGATCTCCATACCTTCCCAATAAATCTCATTACGTTGGGTGTTCTTTTCAATGAGACCTCCATACCTTCCCTGTGAGGCTTAATATGTTGGCCAGTTTTTTGTTGATACATCTTTAGTGAGGATTTTTTTTTTTTTTTTAGCTGAGATGCAGAGTGAAAAAAGAAAAGAAAAAAACTTAGTCAAAAAGAATCAGTGAAGAGAGAATGAGGTTGCACGGAAAGGAGTGAGGCAGGTCATGAGGGAAGGATTGCACCGCCAAAAGAGTTGGTGGTGGAGGGAGGAAGGGAGGGAAGTGGGAGGTATACAGCTGGGGACAAAAGTCTGGAAAATAGTTCACCTCTTCTCGTTTTCTTCCGTTGGTGAAAAATGCTATACTGTGAGAGTCTTGGATGTTACTCTGTCTATTTCCATTCCTCCCAGGTATGATCTGCTAGGAAGGAAGATAACGGACATGCCATGAGTGGAAAAGTTGAAATAGAAGGGGAGCTTCTTGTCCTTGCCTGTGCTCTCGGCCGCCACATCACATCACCTCAGCCTCAGTATACGAGACGGGCCTGACACGGCGATCTGGCAAATGGAATATATGATACTCGCTGAACCCACAGATTTTACCACACCCCTGCGCTTTCCGCCATGTGTATTTACGCCCTTGGAAGAGGTTTTATATATCTTATTTCTCTTACTTTTCTGGAGGTCATAAACATGCATTTTACTCTGCATGAAAGTAATTTAAAATGAAAGACTTGTAACCTCCATAGTTATCCAATGATCCTGTTAAAATGTTGATACATTAGTGGTTGATCAAAGACTTGAAAAAAATCGTCTGATGGCAGTAAGAAAACAGATAATGTACGTGTTTGGCCATGATGGTTTTAAACAAGGGTAGCATATATCTCTAACATAATTTCAGGGGATTTGGTGAAAAGAGGTAAATGAGGGTAGGAGGGCAGGATCGAGATAGGCCTCGAGGAATAGGGTTTGACTAATTGGGGTATGGGAGAGGCGGCCAACAACCTGGTGAGGCAGGTGTGGGGGGAGTGAGGCAGAGGTAGGAAAGTGTGAAGGGAGCAAAGTAGCTGTGGGGAAAGTGAGGCAGGTGTGGGGAGGAGTGATGCAGGTGTGAGGGAGTAGGGCAAGTGTGAGGATGAGGCAGGTGTGGGGTGAGATAGGTAAGTGTTAGGTAGTGAGGCAGGTGTGGGGGAAATCGGTATGTGTAGTGGGGAGTTAGGCTGGTGTGGGGGGAGTGAGGCTAGTGTGGGGGGAGTGAACTGTGATGAAAAGTGAAGTAAGTGTGGAGGGAGTGAGGCAGGTACTGGGGTGTGAGACAGGTGTAGGGGAGTGAGGCATGAGAGAGTGAAGTAAGGCAGGCGGATGTGGAGGAAAGAAGTAAGGCAGTTGTGGAGGAGTGACGCTGGCGTGGGGGGAGTGACGCACATTAAAATGGGTGAGACAGGTGTGGGGGAATGAGAAAGGTAAGACAGGTGTGGGAGGAGTGAGGTAGGTGTTGGGGAGTAAGGCAGGTCGGAGGGGCAGTTAGGCAGGTGTGGCAGCCTACCTGGCCCCTTCACCTGGTGCTGCCACCCAGCTTGCCAGTGAAAACAACATGGGTCGTAATTAGGAAGGATCTTAACCAGTTTCTGAATCATTAGGTCTCCACTGCAGTTAATTAGTAAAAAATAACATAGCTTTGAAGTACTTTTCACCTTATAATTGTCTCCGGTTTGCAAGTGAAGTAGTTGGTTGCTGTATGAATGAAGACGAAGGCATAAACTGGGTATAGTAGAGGCAATTTATGCTTAGAACCGCGTATAAGTACGGCATTAGGAAAACCGATCTTTGCCGTAAGCGCCTATTAGCTAACTGAATGCGTCCAAAAAATACCGGCAGATATGGGAAATGTAAACCACTCCGTCAGTTATGTTGTACTTTTGGAATTTACGAACAGATGAAAGCCCTCACTGGGATGATATTTTTCTTTTTATAAGTTATATCCGCTGCATCCAAATTATTCTATACTTACGGAAACCCTCTCATAGCTAGTGAGTTAAGGAAGGATTTATCAAACTCTTCCAACCTGAAATTCCTCTCCTAAGCGGAAAATAAGCCGAAGAGAGTAAAATTATAACACAAAAATCGTAGCTGACTGAACGAATAGAAAGTTATTCAATATATCATCAAGACTAAAAGAAATTCATTAACCAGTACAATCACTCACAGGGTGGAATACATGAAAACAATAGACAGGTAACTTCTCCACAATAACTCGGTAAACCTATACAAAAAGTCCAGTACACGAAAGGAATATGACAAGTAACATTTTTCAGAATAACGCCAAAAACAAAGCGCCTGTAAGCGAAAAGAGTGAGAGTTAAGTAGTACACACTCAGGTAAGCCAAAGTACAGGTAAACAACACGACAGGTAACTTTTTCAGGATAAGGCTATAAACCTACTCCCGAGGGCCCCGCGAATGCTAGGAAAGCCTCAGGTGGAATAAAATGAAAGTAGGGTATATTTTATGGTAGAGGCCAGGTGTTGTGGCGTAAAAATAAGAGACGCACACAGCACACATACCCAGTGACCCAGTGCTGAATTTTCATAGGTTTAGGAGGCTTCGTAACACATCTTCCTTAGACATTTATTTTGCGTACTATACCTTACCGTTCTCCTGTATGCTGTTTATATTTAGTAAGGGTTGAGGGCTTTCTGACATTCTTTCCTTAACTGTTTATTTTCCACGCTATGCATTATTCTTTTTTCAGTTGCTTCTCTGGTAAAGTTATGTGCCTTTCTAACACCTCTTCCTTTGCGAACTAACAAACATACAGAAATCGGATCGTCATAATATAAATACCAACGCTTTTATTCTGCACTGGAGAAAAATTTCGAACTGGAGGAGTTACATGCAACTTATTCTAGCTTTCAATACGGGCGATACATCCTTGCATGAAGAAAATCGTCTGACAGCAGCAAGAAGTAACTACAAAAGTACGTCACCAGACAGAAACAGTCAACAAACGAGAACACGTGCTCAAGTATCGTCATAATCCTTTCCATACCATGACATAAATTTTAGTCGTGCTGTTTCCACGCGTTTCCGCCAAAGCTTAGGAAGGATCTCCTTTACAGAACGAATAAGTGACGAATATATTATACGTCTCGATTTGAAGCAAGTCTCCCCCAAACATTATAAAAATCATCTAGAGATATACGAGTGGAAAAAAATGGCCTAATACTGAAGGGTTAAGCTCCAAGGCCGCCAGCCACGGCCTGATCTTATCATCAAATGTCTGGCCACGCTCTACATCACCCCAGAATGATCTGAATTCTCACTATCCCTACACGTCCTTTTTATTTTTGCTGCACCCTGATTTCATTCATTTACTGACACCATCCTAGTAGTGACAGGGTAAATGAAGGCTATATCAAATCTCACATGTCTGAGAAGTTTGGAAACAGGAAAAATTTTAACAGAGCAGTCATTGTACTGAATGAGAGAATGGAGAATGCTTCTAAATTTTTCACTATTAAAAAAGTACCCCTAAGAAGACAAGCTTCTAAATTTTTCACTATTAAAAAAGCACCCCTAAGAAGAGAACAAGATGACGGAACCAAGAATTACGCATGGCAACTTCGCAATGAACATATATGACTGATATTTAATATTAAAAACAAACAGTAAAAACAAACACGGAAACGGATGCTCTATAGGGTCAAATACAACACTCTCGAAAAGCGGGAGGGGTGTGAATCCCAGCGGATTCAACGCAAGTTTGAACTGATGCTGTTCCATTACCAAATGTCCTCAAAACTTACCAAATTCTTCTCTTCACTTAAGTGATTCTGTGCTGAATATATGCAAGATATTAACTGCATATACCGTACCGTACTTTGGTATCTTTTTTTTCTTTTGCGATAAGAGATCACTCGTCCACCGAAAATGGGGGGAAGAAGGCGTAAGCCCCACACGCCACCCCCCCCTCCCTGCAAATCCGTGCCTGCTCTAGTTATTCTCTTCAACAGAAACTCCGTCACCATGGTACTTCAATAGTTTCTGGAATATTTATCCTCTCAGTACAAGATATCTTTTTAAAAGTTGCTTTTCCTAACATCAGCCGAATTTACTCAAGAAGAGCCTCTTGGATCGAAGGGGCTTAATAAACATGGTTTCTAAAAGACATCGTAAATTAAAGGCTCTCCGGAGCATAATGAAATCGTCCATACGGTAACCAGAAAGAAGAAACAAAGACGCCATCGCACTGACGCAGTTAACTGTACATGTAAGACCCTCGAGGAAAAAAAAATAAATGAACTTTTTTCGCTCCAGTATTCGCATGTGCCTAATTCTACATACATCAGCGGTTACCCAGCTCTCCAATATATTATCCTGTCAGTGGGGTATTTGACCAGACGGCCACGCATGTCGCAGCAGTGTGGTCACCGGCAATGAAGGCGATGAGACGGCCACTTTACCTGCTGACACGGATACCTCACCGACCCTATTCTCGTTACTTGACGGGAAAAAAAAAAAAAAAAAAAACTGTCCACATAAACCAAAGTGCAGCCAAATGTAGCAGAATGACGATTTTATTCATCCTTAAACAGGTGTCTCATACTGAAGGGGTTTTTCCTGAGCCGAATAAAATACCCTCGATATAGGAGGAATAAACTAAAAACACGTCTTGAAATGAATGACGGCATCAGTAATGTGTCCGTCACTTTACCTTGATCCAGAGACAAAAACAACACTGCCCGCGGAAAACAAACCACTCGTTGCATGGTCAGTTTATTCACCTTTGCACATGACTCGTATTAAAGGCGTTAACAGAGGTTCTGGCTAAGCGCTCTACTTCGAGGAGTCTTTCTTGAGCTGAACAAAAATCATCTGGAGATAGGAAGGCAACTCAAAAGTGCGCCATCGTAGTAATGGCGTTACTGATGACAGTGAGACGGCCTTTGTATCTCGTGACATCGTTACTTCACCATCGCTTTCCCCATCAACCCATGACAAAAACATCAATAAATACACAATAATATAAAATAAACTATAAATACAAAAAACGAAAAGCAACACTATCGACGCAAAGCCAATTACCGGCGTATGTAGCAAGGTTCTCAATGTTCAAATAACAACAACTCCTGTTTCACCAGGGAGCTAACCGATTGACAGCTTGCCTACCAAAGCGTTGTATTCCGTCAGATGGAAAAGAAAAGAATCAGTGACGTGTCACTGAGTTCTTTTCATTCATCTGCAATATGCAACTGACTGTGGACGTCTTAACAATGCTGAATGAAACCGTCTGGCGCCAGAAAGAACAGAACAAAAAAAGACGTCCCTAGGCCAAAACGATTTTTAAAATTGTGCCGAATTATGTATTTACATACTCAGCTACATAAGCTTCTGTGAAAAAACCCACATCAGCTTGGGTTTGCATTAAACATTCTGTTCTCAGCTGTGAATTTCTGCTAACATTTATTAGTCAAAAAGAGAGAGGCGCCATATGAATGTAAAGATAAGTTCGAGGCCTAAAGAATATCAAAATTTTCCCCGAACTTTTTACCCCGAATTCCGAGAAGCTCGTTTGCGACTCTTATGATCAGTTTGGTTCCCTAGTGAAATTAACGAAATACTGAAGTAAGCTCCAACAGCCAAAGGCCATCAGGCGCCTCCATGTAAATACGAAAGAGTTTTTTGTGTCCTTAGTTGGATAGAGCTGCAAGTGTCTCAATGCAAACCCTGGAAATCCTGAAGGCGATTACCAAGAAAAGTGCGTCAACAGTGAACGTAATCTGAAGAATTTCACTGATGGCGCTGCAAAAATTCCAAACTTCCAAGGCAACGTTTTTCTTTTCTTTTCTTTCTTTTCATTGATAGAGTGGAAATGAATCTTGTGCAGCTGGTGCAAATCTTAAAGCTTTCTGGTGAGCTTAATAAGAAAGCCAACTGGGAAAATGAACTCATCCTTGAAAGTCGGCTATCTCATTGGGTTTTTGTTACGAAGTCCCGTGAGTGAGGGCAGTCAGGGAATTTCTAAATATTAAGTATGCTGCTATTGTTAGTAGATGCGAAAAATATTAAGTAATAAATGTAACTACAGACTAAATAAAAGTTACATCAAAATTTTCTCTACTAAAATTTAATATATACTGCTAATAACAGTAAAGGCAAGAAATAATGAAAAGTAAAAAACATAAAAAAGTAATATATATAACTTTAGACATTCTCTCTCTCTCTCTCTCTCCAAACACACACACACACACACACACACACACACACACACACACACACACTTTGGGATATAAACAGGGTAATCTTGTTGAGCCACTTGGAAGGAAAGAACCGGGAATGACAAATCTAGCAGCCTTTCAGCAAACCACCCACACATCTTAACCCAGGCCACCCCAGCCTTTCCCGTCTCGTGAACCTCTGATATTTTGTAAACATGTAAACAAGTAAACCCACTGGTACGTAAATGAGTGTGAAGGTGTGATGAATATACTTATTAAATTATTCGTACTGCGTCAATATTACCTACTGTTTTCATATATTCATCATCATCATCGTCATCATCATCCCGACCTCTTTCGGTGAAGCAAATATAACGGATACTCGACTTAGGTTTCATTCTGTATAGTCATGAATTATTAAATGTTACGTCTATAATAAAAAAAAGTCCGCCTATTATACTTTACGCCGTATTGTCTACAAGTCGGACATCTGGGTACTTGACGCGAAAATCAAAGAAAATTACTCATCATACTTGTTCTTATTTACTTTTTTTTTTTTTTAAGTCACGGCAGCAGAGAAATGGAAAATAGTTTAAGCTCGACACGTGCCACAACAAAACCTCGAAATTACCTTACGCTTGGGGCCCTGATTTTACCACTCCCGTAAAGTGACTTATTTCCTATTATATTCTTGATACTAACAAGCAGTTTTATTTAGCTTGAGGACTATTTGTCAAACTGGAGGGGTCAAAAATTGCATTCACTGATCCCTTCGTTATCGTGAGGTCTTTATTAGTATTATTCTCAGACGAATATATTATGCTCTACAGAGACTCTTCAGACTGGAGGGGTTGCATGTATCTTCATTAACCCTTTCAGTTCAGTGGTCTTTCCTATTATACTCTTGATATTACCAGATGGTCTTAGTGGTCACCCTTGCAGAGTTTTTTTCAAATCTAATGGAATGAACATAGCAACGCCTCTTCAATCATACATATTCTTCCTCAGTAGTATGAAATCGTCTGGTGGCAGCAAATAATAAGCTGAAAAGGAAAAGGTTCTAATTTTGAAGGGGTAAAACGTCACCACACGGAAGGAGTTAAGACGTCACCACACGGAAGAGGTTTAGACGTCATCACAGTGAATGGATTAAAACATCATCACAGTAAAGGAGTTAAAACGCCATAAGAGTGAAGGGGTTTAGCTGCCCTCCCTCGGCTCTTCAAGGACTCAGCAGCGGGAGAGGAGCGCTACTGGAAAAGCATTCATAAAAAGATCTTAGCCATTTTCTACAAAACACGTCTCCAAAGTAGCTAATTATTTTTACTCTGTTTTGTCGTATTTTTATTTCAATCCCTTCAGTCAAATGACATACTTATTATACTGTATTCTCGCTATATACAGACGATTTCATTTGGCTTACGGAAGACTTTATATATCAGAAAGGAGTTAGCGTATTTTGCTTCTAATCCCTTCAATGCTCAACGTCACACATGCTCTAAATAAGATCGTCTGGTGGCAGCAAGGAGAGACATTACAAAATACGTCAACATATTGAACGTGTTAATAACCTCTCTCGTTTGGTTCTGAGGCACATGAAAGCTGAATGAGTAGGAATGAAAGGATAAATGAGCAATATTATCCAGAACTTTGGCCCTATAAAGTTTATACGATCCCCCTGATTGATGGAAATAACTAGGCGTAACTAACCTGAGGCGAGAGTCAGAAGTGAAGTTATGATTAATTTCTTTGATAAATTATCGTTATGACAGTGAATTACTGTAATACGGAAGCTGCTCTCTCTCTCTCTCTCTCTCTCTCACACACACACACACACACACACACACACACACACACACACACACACACACACAGGCACCGGTTCTCTCATAAACATCCATTTAATCACTTAGCAAGATGAACTGCCAACACATATGCAGACAAAGTGAGACAAACAGATACTTAGGCATATTCAAAAGTAAATAATGTTGCACCAGATACACTCTCACACACACACAGAAAAATATATACATGAATATTCACGCACAGAAAAATGTACACACCATTTGTTATGCAATCGCCCATACAGAAGCAATCACACACACACACACACACACACACACACACACACACACACACACACACACACACACACACACACACACACACGGCCTCTCACTCCCCGCCACTCCCCGTTATATTAGTGATAACTCTGACAAACTGCTGTCTTTTTGTGAGATTTGCAGCACCGGCAGTGTAATTTAGGCCCCAGCATTTGCAAAAGTGGGAATTTATTTGTTCGACCGATATAAATGATTCGTAAAATGATCTGCGAGGTGGGGATGGCTGGGGAGTAAAGGGGTTATGAGGAATGGGTAGGGGAGGCAGACATTGGACAATTGGGTAGGAGGGAGGATTGAGGATTGGGTAGGAGAGAGGTCTGAGGATTGGGCAGGGGAGATGTTTGAGGATTGGGTAGGGGAGAGGTTTGATGGTTGGACAGGGGATAGGTTTGAGGATTGGGTTGGGGAGAGGTTTGACGATTGGGTAGGGGAGAGATTTGATGATTGGGTAGGGGAGAGGTTTGAGGACTGGGTAGGCGTGAGGTGTGAGGATTTGGGACGGGAGAGGGTTGAGGACAGAGTAGGGGAGAGGTTTGAGGACTGGGTAGGGGAGAGGTGCGCTGTCTCGGAAGGGGGGAGTTGCGCTGATTGGGTTGGGGAGGGGTATTAGGACTGGACAGGGGAGAGGTGCGAGGATTCGGTAGGGGAGAGATGTGAGACCTGGGGGTGAGAGGGATGCGAGGTTGTGTGTGTGTATTATATTTTTCTATGGTTTGTTAATATAAACAAGGAGGAATTTTTCGTCCTTTTGCATCTTATTTTCCATAGTCCTGTGGCAAACTACAATAATATGGCTCTACAACCTTCCCATAGCATTTTTTCATAGCCAGCATCATAATCCAGTCTTAATCTTTTACTGTAGCTCATCATTCAAGGCGGCGAGACGATAATTATTTTACGCCTAGTTTAAGCGTTTTTTTTTTTTTTTTTTAATTCTTGCAACTACCAGACGCATTTATTCAGCTTGAAAGCAACCTTGCAGTAATTATTTATCCCTCATAGAACGGTGGCCTTTTCTTCTTTATATTCTTGCTACTAAAAACGCATTTATCATTCACCTCAGGAAGACCATCTTCCAGTAAATAAATACAGCTTCAAGAGCGTTTCTATGTACACTATTTAACTCTTCCATTTTTTTTTTTTCTTTATCCGTACTACTCCCGCAGGCTTCTTTTATTCAGGTTAGATCACCCTCGTAGTGATTATCTTCTTTAGCACCGTAAGGTCTTTAATACTTTCTTCGTACCACCAAATACTTTATCACCCAGGATAGAGGAGCACCACAATAGTGATTTATCAAGTCCTTCTGAAAGGTCACACCTTTTCGTATGCTTATCCATGCTTTTATTACTCTCCACCTGACAAAGTCAAAGGGTATTGTTATCACTAGTGTCCGTCCGTAGAGTTGTGCGCTTCGACGGCTGGCCGGACGTAGATTACGTTTCCCAAGCATATCTCAGAAAGTATTAATTATAGTCATGAAATTTCACATAGTTATGTGTCTTATAGTGAACTGGTGCCTTTTGATAGAATGATGTGTCTTAAGTACCGTAGTTAAAGAAAAAAAAATCTTACTGATTTCAGTGCAACCTAAGCATATAATATGAAGCCAAAAATCAAAACGTACTCACTACAGAGTCATGAAACTTCATAAAGTTATGTGTCCTATAGTGATGTGGTGTCTTTTCGAAGGTAGAATGCTGTCAAGCAGTTTTTTTAGTAACGAAAAACTAAAAAACAAAATTCTCAGAGGTTTCAATGCGACCTGTTGTAGTAGTAGTAGTAGCTGTTCCCTAGGCAGTCTGGCCGAACAGCCCCGAGTCCCTTAGGAAGGCCATGGCCGAGACCGGGCTTTCCCACAGAGCTCTCAAAGAGTGTATGTTGTGTTGTTGGCGTAGGTGATTGTGTGAAATGCAGTCTTCCATAATGTGCTTAATAGTATGGGGTGCTGTGTTGCATCCTGGACAGGCATCAGCGACGGAGTCATCCAGTCTCTTCTGGTAGCTTAAGAGGGCTGGATGGTGCCCACATCTCAGCCTGGCCAGGTGGACCCTGTCCTCACGAGGAAGATAGGATTCAGAAGGGTGGATGTCAAGAGGCCGTGCATGCAGGTGTGTGTTGTCTATAAGTGACTGAATGGAGCGGCGAGTGATCTGAGTGTGGATATGCTTCTGGAAGCTGGTCTGAGGTGGGCGAGGGGGGAGAGATGACAGTATTTGTGTATGGTATCGTGTGCTGGGTGTTGTTTTGATGTTCCTTGCGACCTGTTGTTTCTGTGTTATACAGAGAGAGGCGGGCGGGGGGGGGGGGGGGGCCGTTATGCACTTGGTTAGGTGTGCAGGGAGATGAGGGTGGTGATGGTGGGATGATGATGATGATGATGATGATGATGGATGCAACAGCGTAGCACTGATGGTGATGGTGGTGATGATGATGATGATGATGATGATGATGATGATGATGATGATGATGATGATGATGATGATGATGATAGTGGTGGTGGTGGTAGTGGTGGCAGAGATGATTTTTTTTTTTTTTTACTTCCAGTCACACTTCCCTATTCCATATCACTGATTTTATTAAGTTCTAAAGTCTCTGTGTTATGCACGGGTGATGAGGGGGAGGGGGGGTGGAGTGAAGGCCGTTATGTGCTTGGTTAGATGTGCAGGGAGGTGGGGGGTATGTGCTTGGTCAAACGGATGGTTGAAGGGAAGGGAGGAGAGACATCTGCTTTTCTGTATTATTCATAAATTTTTGTTCCTAAATCAAAAGAGTTCATAGCTGCGTAACTGCGGATACAAGCGCCTGCCGGCACAAACATTCGTCGGCTGAAGGCTGATTCACACTATTCATCACACCACCGTTCCATCAAGTCACGTCAACGTTCCGTCAATTGTGCTGTGTATTCACATCATTCGTCATGATTCCATCCAGTTCGCGCTCAATCTCCGAGTGAGCATAGGGCTTCACAGATTTGAGTTTATGAAACTTGCATTAACTGCACATCTGAGATAAGAAGAGAAGGAGTTGAACCCAAAAGGGAAGCGGTTTTGGATACATAAAAGCTTCAGGAAGAGGCAAGCTGAAGGGGAATATTGGACACTGTACAAGCAGGTGGAAGATGAAGTTGAAAAAATAAAAACATTCCCTAGTAGCTGTTCTGGCTCTGTACCTTGCCAGTGGCTTAGCCGCGACTTCTCAGACACATTTGTTTCCCTGTGTGTTTTAGTACATAAAAAAGGACAACAGTGCCTCGATTCCAACAGTCAAATGACAGAAAATCAAAGGTGATGAAGTTCGAGTTTTTTACCTGATTTGTTTAGTTCTTCTGTACGATGCCATATGTTTTTCTCCTTAAACACATTGTCACTGTACCTCCTAGTTGAAGTTCGTGCAACCGCTCCGGGACATCGTTCACACTATCAGTAACGTCTCGGTAACGTTTCGGCTCGGCACCGTCTCGTCACGTCAGAGTATTCTTCCCGAGAAACCGTGACGGGAACCAGTACGTGCCCGATAGGTGAGAGCGACGAACCAATTGATGTGAACAGGTCCACTCGATTACATGAAAAGAATACTGACGGAGTGGTGACGTGACGTAATGTGATGGTGGCGTGATGAATAGTATGAATCGGTGACGTGACGTGACGAGATGGTGACGTGATGAATGGTATGAATCAGCTCTAAACCGTCATCTTATCAGGCCCAATGAATCAATTCTGAACCAGTCAGGTCATTTAACGTCAGTTTTGAGGCAAATAGACCCGCCGACATGTCGTAAAAATACCCCCGCTTATACCAATACACCAGTCCTGTATGAGACAGCCCTAGCATGTATTCAATATGGACGGTGGGTGTTAGCGCCGAAGTGGTGACATGTAGAGGTGTATGGTATGTAGGAGGACTGCTGGGCCTTGATAGCAGGCTGTGAAGCCTATGCCCAGAGTCGACACATTAAAAAAAAAAAAAAAAAAATGAGGTATCGGTCAGTTCCATCATACCCAATTTGGCCTCAAGTCAACTCCTTCCTCATCAGATTCATTCAGGTCTATCAGGTCAAATTACATTCTTATCCATTCACCTCGAGACAAATGAGTTCAAGGCCGTCCACGTCCAGTTAGGACCAATCATGGCATTTCCATTCACTTGGGTCCAGTCAGATCAATGCAGGTCCATCGCAGCCACTCATGTCAACTGACACATATTCTACATTTCATTCATTCTAACAATGCGCAGATATTCAACCAATGGAAGCGTATTTTCCATACCTCAATGACAGAATAAGACAGTATTACGGAGCCACAGCCTTTCTATACTATTTCTTATTAGCATCATATGCCACTGTTAATGTATTGTTATAGCTCAGATATTACGATAAAGATGGTAATTTTTTGCTTAGATAAAGTGAACAGAATATACTTATTCTTGTATATTTCGGCTATGTTCAGAACCAGGTTTATCAGATCGGGAAAATATCAGTCAGTTTAGGGGTTTAGGGGCTTCCAAGTCACCAAGTCATTTCATGTTCATCAAGTCAATATAGATCAAGGTAGATTGATTCAGGTCATGGCAGTCAAGGTGTGTACCGAAAACAAAGCTATTAACGCAACAGGTAATTTATGCCACTTTAAACCCATCAGGTTGATTCAGACCAACACAGATCGCGTCAGGCCAAGGGTATCAAGGCACATGCTTAAATCAGTCATATCATTGCTCTGTATATTGAGACTGCCAGTTCAGGTCATTCAGTAATTGGGGAGGTGGGAGGAGAGGGGTCAGGAGAGGCGGAATCGAATGGGCGGGACGGGATGGAATGATAGCGGGTATACTCTCCTCCACCCAAACTGTCTGTAGTGTCAGTCCCTCTCAGCCACCATCCACACCTTACGGAAGGTCAGTATACAGTTTACAAATAAATACGAAAATAATATGACACAGACAGCCATTCTATAAAAAAAAAAAAAAAAAAATATTACCTTAGCCAATTGCAGGCCACTGTGATATGTGAATCGAGGAAAAAGGTGACTGGTGCAGAGTATAGTATTGCATGCAGGGTGAAGCGTATTTGCGAATATGGACTCTCTCTCTCTCTCTCTCTTGTTGATGCCAAAATTTCATGCCCTGGAAATTCAGGCAAAAATAGTCGCATGGATTGAGAACTGGCAGACCGCTCGGCGCCGGGGAGCTTTAGTCGCTCGGAAACTCTGGCTGGACATTCGTATATAAATAAATGAGAATGTTTGCTTGCCTGTCTGTCTGTCTGTCTATCTGTCTGTCTGTCTGTCTGTCTACCTATTTGTCCTTTAAGAAAATTGACGGGGATGCAAATAGAACTCTTTAAACAGCACTAACAGGTGTATCTTTTTATGAAGAATTTAGATGTATACATTACAATTGCTAACGTGGCTCCCCGGATGGCCAAGATTAGAACTAATTAGAAATACTCAAGACAACATGGTGGAAATATTGTAGCCAATTATGGCATGGTTTTTTACTTCTACAACCATATCATTATTTGCTAAAATTGGTCAGATAAGTGGACAGATTGGTGGGGTGGGCGGGCAAGGTTGGTGGGTGGGTGGGTAGTGGGAAAATAGTTCCATGGTAGAAAGAGGACCATAGGGAATAAAACCCTGAGGAAAGGTGCTTAAGAAGGAATATAGGTTCAGTGAGTTAATTGGGACCCTGGGGGCCTCCTCCCACAGGGGGACTGGCCATCAAAGGTTCCAGGCAATGCCGGTATGCAAAATCATAGGGTTTTACCTCTGGCAACGCCTGGCACCCCTGCTAGTTGGCTATAAAGGCCCTCTCCCACTTCGGCGAAAGTGGGGAAGATAGTCACGATGTGTCAAAAATCCCTAATCGTGGGTATTCGTGATCAAAATCTTGTCCATTCGTGGCATGTCGCCGATACGTCGGACGAGGTGGAAATTTATCGTGGGGGGCCACGACGTTTTCATGCTGCATGAAAACGTCGTGGCCCTCCACGATTTTGTAAAATTTCGCAGATTAGTCGTCGGCAACAAGGCGACGCCTCGGCGACGTCAGCGATTACCCGGCGTATAAACCGCGTAAGATCGCCGACATCGGCGAGGCGTCGGCAGTGAAAAAACCCGTTGAGATGTCATACAGTCATACGGCGAAGCGTCGGCAATGTATCGGCGATGCATCGGTGAGGTTAATACGACATAGCCTACGTAAACCGCACGATACGTACCGGGTTGTGCGACAATAAAGGCCCTCTCCCACTTCGGCGTAAATAGGCACGATGAAGCCACGGTGAAAATCGTGGCTGAAGTCGGTGATGTGTCGACGATTCTGACCAAGAATCGTGGTGTCGGCGTAATACCGGCGACACCAGTACGACAAAACGCCGAAACCTCGGCGGAGTATACGATATAACTGGCGACTAGTAGCCGACATATCGCTGATATGTCGGCGTAATGCACAAGCATTATTCTAAATTCAAATTTTAACGGTTTTTTTTTATGGCGACTCAATGGCGATAAAGATACAACGGCGGCGTGCTGTCGACGATGTATCGTCGATGTGTCGGCAAATGCATCGCACGCACCTCGCAGACAAAACGCCGAGGCCATCGCAGGTGCCTCGCCGTCATTGGCGTATTTAAGGCGATTAATTGACGGTTCATCCGCGAAATGTCGGCGATATATCACCGACATTCACAAGATGAAATATTACTGTCGCACAACCCAGTACATATCGTACGGTTTACGTAGGCTATGTCGTATTAACCTCACCGATGCATCGCCGATACATTGCCGACGCTTCGCCGTATGACCGTATGACATCTCAACATTTTTTTTCACCGCCGATGCCTCGCCAATGTCGGCGATCATACGCGGTTTGTACGCAGGGTAATCACCGACGTCGCCGAGGCGTCGCCTTGTTGTTTACGACTAATCTGCGAAACTTTACAAAATCGTGGAGGGCCACGACGTTTTCATGCAGCATGAAAACGTCGTGGTCCCCCACGACAAATTTCCACCTCGTGCGACGTATCGGCGCCATGCCACGAATGGACAAGATTTTGATGACGAATACCCACGATTAGGGATTTTTGACACATCGTGACTTTATCTTCCACACTTTCGCCAAAGTTGGAGAGGGCCTTAATATTTCATCTTATGAATGTCGGTGATATATTGCCGACATGTAGGCGAACTCAGAGGAATAACGTCGTGCCTCTTGGGCCGATGCATTCGCCGACACATCGACGATACATCGTCGACAGCACGCTGCCGTTGTACCTTTATCGCCGTTGAATTGCTGTTAAAAGAAAACGTTAAGGCCCTCTCCCACTTCGGCGTAAATAGGCACGATGAAGCCACGATGAAAATCGTGGCCGAAGTCGGTGATGTGTCGACGATTCTGACCAAGAATCGTGGTGTCGGCGTAATACCGGCGACACCAGTACGACAAAACGCCGAAACCTCGGCGGAGTATTCGATATAACTGCCGACTAGTAGCCGACATATCGCCGATATGTCGGCGTAATGCACAAGCATTATTCTAAATTCAAATTTTAACGGTTTTTTTATGGCGACTCAACGGCGATAAAGGTACAACGGCGGCGTGCTGTCGACGATGTATCGTCGATGTGTCGGCGAATGCATCGCACGCACCTCGCAGACAAAACGTCGAGGCCGTCGCAGGTGCCTCGCCATCATCGGCGTATTTAAAGCGATTAATCGACGGTTTATCCGCGAAATGTCGGCGATATATCACCGACATTCATAAGATGAAATATTACTGTCACACAACCCAGTACATATCGTACGGTTTACGTAGGCTATGTCGTATTAACCTCACCGATGCATCGGCGATACATTGCCGACGCTTCGCCGTATGACCGTATGACATCTCAACGTTTTTTTCACTGCCGACGTCTCGCCGATGTCGGCGATCATACGCGGTTTATACGCCGGGTAATCGCCGACGTCGCCGAGGCGTCGCCTTGTTGTTTACGACTAATCTGCAAAACTTTACAAAATCGTGGAGGGCCACGACGTTTTCATGCAGCAGGAAAACGTCGTGGTCCCCCACGATAAATTTCCACCTCGTGCGACGTATCGGCACCATGCCACGAATGGACAAGATTTTGATCACGAATACCCACGATTAGGGATTTTTGACACATCGTGACTTTATCTTCCACACTTTCGCCGAAGTGGGAGAGGACCTTTAAAATTTGAATTTAGAATAATGCTTGCGCATTACGCCGACATATCGGCGATATGTTGCCTACTAGTCGCCGGTTATATCGTATACTCCGCCGAGGTGTCGGCGTTTTGTCGTACTGGTGTCGCCGGTATTACGCCGACACAACGGTTCTTGGTCAGAGTCGTCGACACATCACCGACTTCGGCCACGATTTTCATCGTGGCTTCATCGTGCCTATTTACGCCGAAGTGGGAGAGGGCCTTAAGTCGGGTACTCCAGGGTTCAGTTCTAGGTCTGTTATTATTTATCAATTACATCATTGTTATTGACGTGGGGATCGTCAGGTGATCTGCAAAATTGCGATCGATACAAAACTAAGATGTAATGGTTCGTCGGCACTCGTGAAGACAGAAAAATTATGAAGGGATCTGGTTAAGATTGAAGAGTGGTCTGACCAGTGGCAAATGCTGTTCAACATATACAAGTGAACCAACTACTATTTATTAGACAGTACAAACAGCACTACTGACTTTGAACAAGATCTAGGTACGCTAATCAGCAATGACTTAAGTTCTCCAGATAGCGCAAAGCAGAAGGGCAGAAAGCAGAGAGGTTTCTATGATATGCAGCGATAGAAGGGCAGAATGCAGAGAAGTTTCTATGATATGCAGAGATAGTTTAGGTAAGGAAATAAGAAGCCACTCATCCCTGTGTACAATTTTCTTGTATGGTTTTATCTGGTATATGTGCGCAGTGTTGGTTGCTGACCCTGAAGAAGACTATTGCAAGACTTGACATAGTTCAGACACGGATTACCAACCTAATCCCATTCATCAAGCACATGGGATATTAGAGAAGGTAGCAGGCAACTGGCGTCTTTTTGACAGAAACTTGACGTTTGCGTATACAGCTGATTGAGTTCAAAATCCTTCAGGGATATGGAAGCATCGATTAGCAACACAACGAGGAACCATAAGTGGAAGCTAGATCAGAAGCCTTTCCATGTGATATATCAGCTACTTTCTTCACGTTCAAGATCTCCAGTACCTGAATAAGCTGCCAATGGAGGCTGCTGATAGTTACCTATAAAGTAGTTCAAGGCACAGTTAGGCAAAGCTCTGCTCGACCTAGCTATGCTCCCTCCTTTCCTAGAAAATATCTTAGCCCATCTTGTTTCCAATCGTTTTCCGTGTCTGCTTTATTGGGCGAGAGAGGTGAGTTGGGCGAGTCGTCACTTTTGTTCTACTTTTCTATCAGAATAAAACCGTCTAACCGGCAACTTCATTCATCTCTCTCTCTCTCTCTCTCTCTCTCTCTCTCTCTCTCTCTCTTTCACACACACACACACACACACACACACACAACACCCTAACGCCTCCATCCTTGTCGTCATCCCCTGCTGTGGGAAAATGGCGGGATGCAGTGTGGAGATAAAGTAGTGACGGAGGAGTTTGAGACGGGGTGCGATAGGCAGCTTGTGGCGGCAACCAGGGCGGAAATGGTTTGTCGCGCTCCAGTCTCCTCACACTGGCTCAGGAATATTCTCACTTCTCATGCAAAATATGAAAGTTTTGAGAGGAACGAGAACAGAACACTTGAAAGACGTAAAGAACTTTCTGTATTTCTTTTAGTGCAAGATGATTATATTTACCTGGAGAAAGGTTTATCGTTAACTAATTGTTGAAGAAAAATTAACCATTAGCCATATCAGGACATGGTAAATCTTAATTATGACAAGCCTAATGGTTTCCTGTAACACGGGAAACTATTTATAACGCAGGGTGGTAACAATATAACCAAATAAAGGAACGATGTCGATCCTACAATGGTGCCCTTGTTAACTGAGTAGACGCAAATGCGGCGTCCATCCAGGAACCAAACATCCACACTGTCCTACAGGCCCGTTGCCTGCCGTAAGGAAGCATCGTTTCATTGCATGGGACGGCTTTGCAAGGGCGGTTGCGTGTCTGCGGTTGATGGATCTGCTCGACCTGACAAACCGGGGTTGTTCAATAACAGGAACTGCCAGATGATATTATATTCTGCTGAAGAATTGCCTCTCGTAGTCTCCAACAGTCCTTTTAGACGTCCGAATCTTAACCTTTTCAGCTCGATGATGTAGACTATTTTAATATATCATGGTATCTCCATACTGGCTGTGGAGAGACTTTTCTAAATGGAGTGATTAAAACAACCTTTATTAGTTCTTTCCTGCTAAAGGTCGTCCTGAGCTGCACAAAATCATCGAATGGTAGTCTCATTAAAATTAAAAAGACGTAATCAGCCCGAAGGAGTTAACTGCATGTTTCTCGCTAACACCAGACGACTGATTCAGCTTGGAAGTGGACACAAAAAAGTTGGTAACAGGGTTGGGAAGTGATGACTCCCCACACCCAGCCCTTCTTCGGCAAGTTGGGTGTAAGTCCTTCAACACAGAAAGCAGGGACTGTACTATCACCATAAAAAAACCTGACGACACATCCCAGCCGGTTGTCGCCATGGAAAGTGTTACATAAAACATTTTTGTGATTGCAATATCAGGTACATACAAAAGAAAAGGACGAATAGGAAGTATGCTCTCTGACCTACAGGGAGGAAAGAGAAATGTGGAAAGCACGACACAGTGCTAGTGGGGGACTGTCGGAGACTTTTTGCTCGTGAGATTACCCTGAGACTTCCTTCTCTACTTCATCCATTTCCTGTTCCAAGTGAGATAAAAAAACATATTCTACATACCAAAATTCACTACAACATGAGAAACAAGTTGATGACGACGACCACAACAACACTACGACGAGAACAAAGATGATGGTGAAGGTGTGCCGGAAATCCGATAATTATCAGAGGCAAAGCGTTGGTCGATCTCACTTATTTTACTTGGCATATGCAAATCTGGAAAGGGTAAGATTTTTTTTTTTCTATGCAGACTCATTAACCCTTTCACTCCGACGACTCCACTTTAAATATTTCTTGCTGACGATAAACGACAGACTTTTGCGAACTATCTTTGGTTGAGGGGTTATGATGGCTTATCCATCCCATCTGATTTCAAAAATCCATTCAAAAGTATATGTTGCCATGAAACCCTCATAGGTGGGTGCATTAGTGGGCATGATTAGCAAAATGATGTGTAGGATGGTCTTGAAGTTTGGCTGGCAGTGAGGCTAGGGTAGGAAAGTATACCAGGTGATAATGGGTGTTGTACAGATAATGGCGATTGCAGTGAAGGGCTATTTCAGAACACATTGGGAGAATACATTTGTCATGGGGTTAAAGAAATTCGTGTGAGGGACAAAAAAATGGGCTGCATGACCTGGAATTATGCAGGGGGTCAAACAGGGCCATGAAAGTACGCCCTGTGAAAATGGGTGCTGTAGGATTAATGGTTCAAGTGGCGGGAAGGTTTATTCAACATCTTCTCCAACAAAAGCATGATGAACAAGATAAGCTCGCGTTGCCCTCATTTACCTAGCATTCTGCGACGCATATAAAAATACACCATGGATTTTAAAAAAAGGTCGAAAATGAAGTAAAATTCATTAATGTTTGGTTATTAAAGCTATCACCAATTGACTCACGGAGCGTTAATCATCTACTGTATGTACCCAGCTGCCGTATACGGATCCATTCACGCATGCAACTGTTGTGTGATTAATCCAACCATGTATCCAGCTTTTGCGTGGCGTCACATTCCTCTTTTAATTATCTCTGACCCAAACCAAATACCACATGCACGCCTCGCCAGTAACTCACAATTATCGCGCACCAATCATATCATTTTAATTATACATGATAATGTGTGCCAATTATTCACGCATATCAATTTCATATATCAATAAACACGATAACTGCATGAAATGGTCTGGGCCGTACTGTAAATATTAACTCTCACCCATTCTATATGCATCGTAACCTTTCCAATATTTTATCCTCCCACTACAATAAATACAGGCTTATACAGTATATGCCACTGTTGCATCCACCAGCGCTCTACAACCAGACGACTTTACTCAGCTTAAGAGACCTGAAATGGAAAGGTTTGCTATACTCTTCAGTAAAACTTTCACTACAAGAAGTCTCCCATAAGCTAAACAAATCGACTTGAGGTATGTATGCATGTGTGTATCTATGTATGTATTTTTGCGATAGACTTACACACGTCTGGCATGTGCGGGTAACTCGAGTAAGAATAAACCTAAATAAAGTGTTGTAGAGTTGACGTGGTTAAACCTAGCAAGAGCTGTAAGGGCTTCAAGTCAGTGGCACAAGGACTGGCAAGGAAAGAGACAAGGAGTTTTAGGACTGGGAAGAAAAGAGACAAGGAGTTCTACGCGAGTTAGGTGCTACGTGGAGTTTCCTGAAGGTGAAGGACGGAGGGATGGAGGGAAAAGATATGAGGATGAATAAAGGAAAGGAAATAGAAAAAGGGTTTTATCATCATCATCATTTCCACTAATACATAAGGTAGAAAGGCTCCACAAACAGGAACAGAAGAACAGAAAAATGAAGACCCATCACAATACCCGTTATAATAAGCTACACATCCACTGACTCTTGTTTCAAGCCTTCGAAATAATTCTCGGCTCTACCTCACGGGCCAGATAATTTACACAAAGTATTACTCCACAATGCCAGAGAAAAAATCAATGCATTGATTACCATGCAAATCTTTAATTTCCATACATGTTCCATCTATCCAAATTAATCTTCTATCGATAATTTTGCTTTCTGAAGTTCCACAATTCGCTCATTTACATGTTCACTTACATTAACCTTCCACCCTGTTCTTGATCTTTCACGCCGCTGCCTACTTAAACTCTCACATACTCGTAGTACCATTTTCACCGTTGTCTTCAGATGATATGTAGTGGCGAACCATCATGCATTTATATGATGTAGTGTTCCCTACTTCTTCCTTCGCATTTATCATTCTTTTTCTGTGTCTGCTCTCCTCTTTTTCAATATCTCCAATCCTTCCTGTCACATTCTGTTACCCTTCTTTTCACCTCAGTTGACTCTACACTGAGTGTCAATCAAATGGTTTCCGGTAATCCAGGAAACCTTTTTCAACG
The DNA here is from genome assembly GCF_032717465.1 of Coenobita brevimanus. Lineage (NCBI taxonomy): Eukaryota > Metazoa > Arthropoda > Malacostraca > Decapoda > Coenobitidae > Coenobita > Coenobita brevimanus. The sequence continues at coordinate 7,734,264 of NC_136996.1, read as the reverse complement.
TTGGGTGATTGCCATGTAACCATATATCGGGGTGATGTGGAGCTTACTATGGGGCCCCTGGTAACTGGGTGAAAAGAGGCAAATGCAGCACCCAAGCAGGAACCAAAGTTCCACATTCTTCCGGGCATCTAGCTGTGGCAGGTGCTATATGCCGCAAGGGAACACTGGCTCACTGCATGCGACGGCCCTACAGGGGTGGTTGTTGCCTGCGGTTGATGAGTCTGCTCTGCCAGACGGACCAGGGTACCTCAACAACCACTCTGTTCGTATTAATTTCCCCCCACTGACCATACTGTCTAAGAACACTCTCTTCTACCTTCTGATCAACAGAATTCCTTACTCCACATCTGTTACCAATTCTATTCAGTCTACGCAGTTGACTCTGATTTATCGACAACATGATCTCACTCTCGATTTCTGATCCTCTTATCGTCCCAGAATCACACAACCATATGCTGAAGTGGCTGCTGTTACTGCAACTTCACATTACTCTTGCCGTCCCTTTGTTCTTTCACAACACCAGCTCTTTCTTTCCTGGGGCAATCTACTCTCAACTCGGTTAATAGATTTACCTGAGTCTTGTCTTTTCCAGCAAAGCAACTAGGTATATAAACTCATCCTCCATCTCCAATCTCTCTTTCCATTTACTAAAACAGCACACACGCGAATCACCTTCTCTCTCAAAACAGCCGTAACTTTACTCTTATCTCGATTTAATTTCTCACCTCGCCCCTCAAAGACATTCACAAAACTCTCGACCAGTTTGCATATATCCTGTTCACCATAGGTCAGCAACTCAACATCATCTGCATCCATCAGATTCGGAATATTTGATCCTTAACCATTCATCACCAGCTTCACTCCCGCCTCTGCGATCTTGCTTTCGATTTTAATGCATATAAATGATGCTGTGACAGTCTCTCTCTCTCTCTCTCTCTCTCTCTCTCTCTCTCTCTGTCCCTGAACTGCTCACTCAAATGTCAGTTTGTTCTCCCGCAAGCTTCGTTGGAATCATGATCTCTTTACCTCACCCAGCTATTTTCTGTTTTACACAATACGTAAGTAAACCTCCTATAACCCCTCTTTTTTATTCTGTTGCAGGTTTTCTTGTCATCAATAAATGAAATATATATTCTACAGTCCATCTCTTATGCTTCCTCCAGTGTCCCTCTTACTACAAATATGAAAGCTCTAGACATCCTTCATCACACGTGTAGAGGTTGGAAGCAGGGCAATGAAAGAGGTACCGGGAGGAAAGAAGGAGAATAAAAGAAAGGAAAGCGAATGGAGGAGGGAGAGAGGGAGTTAGGAAGAGAAATGGAGGAGGGAGAGAGGGAGTTAGGAAGAGAAATGGAGGAGGGAGAGAGGGAGTTAGGAAGAGAAATGGAGGAGGGAGAGAGGAAGGAAGAGAAATGGAGAAGGGAGGGGGGAAGGGAGGAAGAGAAATGGAGGTAAGCGAGAGATGGTGGAGGGAAGGAGGAATGGAGATAGAAGAGTTAGGAAAGTGAGAGATGGTGGAGGTAAGGAGGAGGAATGGAGACGGAAGAGTTAGGAAAGTTGTCTTCCAATAGTTCAAGATTGATCTCATGGTGCCTCTCAGCGGGCGGTTCCGAGTGACTCCAAAAGTGTATTCTACGTGACAAAACCAACATTAGGTGCCATTTTGACAGTTGCCAAAAACTTCCGTAAATTCACACGAAATTTTTTTTTTTTTTTTTTTTTCACAAACCCTCTCCCCAAAATCAAAAAATTAAATGAACTGTTATCACAGTTAAACTGATGTAAAGAAATTCGTAGAACTGCCATGTTTCCACAGGTTCCTTTAAAAATCCCCACGAAATTTGCAATTCTCACATTTCCACAGACTTACCCAGATCCTAAAACAAAATGCAAATATGAAACTCTCACGCATTTCCCCAGGACCCCATGAACTTTGCAATTTGTCACTTTTAAAGAATATTCCCGTCCCTCCACACAATATATATATACCGGTATATATATATATATATATATATATATATATATATATATATATATATATATATATATATATATAGGGCTAGGGACGCTGTGAGAGATGAGATGGTGCTTAACTGTTCGCTGGGTCAAAGATGTGCATTTCATAATGAACAGGAAACAGTATTGAGTGGTATACCCACGTCTTTCATTTGGTCGAACGCCATATTTTTGCCCCTGACATATGTCGTTGACCTTTGACCGAGTATCCTTCAACTTGATTTACTCATCCTTGCCTAACCCAAAACTTTTTCACCACGTTGAATCTAACTGGATCAAAAGTGTTTAACTTGACTTTGCCCCGTGACCCTGACATCTCGTCCTTGGCTGACCGAAAACCCTTCCACTGAGTTCTGCCAGAATCGACTCAAAACTGCATTAGTTAAAGCGCCAAACATTTGAAAATACCCTAAGATTCTTACCTCTGACCATTTTTTCTAAAATTGAATAACTTCATCCTCTCTGCACACTCAGCCAGTCCACCTAGTTTGCTTTAATCGGATCAAAACTGGTTAAGATGTCCTTACCCTTGACTTATGGCTTTTGACTTTTTTTCACAAAAATTGAATGACCTGTTCCTTTGGTGGTCTTCAGTCATTATTCCGGATGTGGTGCAGTTCCATTATTTTTTTCATAATCTTGCTAACAGGCAGACGTACTGGGCAGACAGGAAACAGTGACAGAAAAAACAACCGAGCCAGACACATAACCTCCTCTAGCTATGCGCAAGGGTTTTATAGCACGCCTCTATCCGATGAAAGATTTTATATTTTGTTTTGGCTTCGTTTAGGGTATTTTATTCACCTTAAGGGGAAAAACCAGGTGTGAAGGAATTAAAGGAGACTCTAACACCTACATTACAAACAGTCTCTCCGAAGCTTATAAAATCGTCTGCAGGTATCATGAACAGACTAGAAAACGCGTCATCGGACAAGAGGAATTAAAGAGGTATATCTGCACACTCCACTGCTGCAGAGGCCTATTCTTACCAGGGTTCTCTTGGAAAAGCGATCAGATCTACAGTCGGATAAAAAAAATTTGATGCACAAGCCCACCGTTCACTGAGATGTGTTACCGACTTAAGAATTAAGAAGTTTTATTTACAAATTTTTTTAAAAAAAAAAAAAAAAAAAAAAAAAAAAAAAAAAAAAAAGACTTCCTGTCCACTTTCTCCCCATTTAAAGAGAAGAGAAAATATCAATTCACGAGGATAACCAGCAGATAACACTCATTGATTCTCATAGGATTATTTTTAGAGAACTTGGATATCCACAAGGGTTTATGCCGAGAAAATACTCGAAATGAGTTGAATACGACTACCCTAAGTTTAATAATTAATTAAAATGTCACTATTATTTATAAAATAATTTCCGTTTCCCTACTAAAAAAAAAAAAAAAATACATTTATTTCCGTTTTTGTGGTCTCCATGGACGACGACAGAAAGCGGGAATGCGGCGTAAGTTAGTATGCTATTTAGGTTCGATCAACATGCACGGAATGAGAGTTTTTACTAACAGACATGCGGTTATTACACTGCATCTGGCCAGTTTTTCATTAAGTACAGTGCAGGTTAATACTGTACATGTAAGTTAAATGGAAATACGCTCAGATATGAACATAACATGAAATCTATGTACAGGACTAGTAGCCTAGCCCTGGAACACAATTTTCCGCATGTAAGCTCGTATTTAGAGCTCATATACTTGTTAACTAAAAGACAAAGATGAGTTAGGTCTTGTACCTACCGTACCTTTGATCTTGTGCGGGGTAAAGTTTGTTTCGCTCGAATACACAATTACTCCTTTTCTTTAATTATATTACCATACTTTTAATATTATACTGATACTATATACATATCATCAGTCAACTTGTCCTGACACAAAGTTATTCATTAGTCAGGTTAAGTACATAAAGCAATATACAGTAAAATAATAAAGAGACCAGGGACCAGGCAGATGCTCTATACATCTAGCAACAATTCATCCCAGAAAATACCTTTAGTTTCCTTTTCACACATAGATCACAAAGATAAGGGATGAGATTCTATAATCAGATGTCACTTACTAGCAAGATTTATTTCCTTCATTCTTTCTTTCAGAAAGTAAGAACAATGAAGGATGATTGCAAACTTTTCCTCATGTCTTGTTCTCTTTGCAAAGTCCAATATTTGTTACAACTAGCGGACTGTTCACTGGTTTGTCTGTCTAGCTCCTGGCTGATATATTAAAGCTAGCAGGACGGAACGGAATCACACCAGCAGCTCTATAATGATATCCCTGTACTTCTGTATAAATAAGCCATTAAATTTTAGTCCTCCGCGCAGGAACGCACGCACGTATGCACACATGCCAACAATAAAAAAAAAAAAACATACGCATACAGGGTATATTAAAAACTCTCTCTCTCTCTCTCTCTCTCTCACGCACCCAGTACAACCTCCTATTTTTCCCGTGACGTGTGAACATTTTTGCCCCCTGGGGAGAACATGAGGCTGGCTGGCATAAAACAGCGTCCAGGACAACGCCAAATATTGAAGTGCGGGGGACGAGAAGAGTCGGGTGAGGGGTTGAGATGGAAGGGAAACTGGGACAGAAGGGGGAATGTGAGGGGGTTTTGGGAGAGGAAGGGGAGTAAGGGAGGGGGACTTGGGATAGGAAAAAGGAAAGGAACTTAGGATAAGATGGGGAATATAATAATTGGAGGCTTTGGATAAGAGGACAAATAAGAATGGAAGTTTGCTTGGAACAGGAGAGGAATAAAGGAGAGGGAACTTGGGAAGTAAAGGAGAACACGGTGGGACTTTGGATAGGAGGGGGGACTGGGACAGAAGGTGAATAATTGTAGAAAAATTTGTGACTGAAAGAGAAGTGTGGGACTTAGGATAGGAAGGAAAATTTTGGTGGGAATTTAGAAGATAAAGGGACAGAGGGATGGGGAAAGGGATACGGGAAGAGTAAGGGGTAATCAGATTAGAGAGTTATATGCAGCGACTAAAATGTGAAAAATATACAGAAATAAAACTAATCTGGGTCGATGAATGAAGTCTTATTAATGCATCAAACCGAAGGAAAAGGACTAACTAATAAAAGATGAAATATAATGAAGACTGAGAGGGGTAGGGAATGAGAGAGGGACGGGGAGAGATGACAGACTGTGGGATTAGAAGGGGCATGGGTGAAGTGCAAGGAGGGTAGAGTGACTAAGGGATTGGAGAGGCATGGGAGGCGAAAGGGCTAGAGAAATGAGAGTGATTTAGGAGGTATTTAAGGGATAAGGGATTGGGTGATTAGATGGAGGAAAAATGGGTTGCATTAGGAAGGGAATGAGAAGGAAAAGAAGAAGGGAAAGCTGGAAAGGGGGGGATAACAGGACCAGAAGAGGGGAAAAGAAAGACTGGGGAGGAGGAACCGGAGGACTGACAGGGGAGGGGAATGACTAAGTGGATGAAGAAAGCAACTGACAGGTGGGATGAAGGAAAAGGGAACCGAAGTTACTGGAAAGTTATTTGGGAAGGGATTAGTGATAGAGGGAATGAAGCATGAGACACAAGGAACAGTCATTTTTCAAGGGGGAAGGACTGTATCGGGAGACGTGGGATATGATATGAGACTGGAATTATGGACAACGAAGACGCCAAGCTAGAGGGGCGGCAGCTGGGAAAGCGAGTACACACCACACGATATAATGGACCCCAGAGAAATTATCCGGTTCAGGTTACCACTCTCACGCTAAGCTTACCCAACTAACTCCCCCTCCCCTGCCCTCATGCATATATCATGCAGGATGAACAAAATTGTGTGTGTGTGTGTGTGTGTGTGTGTGTGTGTGTGTGTGTGTGTGTGTGTGTGTGTGTGTGTGTGTGTGTGTGTGTGTGTGTGTGTGTGTGTGTGTGTGTGTGTGTGTGTGTGTGTGTGTGTGTGTGTGTGTGTGTGTGTGTGTGTGCTTTAAAAAAAAAAAAAAACAATCAACTATCAGCAAATGTTGGCTGTTTTCAAAACTTTGATTAAAAGCCGTATTCTTAAAGTTCTATCATATCGTTTTAAGAAAGGTAACAGTTTACTTAAAATGAAAACATTATTCTACAGCATATATTACAACAATTGCTTCTGGACGCACATATCACCATGCCTCTTGTAATCAGACATATCCTACCCAAAGGAAACCTGTGCGAAATTATTATGTGTATTATATCAGCCACACACTTTAATTCGGCATTTTTTTTTTTTACTGTTACAAACCAACAGTTGGAATAATTATGACGTTTGATGGCTTCTGATAAAACTCATAGCTAGCGGCTGAGAAAGTAATCAGAGTTGGCTTGTAAAAAAAAAAAAGTCAATAATACAGTAATAAATTTGTTCCAGTAGTTCCCATCCTGATATCCTAGGGTGAGGGGAGACGGAGAGGAGCGATATGAAGGGGAAGATGGCGTGGAGGTGCAGATGGGGTTGAGGAGGACACTGGAGGGATTAAGATGGAACGCAGCGCAAGGTACAGAAAAAAGTGGGGAAAAAAAAAAAAAAAAAAAAGCGGGGAAGACAGTAAACGGTGAGAAGAGTTGGAGGGAGTGGACGGATCAGAAAGAGGGAGAGATAATGGGATAGGGGAGGAGGAGGATATTGGATGAAGAGATCAGTGTCAGATGAGGTTACGCTAGGCAATGATTACATTTTGTGTTGGCAAATTGTATACTCAAAGAGCATAATTGTCCACCAAGATAAACCATGATCAGTCACACAAAACGCATTCGTAAAAATTCTGCAGTCTAATCGAAATATACTTAAATATACATACAGTCCTTACAGGAACAGAGAAACTCAGTTTCCCTTAGGTAGATTATGCTGACATGTGAGGATAAACAGAACGAGCGGCTTCAGTAATGTTCCGTCAATAACTGGGCGGAAAGGAAAAATATCGTTTAAGCAGTTGCTACTTTCCACACTTTCATCAAGCGTTCTGTTTGTGGCACCATGAGAGTAAAACATAAGGAGGAAAGGCTGGTGGAATAACTGAGTGCACAAGTCCTTGGTACAGAAGGTGGTATGCTGAGGATAGGACAGCAGTTTAAGTGTCAGCAAGTATTTCTACATTTAGTTAAGTCATAACAAAAAAAAATTCTCTATATGGGTCAGACTATAATGTTATTTAAACATTTCCTCTGTATCTATGAAGGTTGATAGTTTAGGCCTCTGTATCAAGGGCTTCCGAGTCCACCTGTACCCCGGCAGGGACGGCATTACTCACCACTCTGGCTGATAACTCATCACCTGGTACTATGCAACATACTACTTACCTGAAAAGGAAGAAATTAAAGAATTAGATGGGTCAAGCGTATCACTCATTAAAGGCAAAAGCATATTTACGTAAACTGACATATGCTGCAATGTGGTTCTGTACTTATAACATTTGGGAAACGTCATGCATTTGCCCACAAGTGTTCCCGCTTCAGCCCTTTTCTTAATTCTGGATCCTAATTAACCCATGAAAAGAGAGGAGGATGGATAGAAATTATCATTTATGTGAGATAATAAGATAATAATACTACCAACGTGCGCCAGGAGTGCAGTAGAGAGAGAATTAGAAGACTGGCAATGGGAGAACGGAAGCCAAACCTATTTTGCACTGGCTTAACCCGGTCAGTCTAGGTTATATATAATTCATTCTTCGTACCTCCAGACGATTTCATTAAGGTTATGAGAAATTTTTTTGAACTTAATAGGTTAGATACAGCCTCAATAAACATCTTCGTTGATAAAAGTCTTTCTCAAGTTAAAAATTTTTTGTTCGAAGAAAGAATTAATATATAGCATGTCATCTAACTGGAGTGGTTTAGGCCGAAGCAATCCTTAAAAAAAAAAAAAAAAAAAAAAAAAAATCTAAACACAGGATATGGAGAATGCGTACACACGACTTTACATCTCTGCTTTACGTATTCAGTGTGATCATATACCTGTAGCCGCTCTTTGTATCTCCCCTCTCAAAATAAATATGGAAAATTGAGCTGGAATTATCAATGTGCCTCTCCCTCTCCACACATCTCACTCTTCCAACACTCGTCAATCCATCCTTCAGTCCTAATGCCATTCTCTCTCTCTCTCTCTCTCTCTCTCTCTCTCTCTCTCTCTCTCTCTCTCTCATTCCAGCTGCCTCTCCCTCTGTTTCAGCTGCCTCTCCTGTTTCATTCCAAAGCCTTTCCGTCACCCCTCTCCCCGCACTCATCAATTCTTCCCTCGCTCCCAATGCCTCTCGCTTTTTATCCCTCTCCCCTTTCATTCTTCTTTCATCCATCAACCATTCTCTCAGACATTTTTCACCTCTCTCCCCCTTCTTTCACCCATTCATACTCCTCTCCTCGCCCTTCCCTCACCCTTTTCCTCTTTCCTATCGTTTTTCCATCACTAGAATACTTTATTTCTCATCCATAAACCTCCTTTTCTCTCACTTCTATTGTCTCTCTCGCTCTCTTCTAACAAACCTTCCTACTTACCAACCTCTCTCTCTCTCTCTCTCTCTCTCTCTCTCTCCCTCTCTCTCTCTCTCTCTCTCTCCAAAGTGGGCGTTTCAGAAGGGTAACCATCCATGTGTCTCTACCTCTCTCCTCTCTCCCTTCCCTCCTCTCATCAGCCTGTCCTCATACTCACTCATTTTCTACGTCTCTCTCTCTCTCTCTCTCTCTCTCTCTCTCTCTCTCTCTCCATACATAACCCTGTCTCTCAACCTCCCCACCCTCCTTTTTTTACCCATATCCCCTCTTTCATCTTTGCCTCACGCACTGACTCTTTCATTCCTCCTCTCTTTTTCTACCTTTTTCCCTCTCTCACCTTTTCTCTCCAGCCTTTTTTGCCCTTTCCTTCCGCTAACCCTTCCCTCCCTCATTCCAATTACCTCGCTTTAGCCTCTCAATATTCCAAGCCAATTCACCTAATCCCTCACAGTACAAAGTGTGTGTGTGTGTGTGTGTGTGTGTGTGTGTGTGTGTGTGTGTGTGTGTGTGTGTGTGTGTGTGTGTGTGTGTGTGTGTGTGTGTGTGTGTGTGTGTGTGTGTTTAACAGGGTAAGTATCTATGTCGCTCTCTCTCCTTTCACCCTTCCTTCAGCTCATCAACCCTTTCTCTAACTCCCTACTTTTCTACCTATCCCCCCCAACTCTCTCTCTCTCTCTCTCTCTCTCTCTCTCTCTCTCTCTCTCTCTCTCTCTCCCCAATGCTGGGAGGTAATACCTCATAATTCTAGAAGACTGAATAATTACTTAGGGCCTTGGTTAAAATAGGTTATTGGTCTGAACAGTGGCTAACGCCGTTCAACCTAGACAAGTGCAAGGTGATCGACACAAGTTATGCAAATCCAAGAGCTAGTTATTTTTTGTTAGGAAGTGTAGTCAGCCGTGATGACTTGAAGAAATACTTAGGTGCACTAATCAGGAGTGACCTTTAGCTCTCCAAACACTGCATCAAAGTAGGGAAGAGGGCACAGAGGTTTCTACGTTACATTAAGAGGCAGATACGGTACAGTAACAAGGACACAGTTCTCTGTCTGCAAAATTCCCTTGTACGGCCGCCTCAGGAATTCGCTGTGTAGTTCTGGTCGCCGACTCTAAAGAAGGGTATTGCGAGTATTGAAACAGTCCAAACACGGGCTACCGAACTGATCTCATCCAACATGTACATAGTATACAAAAGAAGGCAGCAGGCACTGGATCCCTCTTCGTTAGAGACTAGACGTCTGCACGGACAACTAACAGAGGTTTTCAAAACCCTCCATAGATTTGAAAACACTGACAGCCAACACATATTTAACTTTAACAGCAGCTCGACAAGGAACCATGAGTGAAACCTTGACATGATGCGTTACTATTATGGTACATTAGGAAGTTTCTTCATATGCAAGAACTTCATTACCTGGATTCTGCTACTCACAGAGAAGGCTGACAGCTCCCTGACAGAGCAGTTTAAAACTAAGTTAAACAGAGTTTTGTTAGGCCTAACGTAGTGGTAGATTGGAAGAAGTCACCTTTTCCTGTAAAAATTTCCTATTCTGGCCATTTCCCAGGGTAAGGTGCACTTCCTTTTCCGTCCTCTTTCACCAGGTGGGAGAGGTGGGTAAGGTGAACCTTTCCGAGTACTTTCTTGTACTTGTAACTCTCTCTCTCTCTCTCTCTCTCTCTCTCTCTCTCTCTCTCTCTCAAAACACTCCATATGCCAGCAGCTCCATCCCCTTCTCTACAGTGTGGGCGTCTCTCTCTCTCTCTCTCTCTCTCTCTCTCTCTCTCAAAACACTCCATATGCCAGCAGCTCCATCCCCTTCTCTACAATGTGGGCGTTTTAGAGGGGTAACCAGCAATGTTCCTCTACTTTCTCCTCTCACATTTGCCACACTCACCAACCTTTTCTTTTCTTCATTTTTCTCTTCTGCCTCGTTCTTCACTCTCAAACCTTCCCTCTAAAAGAAAAGATAAACCTCTCAGTCCCTCCTTGTTCCTCTCCCTCACTCTTTCCCTACCACATCAACTCTTTGTTTCCATCCATCTTCATCTGCCCTACTTTCCTTTCTCATCCCCTTCTCATTTATCAACCATTTCTCTCATTCCTCCCTTTCTACTCCTTTTTTTTCGTCTCTCAGTCTTTTCGTATAAACACCTCCTCTTACATCTCTAAAAAAAATTTATGTACCATTTTTCTCTCTCATCCATACCTCTCTCATGTTTCACCTCGTTCTCTTCACGCCTCTTCTTCTCCCTCTCTCTCTCTCTCTCTCTCTTTCTCTCTCTCTCTCTCTCTCTCTCTCTTCTCTCATTCATAAATCCCTCTCACTCCCCTGCCTCTTAATATTCCTTCACTCTCCCACTTCCCTCACACATCATCCGAGTCTTTCCATCCTTCTTCCCCTACTCCTCTCTCCTCTATCTCGCCCTTTCCTTGCTCATAAACCAGTCCCCTTTCTCCTCCCGTAACTTAACACTCTTTACCAGGCCATCCTGTCCCCTCAGCGTAAAGCCGTCCTTCCCTCCATCTCTCCTCTCCTCTTACCCTTCTTCGTTCCATCTCTCCCTCCCACCACTTCTCCCTCCCTCCACCTCTCCCACTTTCCAGCACTCCTTCCCCCAGTTCTCCTTCTTTCCAGCTCTCTCACCAACTCTCCTTTTCTCCCTCCCTTCAGCCCTTCCTCCCTTTATCTCATTTCTTTCCCCTCTCCCTCTCTACAACATCTTCCTCCTCCCACTCTCTCTTCTTCCCTTCCTTCCTCCCTCTTTCCTTCCATGCATCTTTTCCCAACCACCACGCTACACTGTTAACCTGCCAAGCCAACCTTGCCGCACAGTCTTCGCATCTCTTTATAAACAGTACGCTGAATTCATTATGATACTTTGACAAGGCTGCAATATGAGATGAACAGGCCATTGCTGTATGCATTACGTGGCATATGGAACAAAAAAAAAATGGCAGAAAATGACAAGTATTGAATGACATGGGGTGACTGATTTGAACGTGGAAGGAGAAATGAGTGAATAAAAAAAGCAAATGACAAGGATTAAAATGAAACTCAAAATGTGACCTTCGAAAAATGAAATATGCACTTTTGGACGTATTTGTAAAACGTAACTCGTGAGATCAAGAGTATGTGGGACCGTAAGTGACGTGGCTGGGTTGGAAGCATGCAGTCAAAGAGAAAACACACACACACACACACACACACACACACACACACACACACACACACACACACACACACACACACAGAAACTACAAGGAAGACAGATGACCATCGTGCTGTAGGTTAAGAGGACAAGGCTTAGTCGACCTCGTATTTAGTTGCCACGAACAAATAGATGGCAGATGGTGTGGTGGGTCAATGCGCGCCAACCGGAATGTGGACCATGAAAGGTTTAAATCCAGGGACTATTGAGGTTTACTGTTCCCATAATGCCACTTGGGGGAAGAGAGACTGGCCATTGTTGCATTAAATGGCTGGACTAAGCAGCGTACTCCCGGGCTCTTCAATCCTCAGGGGCCAATTAAGGAACTGAGCAGTGAAGGTGAACTGCTGGCCTGGAATACCTTTAACTTCTTTGGCATGACGGGGCATGTCTCACTCTATATTCTGAAGTACGTTTGTACAGTATGGGCAGCACACAAAATATAAGCAGGGGGCAGTAACCTTAGGAGAGACAGAGACAGAAATCGCACAGCATATGATGGTAAGGACTACAAAAGATTGCAGGTTCATAGATTACAACATTAAATGACAACAATGTATATATATTTAAACTAACACCATGCGAATCTGGATTTAAATTACAAATAATCGTGCATGACTGACTTTTTTTTTGTGGGCACCGGGACAGCCATATACAAATGAACGACAAAGATAAATAAGACTAAGAAGGATGAGAGGAGGATTTGTTTTGCATATGATTTATTTATTGTTCATTGTGTGTCAAAATAAAGTGCGTGTAATTTTTCCATTGTTCATTATGCGTCTGGCGCTAAGCTCCGTGTCTTTATCCGTTGTTCAGTGTGTGCTGGAATAATCTGCATATAATTTATTTTCTGTTCATTGTGTTTGGGGATAATCATCAGTCCCCTCAGTTCAATGACGATTTTTTTATTTTATTAATGTCAATTTCCATGTGGCGGGGAGGACAAAATCTGGCCGCACTACGGGGTGGTACTACTACTCTGCGGCCAGGTTGTGTTAGGAAGAATACTGCCACCGTATTCCCTGCGTGTCGTAAAAGGCGACTAAAAGGGGCGGAGTGAGGGGACTAGAGACCCCCTCCTCTGTTGTTAGTTCCTAAAAAGAGACAGGCCAGAGAAAGAGATGGGGGATGGAGTTATCCCCGTACCCTGAAGATTGGGTCTATGAATGTGCGTGGATGTAGTACGATTGAGGCTAAAAGGGAGAAGACTGGGAGAATGTTTGTGAGAAGAAAGCTGGATGTGTTAGCTTTGAGTGAAACGAAGATAAAAGAGAAGGGTGAGTCTATGTTTGGAAGTGTGAATGGAAGATTGTCAGGTGTTGATAGAGGAAGGGCAAGAGAAGGTGTGGCCTTGTTAGTGAGTCCGGAAGTAAAGCAGTGTATGACTGAATGGAAGGAGGTGTCATCGAGACTGATGTGGGTGAAAGCGAAATTTGAATGTGAGGTGTGGGTGTTTGTGAGTGCATATAGGCCTGGTAGTGAAAGGGATGAAGAAGAGAGGGAGACTTTCTGGAATGATGTTGATAAGTGTCTGCAGGGTTTTGGAGCGAATGTGAATGTGGTAATGATGGGAGACCTGAATGCTAGAGTGGGAAATGTAGCAGTTGAAGGTGTAGATGGTATGTATGGTGCGCCTGGAAGAAACGAAAATGGGGAACGAATGATAGGGATGTGCGCTGAGCGAGAGATGGTGATTGGAAATACTCTGTTTGAAAAGAAAGATATTTATAAGTATACATGGGTGAGACAGGAGGGTGGAAGGGTTGTTGACAGAGTATTGATGAACTATGTGGTTGTGTCCAGGAATGTAATAGGAAGTTTGTTGGATGTGAGAGTTCTGAGAGGGGAGGGTGGAGGTATGTCTGACCACTACCTGGTGGAGGGAAAGTTAAGAGTAGGTAAGAGATGGGTGAGAGCTAGGAGGGTTAGGTGTGGCAGGGAGGTTCTGAAAGTGAGTGAGTTGGATAAAAGAGAGAAAATGATAACGAGTATCAAAAGAAATTGAAAGATGAGTGGAACGCAGTGAAAGATCAGGAAAATGGCACTGTGGAGGAGGACTGGAAGATGTTTAAGAGTGCTGTGGTGGGGCATGCGAAAGAGGTGTGTGGTGTGAGATGTGTGGGTGGTAGTGTAAGAAAAGGAAGTGAATGGTGGTGTGAGGAAGTAAGTATGGCTGTGGTTGAGAAGAGATGTACGTATGAAGTGTGGCTGCAGAGGAAGGATGAAGTGTCATATGAGAGGTATAAGGAAAAATGGAATGGGGCAAGAAGGGCTGTGCGTGATGCTGAAGTGGCAGATGAGAGGTTGGGTACATGGCTGACTGAGAATTTTCAACAAAAAAAGAAAATGTTCTGGAAGGAGGTGAAAAGGGTGCGAAAGAGAGAGTCTGGGAAGGAAGAGCGAGTAAAAGCAGAGGATGGAAGGATTTTAATCGAGATGGATGCAGTAAGGAAGAGATGGACAGAGTATTTTGAAGAGATGGACAGAGTATTTTGAAAGATTGTTAAATGTAGAGGAGGAAAGGGTGGCTGAGATTGTGGCGGATGGAAGGGTGCAAGGAATAAATGTGTTGGGAGAGTTGAATGATTCTTTGATCACAAAGGAGGAAGAGCAGAAGGCAGTAAAGGAGATAAAAACAGGGAAAGCTGCAGGTATGGATGGGTGTGCTGTGGAATGCCTGAAAGGTGGTGGAGCAACTATTGTTGACTGGTTAGTAAGATTGTTGAATGTGTGCTTTGTGAAAGGTATGGTGCCAATTGACTGGGCAAGTGCTTGTGTGGTCCCGTTGTATAAAGGCAAGGGTGATAAGTATGAATGTACTAGCTTTAGGGGTATAAGTCTGTTGAGTGTTGTAAGTAAGGTGTATGGTAGAGTGTTAATTAAAAGAGTTAGAGAGGGTACAGAGGGAGTGATTGGTGATGAGCAGTGCGGCTTTAGGACAGGGAGGGGATGCGTGGATCAGGTGTTTGCTGTGAGACAAGTGTGTGAAAAGTATTTAGCGAAAGGCAAGGATGTGTTTTGGGCATTAATGGATTTAGAGAAAGCGTACAATAGAATTGATAGGGAGGCTTTGTGGACTGTTTTAAGAGTGTATGGACTTGATGGTAGGTTACTAAAAGGGGTGAAAAGTTTTTATGTAAATAGTAGAGAGTATATAAGAGTGGGAAATACTGTGAGTGAGATTGACTTCTTGTGAGAGTGGGGCTGCGGCAGGGATGTGTGATGTTGCCTTGGTTGTTTAATTTTTATATGAATGGTGTTGTAAGGGAGGTGAATGCAAGAGTTTTAGGTGGAGGTCTGAGTCTGGTGAATGTTGATGGTAGAGAGTGGAATCTGATGCAGCTGTTGTTTGCAGATGACTCTGCACTGGTGGCTGATTCTGAGGAGAGATTGAGACAGATGATAGAGGAGTTTGGAGGGGTGTGTGAAAGGAGGAAATTGAAAGTAAATGAGAATAAGAGTAAAGTGATGAAGTGTACGAGGTCGGTTGATGGTAGGGGGATGAATATAGTTTTGAATGGTGAGTTGCTTGAGGAGGTACAGTGTTTTAAGTATTTAGGGTCACATGTTGCTGTGGATGGAAGAATAGGTGCAGAAGTGAAGTTTAGAATGAATGAAGTAGGAAAGGTGCTGGGAGGAATGAAAAAAGTGTTTACATGTCGTTCGCTTAGAATGGATGAAAAAAGAAGGCTGTATGAGGATGTTGTGGTACCGACTGCATTATATGGGGCTGAAACTTGGAATATGCGTGTAGCAGAGAGGAAAAGTCTGAATGTAATGGAGATGAGGTGTTTGAGGAGTATGTGTGGAGTGACGCGTATGGATCGAGTGAGAAATGATGAAGTGCAAAAGAACTGGAGTTGCTCGGGAGATGGCTGATAGAGTTGTGCAGAGGGTGTTGCGATGGTCTGGGCATATGGAGAGAATGGATAATGAGCGATTTGTGAAAAAGATAACTAGATCTGATGTGAGAGGTGTACGGCTGAGAGGAAGACCACGAATAGGATGGATGGACAGTGTGAAGAGAGTGCTGGATGCGAGAGGGATGTCTGTTGAGCAAGGAAGAGTGGCTGTGCGTGACAGAAATAAATGGAGATAAATTGTGAATGAATAAATGATGACACAGCCCTGGGGGGATATTCTCCCAGATTTGGTCTGATCAGCTGATCAGGTCATGTGCGGGTAAGGGGATGGGTCTACTATGATGTGGCAGGGGTAAACCAGCTCTGCTGTCGGGCCCTGCTGCGGATGTCACTGATTGCACTGCGCAGTTGAACCTCGTGCGGTGTGGTATGGTGAGGATCTGTCCCCTCTCCCCTTTGGGGCTAAGATGCGAATGAATGTGTTTGAATGGATGAGTAAATGGGGAGTGTGTCGTCCTGTCTCGGCTACCACCCTTTCATTGGGGGAAGCACCTAGGTATATAAATAGATAGATTAATGTGTATTATATACAGTTTTATTCAGTTTTGGAATCGCTTTTGAAACTTGAAAGGTTATATGTAGCGTTCACTGCCCCTTTCAGTACTCGAGGTCTCGCTGAAGCTAAATAAAATTGTCTGGGGATAGCGAAAACAAGTCAATCAACCATGTCACCGAATTCACTCTCACCCTTTTCGATGGGGTGGCATAGAGAGAGCTATGACTATTTTTTATATTCAGTCTGGTAAAACTCATGGTCTGTTTACTTTGTCAACTGCATGACTTATTGAATTTCTGCTGCCTCCAGACGGTTTCATTCAGTTGAGGAAGAGAATGAGGTTGTGAAGCGGCTAATGGAGACTGTTTTAATCCTCGACACAACATATAGTCTCTCCAAGACTTTTAACTCCGTCAGTCTGATCACTTTATTTATTTTTCGTTCCTGTTACCATCAGACGACTCTATCAAACGTAAGTGAGACGTCTTGTAGGGCAGGAGTTACTGGCGGCCATATTTGACTTCTCCAGTTCGCAAAGTGTCCCCTAAAAAGAACAAAATCGTCTGACGGTAGCAAGAACATGAAAAATAAGTCGCCGGAATGAAGGGGTTAGCATAGCCGTTTAGAAGTAACACTTGCGAATTAAAGTGTATGTCACCAGACTGAAGAGGATTAAACTAAAATACTTTGACTTGAAAATATATTACTACCATCCCTACCACAACCACCAACACTCCTCTCCTTATATTCCTTTATGTGGCATTATGGATGTGCATATCATTCACATCTCACCACTCGAAATGCACTCTGTTTCTCACACCATGATCTGAATGAACACTTTATAGATACAACAAATCCTCCAGAGGCAGTTAATTCATTACTGCCGGCTCAGTCTCCCTTGCATACAGGATGAAACAAATGCTGGAACAATCACCACACCCCAAACCAA
This sequence comes from Coenobita brevimanus, assembly GCF_032717465.1. Taxonomy (NCBI): domain Eukaryota; kingdom Metazoa; phylum Arthropoda; class Malacostraca; order Decapoda; family Coenobitidae; genus Coenobita; species Coenobita brevimanus. The sequence continues at coordinate 7,717,183 of NC_136996.1, read as the reverse complement.
CCAAGTAAAAGCCAATACAGATTACAGCTCACATCTCGGTAGAAGTATAAGGAGAATATTTGTATCTGAGAGGTAGCTGAATTTCCTTTAATCAACAGCCTCATCACCACCTCCAAAACTACTTATATCTCTTTAGAGCAAACTGATGTTATTTCAAAGCCTTTCCAGCCAGCAATTCAAACCAGCCAGTACACAAGCCAAAGTACACCCTGCCCTGCACCCCACCGCACGCTGGTCGACCTATCACCCTACAAATCCCAGCCTGTGTGTTCGTTTGTGCTTGCTTCTAGTCCCACCACGTGATCCTCTTAGCCAGACGTCCGAATATCAAAAATTAGGTCCAGATTCAAACTACATGATGAACAATGATAAAACGCACTGAAAAAACATAGTGAGTAATCAGTAGCCAATAACACATTCCACAAAACTCTAACCACTATAATAATGAAACGCCGAGTACTGGGGCCCCAAGCTGTCGATGCAATGCGTCGCTCGATATGCGTCTGCCGAGCCTTGCGCACGGACTCGCCATACAACCTCCATGACAGGGTTCACTGTTGGTTAAAATGAGACTAAAGATAAACTATGTCAACTCCGTATGACCTTGACTTTTGAACCGTTGATCTTGCTGACCTAATTAATTCAGCGTCTCTTCATACTGTATCACTGACAAAAGTTTGGTCGAAATCCGTCGAGGAGTTCAGGAGGTATTGCACTCACACCCATATAACCTTCAGCTTTGACCCTTTGACCTTGGTGACTAAATCAGGTCATCGTCCCTTCACACTGTATCACTGACAAAAGTTTGTTCGAAATCCTTCATTGGGTTCAGCACATATCGCACCCAAAAGGATAAACTAAGTCGACCCCACATGACCTTGGCCTTTGATCACTTGACTTAGCTAACCGAATCAATTCATCATCCCCTCGTACTGCATCACAGACAAAAGTTTGGCAGAAATCAATCAATGGGATCAGAAGCTATTGCGTCCACAAGAGTGTTACGGACGCACGGAACCACAAACGCATCCACGCATGCACGGACGGACAGACCAATCCATTTATTGCCTCCTCCTCCATAGCTGCGTGGAGACATATTGAAAGTATACAAAACTAAAATAAAAATAATACGTAATGCCTAGAACTCGGGCCCTGAGCTGTCGACGCAAAGCGTTACTCGGTATGCCTCTGCCAAGTCTTGCCCATGTACACCCCATACAACGAACAAAAGCACAAACACAAAGACACATAAACAGCTTCACTTTATTATATATATATATATATATATATATATATATATATATATATATATATATATATATATATATATATATATATAGGCAGAGACTTCACTTCACCGTGAAGATATGTTTGCAAACTAACCACAGGAGAAATGAAAGGAGCGACAGCGAGTATGTATGGCTTGATTAAAACTCACAAGCCAAACAACCCCATCAGACCAATTATAAGCTCTGTAGGCTCTACGACATACAAGGTCTCCAAGTGGCTTGTAACACTGTTGTCCCCTGTTGTAGGCACTATCTCTGATTCATTTGTACAAAACAATGAGGATTTGGTAAGAAAGTTAAAATCTCTAAATGTCATGTACCCCTACAAGTTAGTCAGCTTTGATGTTAAATCATTATTCACAAATGTCTCTGTTGATGATGTTTTAACTTTCCTGCCAAGCATTCTGGGTAGTAACACTGATGACATTCCCTCTGAAAACATTATCAAGCCAATTAAATTGTGCACTGTGAACTCTTCTTTTACCTTTGAAGGTAAATTTTACACATAAAAATTTGGTATGACCATGGGTAATCCCCTCTCCCCAGTTCTGGCAAATATTTACATGGAATACTTTGAGAAACATTTACTGACCTCCATAAAGGAGCACAACATAGTTTGGCTGCGATACGTTGATGATATCCTGTGCTTCTGGCCTAACAGTCTTCCCACTGATGTTTTTCTCCTGCAATTAAATTCGTTAGTTCCATCGATTAAGTTTACTAATGAGATGGAAATGGATAATGAATTGCTATTTTTGGATGTAAAAGTTATCAGTGACCAAAATGTTCTGAAGACTAAGGTATACAGAAAACCTACAAATATTATGTCATATGTTCATTACTATTCAAACCATCATATTAATGTAAAAAGATCTGTGTTCATATCCATGTACCTAAGAGCATATAGAATTTCAGACCCGGAATTTTTAGATGATGAACTAAAAATGATTCAGAGTGTTGGAAAGAAGCTAAAATATCCACAAAGCATACTAACTCAGTGCCACAATACAGCCAAGAAACGATTCCTTTAAGGGAAAACTAATATGCCAGATCGCCAGAACATTCAAAGAACCCTTGTCCTCCCCTTCCATGAAAATTTTCTTGATGTTCACATACTGAGGAAACTCAATGTACAAGTAGTATTCAAATTCGAGAACATCATCAAAAAAAACCTCATCAAGAACAGCCCTTTCAGTAATTCAGGCGTTGTTTACAAAATCCCGTGTAAAAGCTGTAACAAATTTTACATAGGACAATCTGGAAAAGATTTGGAAACTAGAATCTCACAACATATATACAGTGTAAGAACAGCCCAACAGAGCAGTGGTTTATTTCAACACAAAGCATCCAGTGATCGCCATACTGACTGGACAGGCTCCAAGATTCTAGCAAGATCAAAAAGCTTAGATGAAAGAAATGTAATAGAATCTTGTCTAATTTCTGGCACATATGAAAAGAATGTAAACATGAGCTATGGTCATTTTAAGTGTGATAAATTGTTAACTGAATTAATTTTAATGCAGTATCTCCCAGACTAACAAGTGAATGTTCCCTGTCATCTCCTTGTGGTGTAGTCACACCTGTGTGGGACACACCAAGCATTAATCCTCTAGGTCTTACGTTAACCAGCAGTATTTATCACCTCTTCCCTCCCCCCCATAGAGGCAGGACTACCTCTATGCTCCCCCCTCTCCCCTTCCCCCTTCCCCTCCTCCCCTCCCCTTCCCCCTCCCTCCCACTCCCCTTTCCTCCCCTCCTACTCCCTCCTCCTTTGTCACGCGCATTTTTAGATTCATGTCATCCTTTGTTGTGTTCCACTCCCTGCTGCAGGTGACCATAAGTTAAGCCGCAGGTAAAAATTCAGGTCATCCATTGTTCTGTGTGCCACTACCTGCTGCGGGTGTGGATAAAAGACCTCTACCCTTTACGTTTCTGTCTCACTCTGTCTGAAGATGTAATATACAAAAGTACTCACTGTCGCTCCTTTCATTTCTCCTGTGGTTAGTTTGCATATATATATAGATATAGATATAGATATATATATATATATATATATATATATATATATATATATATATATATATATATATATATATATATACACAAAGTCAAGCTGTGTATGCGTGCTTTCGTGTCTGTGCGTTTGTTCTTCCCCCCCCCCCCCCACAAGAACGGTAATAGATACCGACCAAATTCTTTTTTGCATTAGGTTGGAGTAAGTCCACGGAGTGTCAGAAATACATCATATACTAATTTTGGCTATCGCGCGCGACGACCGGCGCGAAATTGTCGCAAATCGCTAAATGTGAAAATAAGCAAAAATAATTTCTTCGACTCTATGGTCAGAATTAGCCACTGTGGGCTCAATAACGGTATGGAAACAAAGATAATGGTATCTGCAAACATTTTGTGTTGGAAGGGCTATTAGTTTGTCCAGCAAATTTTGTGGACAAGCACTAGCTTGTGGGTCTCTTGAGTGTGCGGAAGAGTAGTGTTGCTTGGGAGACATGACATGTGCTGGAGTTGGGGCTGGGGCTAGCTCTACGCCTAGAGTGAGGATTGGTTGGAAGAAGTTCCGGGGGCTACTGCCTCTCTTGACATTTAAAGGGCTCTCCCTCTTTGCTAAAGGATCTTTTTGTATACGGCATGCGTTTTGAAGTATATACTGTATGGTACTGAGACCTGGGCAGTAAAGGAAGGGGATATTTGCAGGCTCAGCCGCAAAAAAATGACAGTGATTAGGTGGATGAGCAGTGCGTCCTTAAATGCATGGCCTGGGGCGGACTAGGTTTACGATGGAAGAGTTAAGAAGTAGGATGGGACTGAAGTGTATTAATGTTGTGGTGAAGAGATGTAATTTGAGATGATCTGGGCAAGTGGAGACAATGAAGGATGACAGCTGGGTGCAGAGAGAGATGTGAATGCTGAGGATAAGGTTGTAAGAGGTAGACCGAAAAAAAAAAAAAAAAAAAATGGGACGGGGCCATAGAGTGTGACCTCAGGGATAAGGGACTGAATAAGGAGGCTGCCAGAGATCGAGCAGCATGGAAAGCCGTCATTAGGTGACCAGGGCCGTCGCATGCAAGCATGTTGGAACCTTTGCAAACGAACGAACAACGAACGGATGATAGATAAAACATACATGTGTCGACATGTATATATATGTATACATATACATACATATATACACACATCCATATACTTTATACATGTCTATAGATAGATAGATAGATAGATAGATAAAGATAGACAGATAGATAGATAGATAGATATGTGTGTATATGTGTATATATATTTTTATATATATATATATATATATATATATATATATATATATATATATATATATATATTCATCTATCTATCTATCTATCTATCAATCTATCTACTGTATATAATATATATATATATATATATATATATATCCATCATCATCCAATCCTACGCCGCCCCATGAGAAGCATAGGAGCCCGGGGCTAGGCAGTTGGTCTTGGCATTTAAGATGAAAGTGGCCAGCCTCACTCATCCCTGAGTGGCATTACGTGAGCAATAAACCCCACCCATCCCTTGGATATAAACCTTCACCGGCTCAATCCGATTGAAGTGCAACAAATACCCACTAAATCACTAGGTGCCAAAATTTGGTTATATGGTTACCACCCAGCATAGTACAGTAAATGGTTTCCTGGTGTACAGAAAACCATTTGGCTTGTCGCTCAGTGTATAGTCACCCGCATGCAGAAGAAAGAGGAAAGAATGACAAAAATAAAGACAAGAGGGAGTGTAAAGTCACTCGTAGGCAGAAGGACGAGGAAAGACTGAAGGAAAGAAAGACAAAAGAGGATGGAAGGAAAGAAGGATGGAGGAGAGGATAGGGCAGACACCCGAGGGCAGCACTACCTCAAGTGAGTGGATGGTGAGCGCCCCCACCTACCACTATATATATATATGGACAGATAAACAATAATATATGAGTATCAGTTAACTATCATAACATAAAAATATTCAGAGCCATAAAGAGATGTCGATAAAGCACTGGAAATCAGTACTAATAGTATATATACCAGTTTTAATAGTAAAACCAAACATTTTATTTGCATTCATAGTTTTGGGCGTGCCAGTTAGAAAGCATTGAATATTCAGATACTTTATAGAGTTTCCTACTACTGAAATATTTTACACATTAAAAACTACAGTGGTAGTGAACTGTGACGAAATGACATTTTTTTAAAAGAGAGAAACACAATGCCAGTCGAGGTAGGCAGGAAATGCAAAAATTGTATGACTAAATTGACAACGTTAAAAAGCGAACGTTATGGGTACCATCAAAGTTACTTGAAGTAACTGTGATTGTATCTATAACTATGGCTTTTACAAAAGAAGAGTACATTCATTTCGCAGATGCCATCCTCTCAAAAAGGGGGCAAACGAAGCACATTCAAAACACACATTGTCTTTTTTTAGTCCCTTCTGCACAATATTATTATTTTTTCTTACTTCACAAAATGATTTTATTAACTGATTTCATTCATCTATAGTGCGGGAGATTTTGAATAAGGCTACATTAAACTATTCCAATTCGAAAGTCTCCCCTAATTTTAATAAAATCGTGCGGAGACAGTGAAACTTTACATATATATATATATATATATATATATATATATATATATATATATATATATATATATATATATATATATATATATATACACGTCACTATTCTGATGGGCTGAACCGAAAAGTGTATACAACCCACCTTCACGCTGCCATACCATTCACACTGACACTAATGCTCATAAACTCCACTCTTTCAACGCGCACAACAAAGCTATATTTTAGTGTGTACTGAACGTTTCCGTGTGGAGTTTAATGACTGGAACTTGTTTTTATAATCCCTTTTTTGCTATCATGCCATATTTTGACCGTTTTTTTCCTTCCTACTTTCAGATGCCTGTATTCAGAATAGGAGGGGCTTTTCGAACTGAAGGAGTTAGATACAGCTTTCAGTTATCCCTTGAAATAAGAGAGCTCCTTCCACATGTGAATAACATCGACAGGAGGCTGGAAGAATAAACTATAAAAGACGTCACCGAATTGATGAATTAAATATTTTTCTTGTTCTTCGTCGGCCGCGACTTTTGCTACCAGAAAGTCTCTAATCAATCACTCAATCACTTCAGTGTGACTAACAGAGGAAGGTGACGTACCGGTGTCTCTTGTCATTATGACTGTGTTTTCGGGTCGTCTTCTCGCTGACTGGAGAATTTTAAGGTCTTTTCCTGAGCGATTAATTTGTCGATTACATCTTACTATTTTCTTCACTGCTAGTGGTGCAAACTGGACCGATACTAAAAAAAACATTGTAATATGTACAAATAATCGCCTGTGAACACTCACGAATTAAGCCAGAAATTATGACGATCATTTTGTTCTTGTGCAGTGAATATCAGGCCATACCTATTGCACAATTTTCTTCTGTTTAGATTTGAACAGATTTACCCCATGCATCAGGGGACGCATACTGTGTTTTTATTAATATCTCCGGACGATTTTAGTTAACCTATGAAAGAAGCTTTCTAGTGGCGGAGGGGCTAATGAAGGCAGTGTCCTACCCTTCCAGTTCTTAATTTGGCATAATATCATCTGGAGCTGGAGAGAAAAGAAAAACGTCCTCTGAATAAAAGAATTAAAACTGTACATAAGGATGTGGCAAGACCAAGTAAGATCCGGTTAGCAGGTATGGATCTGTGGGATGTAAAATGACTGAATGATGGAGGTAACAAATATGTTCTGGAAAGAAAGTTGTACTGCAAAGGTACTGAGTATGGAACAAAGATGAAAGGATGCTGAATGACTGGGAATGTATAATGTGTATGGCATCATGTGTAGGTTTGTTCTGACTGATAAATAAAGGAGAAGAATTGGAATTTTTGCTACTTTATGATGCACAAGCGTTACAATATTACATTATATCAGTGATTATAGTAGTACATACGCACTTTTTAACAAGTGCAAAAAAAGAGGACATATATTGAAATAAGCAAATCAAATGAACAAATCAAAGCGACATAACCGGTGCCAAACATTAACAGATTGTGATAGGTGATTTGATAATCAGGTTGACGCTGGTCCACAACCGTTGTGATGGGTAATTTTGATGTGACAGGGGATAATGAAAACGGATATCGGGAGAACGTTCTGCATCAGGACAGAAAGATGACTGTAACTAATTCATGGTTCAAACCAAGGAGGTTCACTGATAATACAGGGTGAGAACTGAGAGAAATCTTAATTAATGAGCTGGTCCAACGAACGATACTCCAGTGAGTATGTAACTTAACTGACTACATGACAGATTATAAAACCACATGGCTAATTTATACAGTGAAACTGAGGCACATGGACGAAAATGTGACATAATCTATTAAAATGAAAAATAGGCGAGAGCCTGAAACAAAAAGCAGTAGCAGAAGAATCTGGTCAAATGAAACGATACATATTAATGCCAATGAACTGGAAGTAATGTTACCTTGAGGAGTCTTTACATCAGTGACAAGACAAATGATCTCTTGTAGACGAGTAAACCAAATACTACGCTGGGTGATAAACATATAACACAACAGACCCTTGAGGTCTAGTGACTGTGTTAAGGCACTCAGATGTTAAGGCACTGGGATGTGGTGTACAAGTTAACATCTGAGGATTGGCTGGAGTTTAATGATCACTAAATGCTGCTCAGGGATGTGTAACTGACCACTCTTGCCTTAACTGCCTCGATTGAGTTGCCTTCCCGAGGGTCTCTACGCTCCTGATGACGCAATAAGGGATTGGATGAGAGTTACACAAATTAAAACGAGTTCGGTTAAAACTGCTGTGAGTGTGTGTGAGATCTAGTATAACTGAAATTTTGTAAAAGAAGAAGAGCATAGTGGAATGGGGATGCTGAGATAAGAGCGAGGGGGAAAGGATAGAATTGGTTGTCGCGATTGTAAGAGAAAAATTCTGAAAGGAAAAGAGGATATGTTCAAAGCAAAAGGTATGTTATGAGAACAGTGAATGGAAAGAAAACGTTGGCAAATATTAAGCTGAGTAGGGATATGAACGTAAAATTGTATGAAGAAAGAAGGCTGTTCAGTAGAGCTGGAAAACGCTAAAATGACACTGAGAATTATGAAGGTGTTAAAGAAATATGTAACAGACACAGATTAATGAGAAATATATGTCAGATGAAAAGATGATTCTAATAACGCATACGATGTAGAAATACAGTAATGCAGGAAGCTTTGCAATTACAGTATATCCCCTTTCAGAATCTTCAAAAAAAAAAAAAAAAAAAAAAAGTTACAAAAATGGGTACTATGAAAGGAAATGAATATCTCCCCACTCTGTCCTGAGCTGAATTGAAACACTTTGCGAGTGCAAAAATAAATTAACACTATGCACACACACACACACACACACACACACACACACGCAAATCCAGGCAGTGAAATGGCTGAATCCTTTCGCCATAAAATCGTAGGATTTTCCTAAACATATTGTATCAGAAGAATGCAAATAATCCAGCATATATCAAGAGGCAAGAATTCCAGCATTTAAGCAACACAATGTAAAGATCTGGAACAGGCTACAGAAAAAATTAATCTGTTGGATAGAAAATTAATCTATGACCTTCACGCCTTAACAATATTGGTTGGAAAGAGATTTACAGCTTTTAGCGTTTCAACAACGGTAATTATTAGATCAGTATACATGTGCTGAGTCAATTGTTATTATTATTTCTGGATCTCACTTAATCGCCCTGCTTTTCTACCAGCAAGGCTACATATTATCTTCAACTGCTTCTGGACGTCATTTATATTTTGTTAAACCCTCCCTCACGAGGCGAGAGCGAATATTATGTTTTAATCATGGTGTGTGTCTGTGTGTCTGCGTATGAACAGAATAACTCAGTTTTCATCTGACTTTCAGCAGATTTGGTGTAAGAGTAAAGGGATTAGTGAAGTGGCCGACCTATTTTTGAAAGCAATTTGTCAGAGGTCAAAGTTACAGAACTTGGCCATAGTATGACCTAGAAAAAATAACTCTAACACTTTTCATCCGACTTAGACCAAACTCGGTGGAAAGGTTGAGAGTGATGCAAGAACGAAGTGACTCAATTTTGAAAACACAAAGGAAGTTCAAAGATTGACCCATGTGTCTGTGTGGGAACAAAATAACTAACTGTTTTAATCTGATTTGGCCCTAACTTGGTGGATGTGTTGAGTGTCAGACAAGGGGTTGCTCAAAAATTTAGAAGGATAGGTCAAACATCAAGGTCACAACTTTGTGGAAAGATACACGAGAAGGTAATGGCGAAGGTATTTGATTTTGAGAAAACTCAGTCAAATGTAAAAGTCACAGGCAAAGGTCAAAAGTCCAAAACACAGGTCAAGGTTAACTGAAATAGTACTGATCCAATACTGACCACATCTGGCGGATGGATTAGGAGTTAGGCATGAATAAAATAATTCGATTTTTTGGAGCAGAGTACAGGGCTATGTCAAATTTCAACCCTTAACCAACTGATGGGCGCAGGTATTTCATTCTATAAGTGCCCATTCCTTTTTGTACTATCTTCAGACAGCTTAGGATAGACTTTTCGAATTGGAAGTTAGGAATACTATTCATTAACCTTTTCACTATTAGAATTTAACTTTCCGCAAGAATTAAAAAAAAAATGAGAAATCAAAAATAAAATAAAAGAACAACGGACCGAAAGGGCTAAAAAGCTGCCGTTCGGTATTTTAATAATGCTAATAATCATACCAATACACAATAAATCAATCAATCTTTTCACCACAATGACGCATTTTTAAATCTAAACAGGCTACCACTTGACAGTTGGATTCAACCTAGGACGGACCTCTTTACACTGAGGGCCGAATCTAACAACCTACATTATGATAGGTCTCTCTGAACGAGAATAAAGTCATCTAGAGATACTAAGAATGCACTAAAAAATATTCATTATATTGAAAGGGGTACTATTTATGAATGTTGTAAAGGCAATGATCCAGTTTTAATCCCGTCTTGCCATCTCCAGATCATTAGAGGCAGTTTGGGAAAGACCTCTCGTACACCTTCAATACGATGGTGCCTTTTATACTGCATCCTCCCTGTCTGCCTACAATTTTACTGAGCTTAGGAGAAATGTTAAACTGTTGTCGTTGAGGGTCAAGGTTCATCTGGACATTTACCTGATATACTGTGGGCTGATGCTTCCCTTTTCCCGCAGCCCCACCATCATCCTTTCAAGAGACAGAACGAGAACTGAGGGAAGTTTGTATAACTGGGCAAAGAAACCGTCTGTTATATCAATGATACCATGTGAATGGATCTCTCTTCATCTCCACTTCGAAATAAAGGGTTATTTAAATAAAGAGTGGGCAGAAAGTTACCTAAAAATATAAATAAATAACGCATAAATAAAAACATAAATAAAAAACAACAAAGACCTTTACCAATAAGTGCTTTGATTAATCAATTTTTCAGGCATACTAGCCTTAATAAGAACCAAAGGGGCTAGATAATTATAGCCATAATTATCTCCAAAAATATGAAGCGTATGTACGAAACTGCATAAAATAGTAAGCGTAGCGCAAGAATAAAATGAAAATAACGTCCTCATGTTGAGGAAGTTGAAGTAATGACACTTGTCTAGCAGCGACATGTTAAGATCCTCAATATGATAACATGTTTTCATTACATTTTTGCCATCTCTAGGCGAATTTATACACATTACAGGAGAATTTTCGAATCCGAGGTGATACAGTTTCAGTTTACCCCTTCACCACAGAGGCTCTTTCACTGGCGACACAAAATTGTCTTGTGAAAACTATATATCATCGCACTGACAGGATTACAAAAATGACTCAGATTTAGTGCCACAGACAAAAGTAATGAAATCATTCGTGGTAGTGTTACTGGATTTTATGATACACAAGTCATCAGACACATGGAAAATAATAACAATTAACACTTTCAATACCCAGACACCTTTGTTGGGGCTTCATCCGACTTCCAGATGATTTGTTTAGCTCAGCAGAGACTCTCAACATAGTCTTCTTTATTCCAGCCAGTATTAGGACTCATTTCTATGCTGAATAATATTTATAAAGAAAAATAACACATATAAATGTCTCGGCTTTTTCATTCTGTTGCTTTCAATTAGTTTGTGAACACGAGAACGAGAGGCAGAGGGAATGAGGAGGAGGAGGAGGAGGATACCGAAATTAAAAGGCGAGGGAGGGAGACAAGTAAAAAAGAACGTGGAGGAGGAGCAAGAAAAGAGAGAGAAGGACTGGAAGGAGAGGGGAGGGGGAGCAGAGCAGACCCAATTAACACACACACACACACACACACACACACACACACACACACACACACACACACACACACACACGAGTACCCCTTTTGGTACGCGGTGCACATGTCCAATCAGTAACATCTCAGCTTCCGACATGCACTCGTTGATAACAGCGCCTCCAGGACGGCTTATCACCCTCACGCACACACACACACACACACACACACACACACACACACACACACACACACACACACACACAAATGCAAGTTTTATTTACGACCCTCTAGTGGCTTCAAGTCAATGGTTTACGAGGAACACACACACACACACACACACACACACACACACACACACACACACACACACACACACACACACACACACACACTATGGGTTTTATTTATGAGACCATCGATGTTTCACGTCAATATTTTATGATGAAATACTGTCACTCTACACCTTCACACACACACACACACACACACACACACACACACACACACACACACACACACACACACACACACACACACACACACACACACACACACACACACACACACACACACACACACACTGCGGCACATATTTACCAGGCTCTGTTTACTGTACACCAATATTTTGTGATGAAATAAAGCAGACTAAGGCCCTTATTCTCGTTAATTAGGGGGCTCCCGAGTTCCTCTTCTTTACCGATTTATTTCTGGATATGGCTGATTAATATCTGCTTGTACGTTAGTTATCCAGAGTAGGGCAATATTATGAAAATTTATATAACACAGAAGAAGTTGGTAATGTGTAATAAGCAAAACAAATCGCTTAGAATGATGCATTAGGGAGCTTCCTTAAATGATCGGAATACGTTTATGCTACTCAATACATATGGTCTTATATTAGTTTCAGGGACACGATGCAGATTTCATTTTGAAGGATGTCCCATTCTTTTACTTTTATAATTCATTCAACTAATATAATGGATCATCTAAAATATTCCTAATGAAAGAGTGTAGGACGTATAATTTCTAGATTTTGCATTACATTACAGTTGGTATCTACGAAGCTCCAGCTACTGTATGTTAGTGTTTTATAATGACATAGCGACATTGCCGATGAAATACTGAAATGTGCGTGGTGGCGAAGGGCTTGGTGACATGGTGGCGATTTGTCTGTGGCCACCCCTTACTGAACTGAAGTGTCTGGCTATATATTCATACATACAACATACATACATATACATTCATACAGATAGATAGATAGATAGGTAGAGACAGACAGACAGCTAGTGTGATCCTTGGCTCTTATGCCAGGCGGAAGTTAAGGACGTCTAACAATGTTGATCGGAGTAAGGGAAGTGACGGTGATACTGATTCCATTGGGCTTAAAAACTAATATGCATTTAGAGACATTCCTCATCAAGGTTAAGTTATAGCTTCTAGTTTGATGGCGCCGGTGTTCCATTTCCTGCTTGCCATCCACACACAATTTTACTCTGCGAACGATATCCCTCTCGCAGTGATTTCGTTAACTGAAGACAACTGACCGAGTTAACATAGGATGGCGCACGTGGGAATGGGTTAGAGGAGGAAACTGAGTGAACCTGGATACTGAGAGCCTAGAAACTGAGAAAGTTCGGAAACTGTGACAGTCTTGTCATACATTTCATCTTTATCCCTTACAGAGATGTCCTATCTCGAGTGGTGCCTCACGACGACCATCAACTACAACAGAAGTGTGCCACCACGGAAGAAAGACGACAGATCAAGGGAGCTCGTTCACCCCACTTGACTGACAAAGTGGGTTGCTCTCGGCGGGCACACCACCAACACTGCTGCATCCAAGCACCTCACACAGCCACAACTTTGCATTCTCTTCGCATTCACTATCATCATCAAACAAGTATTCATATAGTCTATGAATATTTAATATCTTCGCTACCGATTTGATATAATTTTATTTACAACTTATCTTAATCATTCATATCCATCACAGTGCGCGCACGCTCTCTCTCTCTCTCTCTCTCTCTCTCTCTCTCTCTCTCTCTCTCTCTCTCTCTCACACACACACACACACACACACACACACACACACACACACACACACACACACACACGAGGGTGAGAACTCCCCAGTCTGTGTGATGCGCTCCCCAACAATCATTATAGGCCATTTTCATACAGGATCTTAGCAATTATCTACGACTCACATCTCTATAAGAGTTAATTATTACCGGAACAAGACAGTATTAAGGTAGCTTCATTCGTGGCCACCCTCTTCGGGATTATGGATTATAGCTGGAGACGACAGAAAGGTAGACAAACAGCCATATACACAGACAGACAGGTAAATAGACAGGCAGGTAGACAGACAGACAGATGGACTGAATTAAAACATAAATGCAATAGGTAGTCATATACATAGCTTTTGATCAAGAAAGTTTAAGAATAAGACCCCAGGTACCACATTCATACACTGATTTGGGCCTAAGCTGCGTATAAGGCTGTTTCCTTATACAGCTACCTAACATATCACAATGGAACGGGTGAATAATTTAACTTGTAATCATACGACCGAATAAATTTATAAGTGACATTTACTCACTGTTACGGAGATGTTGTTCATCAGTTCACCCATTCATCACCCTAGCCCTCTGTCCTACTGATTCAAGAATAGTAGGGTTCTAGAAAGAGGAACAGGAAAATGGATACAGCTGGAGAACTATCAAGCGGAACGCCAAATGAATTGCGTGGTGCTTCCATTCACTGACCACTCAATACTTCAATATTCGCTTCCATTCACAGACCACTCAAGACTTCGATATTCTCAACTCCACCTCACATGTCTCACGATCCACACAATACTGTGCTTCATAATGATTATGGGATAGTCTTTCCGTTGATTTTTAACGTCAAAAACTGTTCCACTTCTTGACATTTACATCTCCATACATAATTCTTTCACGTATTTCTATCTCTTAGCTATTCTTTTTCCATATGAAATTCAGTAACTCGTTTATTTACATATTCAATTACATAGTCCATCCACCTTCTAGTCCTTCCAAGTCTCCTCCAGCTCTCATATTCACTCATATATTATTCCTTTCACTACTCGACTCAAATCCATGATATGTGGCCATACCGTTTGACTTTACTGTTTCCTACCTTTTAGTCACCAGACATTTTACTCACAGGCAGTAAAGAATCCCTATATTCCTTATCCTCTCCAGCTTTCCCAGCTCACAGACATACTTTAATCCCTTGAAGACGTGTGATGTTTTTTTCTTTTTGGTGTATTATTGCTGCCAACCGACAATTTCATGCAGTTTGGAATAAGATTTCTACTGGTGTAAAGGTTAATTTGGGCAATATGCTAATCCTTCCAGTTCGAAGTCTCTCCTTGTCTAAATAAAATAGGCTAGAGTCAGCATGAATTAAATGAAAAAAAAAATCGACGGTTCTCATTCTTAATTATTTAAAAACATATTCGCGTCATTCAGGTGTCTCACACCCTTTCGTTAATGTGGACACAAATACACTAACAAGTAATGCTCTTGCAACCTCCATATTCAGACCTCTACTCTGTATCAAGGTTTGTTAACCCCTTCCATCCCGTGAAGTATTTTTCTATAAGGTTCCCACCAAACAATTTACGGATCCCACCAAAATCTAGTCAAAGTTTCCCTGTCTATAGCATACGGGGTTATGTAAAAAATTTTGCACAATATTTTTTTATGAACACTAGTTCATTTTCGCTCTGACATTTTGCCTGTAGGTAGTACAGACGCATACAATTCGATTCGAACCAGTTCGTGCAAGTCGAATCGTGTCTAATATCTGTTATATCTAAATTTGCTAGCTGATATGGCATGAGCTTATCCTGGATCTCCTTAGCTGATCGAAAATTTCTTTCAACTGCTGTCAAAGCAAGACAAAAATAGATGGCATTGAAATTTTGGGGTACACTTTTTATTGCTGGGTGATCTTCGTCTTTTAACTAATTTTCTCGCTTCTCAAAACCGGAGTTGGCAACATTAAATCAATATAACACGTCACCGGATTCGAGTGATTAAAAATATAAATACTTCCTAAAAATAAATACTCCCAGAAGCCTCCCATCTCATGCCCTGCTCCCCGCCTCTTCCAAATGGCCCAAGTTGGCCCGACTTTCCCCCACACCAGCAACACGCCACGCCGCTGTATGACCCAGGCTAACAACAGGGATGGGCCAAGTTCCCACACACTAGTTACACACTTCCACACTGACCTAAAACAAACAGAAAAATAAGATGACGCTGAAAAAACTTTACTAGCACGTGGGTTATGCCTTAAAAGCATTCACCATATAAGGATACAGGTCATTCGATATTAACTTCAATTTCTGTGTCAAGTATTGTGTCTAGAAAACGAAAAGCATATCAGGCTAGACAAGACTGCAACTGCAAACGCATAAAAGTAATATTAATGTCAGAAGATCTAAGATGTTTTCTGGCGGCATCACACTCTAATGTTTGCAGTGCAGGTGTGACGCGAGTGTGTAAAGATGGCGAGAGGTGTGTGTGTGTGTGTGTGTGTGTGTGTGTGTGTGTGTGTGTGTGTGTAAACATACTTCACATCTCTGGGATTTCCTTTATAGTAGTATATTTGTTTGGAGTATTTCCGTGTGGGGGCTGGCATGGTCCAGATTTGTGTGTGTGTGTGTGCGTGTGTGTGTGTGTGTGTGTGTGTGTGTGTGTGTGTGTGTGTGTGTGTGTGTGTGTGTGTGTGTGTGTGTGTGTACATATGCTTCATACCTCTGGGATTTCCTTTAAAATGCTACATATATCCCCCGCCTAGCGAGACAATAACGTAAGTGCCTGCGTGTGTGTGTGTGTGTGTGTGTGTGTGTGTGTGTGTGTGTGTGTGTGTGTGTGTGTGTGTGTGTGTGTGTCTGCGTGATCCTAAAATATTTCAAAATCAAGCAGGCAAATTGTATCCAAACTTTGTGGGCAGTATCCCGGGATATACCACTTACTTATTAATAATTTTGGCAAAGCTGCGATAATAGGCCCCCGATTGCCAGAGGATGTTACAAAAAAATATATACCCTTTAACTTTCTCTTTTAGCCTGCCATTATTCACCATTTCCTATCGTACCCTCAACGACGAAAAAGACTATTTAGAGGGAAACTATTAAAAATTCTTCAAAGGCCTGTTACACTCAATGACCGTCACCAACGTAGTACCCCTGACTTCAGGCTTCTAAATGTAAGCACGATATTCAACTTAATAGGAGTAAACAGCGACAATGATTTTTTTTTTTTTTTCGATTTTGGCGAAGTTGCAATGAAATGCCTTCAACTGCCAGTGGATAACTCATTTGCTTTTATAGTGATGGCGGGCGCTATGCATTTGTGGGGGAAGGCTTAGGCTTTTATTGTTTGGAGTATTTCCGTGTGGGGATTGGCACGGTTCAGAGTGTGTGTGTGTGTGTGTGTGTGTGTGTGTGTGTGTGTGTGTGTGTGTGTGTGTGTGTGTGTGTGTGTGTGTGTGTGTGTGTGTGTGTGTGTGTTCCGTCATACTTATGGGGCTCTCTTTAAACACGATCAATTTTATGTCAAGTCTACGTAGGTTAGCTAGGTGGTTTGGGTCTGGGAGGGCATCTTGGATGGTGTATGAGTGTGGGTAATGGCTGTAGGTGGTAAGAGTGGATGTGTGGTGTGTTTGGTGAGTGTGGTACAGGTGGTGTGCGGGTGGATAAGGATGGATGGGTGAAGATGTGCATTGTGGGTCGGTAGGGTGGTGCGTGGCAGATAAGGGTAGGGTGGGTGTTGTGTGGTGGGTGGTGTGTGGGTGGTGAGGATGGGGTGCGTGATGTGTGGGCGGTGCGTGTAGGGTGACGTTAATGAAAGCTGGATGAGTAGTACACGAGTACTGAGGATTGGGTGGTGTGGTGTTGGATAAGGGTGGGGTGGATGGTGTATGGGTGGTGAGGGTGGGATCGATGGTGCGGTGGGTGAGGGTGGGATGGATGGTGTGGTAGGTGACAATGGGGTGGATGATGTTTGGGTAATGAAGGTGGGTGGGTGATGTATACGTATCGTGTGGGTGGTGAGAATGGGGTGGGCTGTATGTGGGTAGTGAGGGTGGTGAGGTTGGTGGCTGAGGATGGGGTGCATGAGGCTAGGATAAGTGAAGGGGGAGTGGGTGTTTTGTGAGGGTGGTAAAGGTGGGGTGAGATGTGTATGGGGATGGGTCGTTTGATTTATGTTTGGTGAGGTTGGTGTGGGTAGGTTGGGTGGTGCATGGGTAAGTGGGGGTAGAGTGATTAGTGTTTGGGAGTGGGTGGGGTGGGTGGTGGGCGAGGATGGGTTATGTGGTGTGTAGTGACTGAAGGTGGAATGGGTGAGTGTAGTGAGAGCATGAGATGGGTAGTGTGGAGTAATGGAGAGTTGGTGGTGCTGTGGGTGATGATGGAGTGTGGGGTGAATAAGAATGGAGAGTGGTGTAAAAGGAAATAGGTGGGTGAGGATGGGGTGTGGGGTGAGTAAGAATGTGTTGTATAAGAGAATAGGTGATGGTGGGATGAGTGAGACCGGAGTGGGTGGCGTGAGGGTGGGGTGGGCGGTATGAGGTCAAGCAGGGAGGGGTGGGCAGCTGCCGTGCTTTAAGGGTGCGCTTAGAAAGGGCCGCAACATAATTAGCCTAATCTAGGTAAACTGTGGGGGTGAGGGAGTAATTTTTCACCCCACTTACCCCAAATGGGGTTATCGTAACGCCAAAGCAGAGAAAGGGTTGCGGTATTTACAAACTAGTCTTTTAATTTATAGTGGAAGGAATGAAGTCAAAGAGCAGAGAGAAATGTACCAAACCTCACTGGGGTAATATACAGCCCTTTCAGAACAGTCTGTCACATGCAAGACAGTATTTATTGCCTTGTTCCAAGCTTAATTGCATACAGTCCTCAGATCCACAACACAAGGGGTAAATAAAGCTTGTTTGTTGTGACGGCGAGGCTTATGCTGTGGACCAGATGTAGCTGCTGACCTAGATAACGTACTCGCTGATCCTCTCGTCATTCTTAAGGCTGTCAGGGATCGAACACGTGACCTTCATGGTAGGATTCTGGGTTCATTGAGTAAATCTGCCAGCACACTACACTGTTCTTAACCCTCTCAGGCTCCTGTGTGACTCACTAAACTTTAAATAATCGTCTGGTATCTGATGGAATACAATGCTAGAACTGTTTAAGGTGAGAGAATTAACCCCTCCAGGTTCCTGTGATTTTCAGCTGAATAAAATCGTCTGGCATTAACTGGGAATAGCCTATATACGACAAGACGCATCCACAAGAAGGTTTGGGTGACAGTTAGGCTCTCATGACCACTCTCAGTTAAATAAAATCGTCTTGCGTAGGATGGAATACTGTACTGCAAAAAGCGCAACCATTAACGGGTTAATTATGACAGAATTAACTACCAGGCCCCTATGACTTACCTTCAGCTGCATAAAATCGTCTGGCATTAGGTGGATTATAATGCTGAAAAAAAAAAAAAAAGACACTGTTATCGGTAATTTAACCTCGTTAGGAATAGGTCCCGTGAGCTGCCGACGGAATTCTGGGTTCATTGTGTGCAGTTATCCAACACACATCATTTTTAACTACTTCAAAGGACGTGTTCTTTTTTTCTTGTTATCACAAAACGATTTTATTCAATGATGGACACCTCTAGCAGTGAAGGGATTACTGTTAGCTATATTTAATCTCTTAAATTCGAAATCTTTTCTCAGTTAATCAAAATCGTCCGGAGAGTAACATATATATATATATATATATATATATATATATATATATATATATATATATATATATATATATATATATATATATATATATATTTTTAATCGTCATCAGCGATCGAACGCGAGGACCCTGATTGTAGGATTCAGGGTTCATTGTGTGTAATTTTCCAGCACCCTCTTCGCCATCGCTCACCAGGGGACGCTGCCCCCCCCTCCTCCCCCATTGCCATCCGCTGCAACAGGGGGATTAACCAGCAACATCCATTCAATTCATGGGGGATTTACTCAGCGTACCCGGTGAAACGTCAATCCTTTTTGCTTTCAGACAATCGTAGCTTTAGGCAATGCTCTGTCAGATTCACACGGGTGGGCAGCTAACAAAGTGCAAAATACATCCCTTTGGCTTATTTTAAATGTAGTGGATTTGTTATTACAGCAGAAATATAGCACATAAAGGAAAAATGTGCTTATATTAATGGCTGAGCTTAATGATAGTTGGGAATGACGAGCCTCCAATGGAAATATATAAAAGTGGATTTGTTTTTATGAAATAAATGTAGAGTACAAAGGAAATCTGTGTTAGGATGCAATGGCATGAAGTGGGCATGGCGAAGAAAAAAAAAAATGAATGTCGAAACATGGATGGAAAAGAAAAGATGATCTGGCATTACGATTGAATCAGTGTATTAGGAAAAATATGCCTGAATATAATGGTCCAAGCTTAACAATAGTTGTGAATGGCGAGGTGAAACGAAAGCTGAGTCAAGCATGCCCAGGATCGCAGCGTGTAGAGCGATGTGCTGTCTTACCCTGTAGGCATCATTACTATCCTTTTAACTTTATAATGACCTACAGCTGACATCTTTCCTTCTTGATACCGACTTCTTACTATAGACCGACACCAGAATATGATAGTAGTAACGAAAGAATGCCATGATATGAATGCTGAGAAGCAAGATTGTCTTTTCCACTCAACTACAGGAAATAAGCTACAAAGAGACAAAAATCTGAGTCAAGTTACAGTGAAAAGAGTATACTGTCTGAAAGCAACTACATTTATGAGCTGCAATGAATCTCTTCCATATCCTCTCCTATCCTCGCAATCATGATAATTTTCGAACTAGAGGGGTCAGATATAGATTCATTAACTCTTTCTCCACTATGACTCCTAAATATTATAAATGGTCTGGTAGCAGCAAGATTATATCACAAAATTACCTGTTCGGGCAGTAGTTAAAATCGAATCGAGAGAAATATAATGGGCTGAACTAAGCTAAAGTATAAGGCAAGTGATGGACACAGGGTTTGGAGTTAGATGGTAGGGATAACATTAATAGTCTAATCTCTCCTTACCTTAAATTAACCTAGCCCTCAGAGGGAAAGAAAAAGTGCATGGCTCGACAAAAAATCGGAAATTTCTGATAAGGATGGATTGGTTTGGTCATTTGGAAGCATAGTTGTTAAATTAAGATCGGAAGGATGAAAATAATGTATGCATTACTATCTGCCTATTGGCAAAACATCATATTACTGGTGCCAGACGACAGAAAGGGGAGAATGTGAAGAGAATATTGCTGTAAGCAATTTTACTTGCCTGTCGTACTGAATGATCTATGTCTAAATGTAAAAGAAATACCTTACAATGAACACGGAAAAGCAGCTCTGACGATGACGGCTTTCTTGAATAAACAGATGATTGGCCCTGGCTTCAGCACAATACATGTAATCATTTCCAAAACTAGCAGAGAGAATATTTCGAATGGCCAGTTGTACGCGGCTTTAACATTCTCTGCCGCACATGCTAAACGTTTTGCAATATTCAGTGCCTGTAGTTGAGTGTGAGCGTGGGTGCGTGACGAGATAAAGTTAATATTTACCACTCTGTATTCCATGACACTATTATTATATATTGTTGTACTACGGTATAACTAACCATTTTGCCTTCTATGGATTCATTATTTAACTCAGGCTACCGCAAGATGATTTTGCTCAGCTGAGGGGAATTCTACCAGTCAGTGGGTTGAAGACTATCTTGATTTACATTTGGGTTGTATGAAAATACTCGGGTGATCAAAATGGTTTCGCTTCAGTCCGAAGAAATTACCCAAGTGCGTCCAGGGAAGAGACAAGGTTTATGATAACAGCCCAGCTCTACTGCTAAAGTTCATTTTAGCTATATTCTGTACGACTGCCCTGCATTTATTCACATCCATTTTCACCACAAAACACAGCTTTTATTGTCAGTGAAAGCCAGTCTGCTTTAAATTCTGCCTGGTTGATACAGTATTATGTTTGCACCTCAGCTGAATCCGTGTCCAGGTGCATAGCTGGCCAGGGGTAGAATATTCGTCGGCCAAGAAGGCTCAACTGCAACTTTTCCTACCTGTATATTTTTGCATACCTGTATCTGTCTGTACCAGTTCACTGAAGGACCTCCCAGGAGGAAGAGCATTAGCCAAAACTGAATCCTTCACCAACCTGGCAAAGTTGGAATGGGGAAAAGCTGTTTGGGATGAATGAAACATGTGAAGGTCGAAGTGTTATTATGGTGACGACTGTGTTTCAGGGTCTGTAGCTATATGTTATCGGCAGAACCGGCAGAGTAGAACCATATGCAACCATGCGAAAGGAACCATATTACCACTACACACTTCAAATATCCGCTCGCTACAGTTGCGAGTCGAACCCTTGATATGGGGTTCAGGCATCACATCTGGTTAATATTATTCTGTATGTTAGCTTATCCATACTATGTATATATTATTAAAATGACAAAAAGGATAATAATAACTGGGGGAATACTTAGCTGTAACGTGCAAGAATACAGTTAAATGAATAGGTGCAGGAAGGCCTCCTAACCTCATGAGAATACGTCACCCAGGTCCCCGGTGTGTGTACTGGGGTGGGAAGCGAGGGTACAGTCAGGGACAAAAATTCGTCTACTAAACCACTGTGTCTACTTCACACTTCAGGTATATCTGTTATTTTTAATCCTTGACGCAATAAATGTAACAGAGAATGGGCAGGGAACCTCATCAAGCCTTTCACAGCCAAATTAGCAAGAACAGGTAAGTGACACGCAGAAAAGAACATAAAGCGAACATTTTATATCCAGTCTGCCGCCACTCTCGCTATTGTCCCAGGCCGAGGGCAGTGGACAAGGGAACCGGCTCTATATTTACCTCACCCCGCCACACCCAAACCCGTGCCAAGAGAGGCGAACACTCCACAAAGGCAAGCACATGTTTGGGGGGTAGGAGATGGCCAGATCGGGAGGAAATATGCCAAGAGTTTTGCAGCGCACCTCGTCAACAAAGCCACAATTGAAGAAGAAGTCTCACACGAACGCTATTTGGTTGTGTAGTACAATATGAGGCTTGTATATTGATCCTGCACGAGATTTACCTTGCGTACAACACACTCCAGGAAAATATCTGTTAATTATCATTATCAGGCGAACCACTATGTTTCATATACTGCAACTAACTTTCATACATACAGTTCAGTCTACTTTTCATGATCTGCAATAATGATATTACTGGCCAACACAGACTTTTACAGCAGTCAGTATGGAACAGGAATATTATGACAGTTATTTTGCTTTTAATATAAAATATTCTTTAATCTAACATCTGTTTAATCTAACATCTGTTTAACCGTATAACTATTATGGGTTAGACACACACACACACACACACACACACACACACACACACACACACACACACACACACACACACACACACACACACACTTTCATCAATTCTCACATAAATTATACTTAGATATTTATGTTGGGATGATACTTTGAAAAGCATAGCCTGCTACTCGTAATAAAGAGAAGCACCTACGCAGGTGAGTGACTTTCAAGAATCGCTATTC
This sequence comes from Coenobita brevimanus, assembly GCF_032717465.1. Classification (NCBI taxonomy): domain Eukaryota; kingdom Metazoa; phylum Arthropoda; class Malacostraca; order Decapoda; family Coenobitidae; genus Coenobita; species Coenobita brevimanus. The sequence continues at coordinate 7,693,886 of NC_136996.1, read as the reverse complement.
TAATCCTCAGGTCTAGAGAACAACAATAAACCTAAGTGCAAAGTTATTACACATTGCTAACTGAATTAGTCACTATGATATTTTCTCAGTCCTAGATTATATATACGGTACTAAAATTAATACTGATCCCATAATCTTATCTAGGAAAAAAAAATATGTTCTTTGTTAGCACCTTCCAGAGATACCATGATTTTCAAAAGCATTATAGTTCCTACTGAATGTCAATCTTCAAAATATTAATAGAGCTCATTGTGTATTTTAGATCTCTGAATGAGAACAAAAATTCTGAAAATGTAACCTTACATGTAATGGCTTCAATAACACCTACACTGTGTGCTTGTAAATACCAAGCTGTACTTTCCATGTAACCCCTTTACACACACACACACACACACACACACATATATATATATATATATATATATATATATATATATATATATATACACACACACGAGACAGAGAGAGCGAGAGAGAGAGAGAGAGAGAGAGAGAGAGAGACGCGCTGCACACTGCAGTAACATACTTTTATCCAGGCTGATATTGCAGCGTGACACTCAAAACTTTAAACCTTTTCTTTTTATTATTATATGGCAAAAATCACACAGTAGAATTTTCTAGTAATCGCCGAAAAGAAAATGGTATCGTGGTCACTGTATACACGACTTCACTCTGATGTATGGCAGGTGTTGTACATACTGTATGACGATGGCACCGGAGAGATGTTTTGCCACATAAACTGTTGTACAGGTGCAGCTTCACACGGTGCTCACGTTGACAAACTGATTGCATCACAAGTAGAGTATGTGGTTTTGTCAGCGTAACGTCAAATTTCATTGCCTTCACAGAACAAGGGACTGTTTAAAACAAATGTATAACGCACAAGTATGACTTATTGATAGTCAAATCTTGATTTACACGAACTTATGATTATCAATGTTTGCTGTGGTAGGTGGGGACGCTCACCATCCACTCACTTGATATAGCGTTGCTCTCGGGTGTCTGCCCTTTCCTCTCCTCCCTCCTTTCCTTCCTTCCTCTTCTGTCTTTCTTTACTTTATTCTTTCCTCGTCCTTCTGCCAACGGGTGGCTTTACACTCCCTCTTTTGTCTTTCTTTCGTCCATTCTTTCCTGTTCCTTCTGCCTATGGGTGACTCTACAATGAGTGACAAGCTAAATGGTTTGCTGTACACCAGGAATCCATTTACTAAGCTGGGTGATAACTGTATAATCAAATTGTGGCGCCTGGTGGTTTAGTGGGTAACTGCGGCGCTCCAGTCAGATTCAGCTGGTGAAGGTTTATATCCAAAGGATGGTTGGGGTTACTGCTCACGCAATGCCACTCAGGGATGAGTGAGGCTGGTCACTCTCAGCTTAAAATGTCAGGACCAATTTGCCTAGTCCAGGGCTCCTAAGCTCCTCATGGGGCAACGTAGGACTAGATGATGGATGGATGGATGGATGTGAAGTTAGTTCAAATCCCAGCTGTTTTAGGGACTAGATTAAGGATATTAGCTAATTTGAAAGTTATCACTGATCGTCCACAGGGTCCATAATTATATCACATAAAAATTCCGTTAATAACACCGCCTCATTCATAAACGAGATATCCCACGGTGGTATTGGTGTCAGTGGAATGGGGAGTCACGGTGTGTGACAGTTCACGCCAGGGTCACTGTGTACAAAAGGACCTCCGAAACATTTGTCTAAGGCTTTGTCGAAAAGTTGTATATACAGCGTGTACAGCTGCAGTTTCATAACTCTGCATTTTCTCAGTCACCTGGCATCAAATCACAAACCGGTGTCAAAGAGCTGATGATGTAACTGCAACCTCAGTTCAGTAAAACTTACAACAGGTGTTAATGAATACAATAGCAACCTCAGTTCAGTAAAACAACAGGTGTTAATGAATATAATAGCTTTTGGGGAAAAAATGCGACAAATTATCTAAATTCAATTGACGTCCTCCTTGCATTATTGATAACAATAAGAACATTCGTATCGGGTATTAATATACTTAGGTATCCAATACAATATTTCCACATCACCTGTCAAAAGTAATTCAAACGTAACTACGACTCGTGTTTCAAATTACTTATATGACTACGTAGATGCACGCGTGCACCTTCCCAACAATGTTAATACAGAAACAAAGAAACCACGGAAAGGACAACCACCTCACTTTGATCTGCCTAGAATAACTTCGCTGATTATAATGGCTCAGTCAGGTAATACAATACTTTATGTGTCTAATGTGCCAAGTCTATTTTTTGATACAAGCATCTCTCTACCTAGGTGGAGCAATGACAAGGCTATGTACCTATTATTCCGTGTTACAACAAACGTGGAGGTGAACACTGCTTTACATCAGGGCTAAAGTCCAGCTAAGCAGTCGCACAAGCATTTGATATCAATAACCTGAAGGTCTAATACAGAATTCATTAAACGTTCATACAATCCAGGCCATATAATAACGTAATATTCCTTGATATAACAATGCCGTGATTTGCTTAAATGTAATATCTTATGCGCACATCTGGAAAACTATTGGAGGGACCATGCAATAGTTCTGACTCTACTTGATCCCTCTTTAGGAAGCTGAGGAGGGTCCAAGTCAGGTGAAAATTGTTGAATCGTTGAATCTTCTCTATAAGCAGCTCTATCAAATGTTGGCATAATTCTTTCATAACAGTGCTATACTTAATCTAATATACTGAGACGCCAAAATCTAACGACCCACTATAACCACGCCAATCCGATGGCGTTTGTTTATATTCTTACAACCAGCAGACGATTTTATTCACCTTAGAATAGACTTTTCGAACTGCCAGAGTTATATATACAGACCTCATAAACACTTCACAATAACATGTCCTTCATAAACTTAATCCTCTAAATACCGCAAGATTGTAGGGAACCACACGCCATATAAACTGAACTTAAGCTCATCTGCTATTACCTAACCCAGCCTAACCCATTCCAGCCAAGACTAATCCAAGTAGGTTATTTTTCTTCTTAAACTTTAAATTCTCAGACATCCACCCAAAATTTCATATAACCTTGTGGTCGCAGCAGGAATATATAAAGTACGTCACTGCAGAGGAGGTGATGAAGGCCGCCTGTAGTTGCTTTAGTATGAGGGATCTTTCTTGAGCTTAACCCTTTCTGGTATTAGGATTCAGCTAATAGTTTTAACAGACACGTGCTGCCACCTGACGATATTATTCGGCTTACAGAAGACTGCGACCTGTAGAGATTAGATATAGCATTCATAAACCCCATTACTATCTGAGGTCATTCCATAAATATATATAAGTGTATGTGGACGAGAGAGAGAGAGAGAGAGAGAGAGAGAGAGAGAGAGAGAGAGAGAGAGAGAGAGAGAGAGAGAGACCGCCAATTCGAGGTGTTGAAGCGTTCGGAGGAAGGCTGACTATGATTTAAAAAAGAGCATCTCGATACTGAAGAGACTAAATTACTGGACGTTACAATTGAACATGTGAAGTAGGAATACAACGCAGCTCCATAACACGGCGCACAAGTACCACCTCATCATGACACACACACACACACACACACACACACACACACACACACACACAAGCAAACAGCAAACATACGCACAAGAACGTACGCACGCACCCCCTCTCATACACACTCAGTGACACGTACACAAAAGCAGCAGAGCACAGACAGAGACAGCCACAAACAGACACGCACACAAACGAAGACAGCACACACACACACACACACACACACACACACACACACACAACCTCCACCTTGACGTCTTTATTGCCTCCGTGTTTTCGCCAGCTACTTAACCTTCTACACACGCTAAATATCTCCTTATAAAAATACACACCTTTACAAACGACACTGTACCTGCTGTATATCCCAACTGTGTCTTTTCACTACAATGACGCCTTTTAAGCTCATTCTTGCCGACAGTAGATGATTTTATTCATCATAGGGAGGCTTTATGAACGAAGAAGAGAGAGAAAGAGAGAGACAGAGAGAGATACCTGTCTTAAGATGTGCTAAAGATCCTCTATATTTCCAACTTAATTATTTCAGGACGATGGCATCTTTTTTTATTTTCACCGTAAGACAATTTTGCTTAGGAGAGAACCCTAGACGAGATCGCTGATAAAGGCTGTGTCAATAAATACTTATGGAGATTGCAAGATTAAAGGTGAAAAATTAAAAGCCCTCCATGTGAAAATGTTAAACTCATAAAAACTTGCTCCATGACAACGTTACGAAAGAGCAGCTGTATATTACTTGTTCAGACCCTTGACGTGCTGGAGAGGGTCGCCTTCATGTGGTGGCACTGATATATCCAGGTGGCTCAACTACATGGTTGTACAATCGACAATCCTTTACTTTTCCATCCCCAGAAACGAGGATGGTAGACAGCACGAGAAGAGGAACTTAGGCCTGCAGTTCACTAGGTTCTTATTTAAATGAGCAAGAGGTTGCAACATCCACTGCAAAGGCCTGTGTCCCATATTCAGGTTCATCTTCGAGAACGGCCCCGATCACCAATATCTTACCCTCGAAGTATGATCTTGGTGAAATGCCACGATCATACCTCATACGGTAGGCCTAAACGGCCATTTCACGACACAGTCACGTTAGTGCTAAGACACACAAAGACATTGTTACGACATCCCACGACACCCTACGGAAGCGTCACAGTATCCTGACGACACATTACAATCATCCTTCAGTTAAAAAATAATGGTCACTTTGACTCCACGTCACGCCAAAATACCGCCACGTAGCGTGTCGTAAGTTGTCGTACCGTGTCTTAGGTTTAACTTTGCCTGTAGTTGGTATAACTTCGTGTCGTAGCGGGACTTCGGGATCCGATCTCCAAGTTATTGCTACTACACGTCAAGTCACACATCAGACACGTCTGAATCTGGTGCACACCAGAGGCCAGGGAATCAACGTTAAGGTTGCAGACTACATTTTGGTGAAGAAGCAGCATAACCTGCTATTACCCTTTGGGTTGATAAGGAATATGTATCTGTTTGTATTGTTCTTAATCATTCTTCATTCGGGAACTGCAGTAAATTTCCTCAGGGTATTATTTGCAATTACCGTTACCGATAACTTGTCTTCTGATACCGACTGTTTGTATAACTCGGTAAACTTAGGTTTGGTAAGAAACTAATTTAGTTATGATTTTTGAGGCGCTTGGAAATGAATAAAAGCTTTTGTAGCACTGACCGATGTTACTCAGCTGGTGGTCGGTTGCCATTTGAGTTCCAGTAGATAAAAGCCGGAACCTGCACGTGGGAGGTACTTTACTGATATAAGCATCAATAGGAAGTTCCGGCATATAAATACTGCTGAAATATTAAAAAAAAAATGTGACTTTGAAGTGAAGGATAGAGTAGAGTTAGTGCTCTACTTGTAAAGTGTAAGACAGTTGTAGCACTAGCGAGGCTACATTTTGATCCACGTGCTGGGCTGGTGGTAATGCCACTACTTCCAGCAGATAGTGCACACGACACTGAGGAATACCAATTTCAGTCTTGCTTCATCTACACAACTTTATTCACCATAAGGAGTACTTCTTGTAGTGAAGGGGGTAACGAAGTTGGATTCTGACTCTTTCACTACAAGAGGCCTTTCTAAAGCTGACTTAAAACGCGTGGGAGCAGCAAGAATTGACAAAAAAAAAAAAAAAAAAAGGAAGCTACTATACTGAAAGGGTTAACTCCCTCAGTAAAGTAAAGCCGTTAATATTTTATTACTGCTATTGCCAGATCATGTTACTCAACTTAGGCAGGATTTGTAACAGTAAAACGGTTGCGTTAATTAAAGCCATATTATTTCCCACTGATTCAAAACTTCTTATATCTTTGTCGTACAGTACCATGAAATTCGTAAAATGGGAGACTCATGCCCACAAAGGCTAAATGTATTGTCGTTTATTTGACAGTTTATAGCTAGCAAACAGTTTCCATATTTATGTGCAATATTTTCCTTCGAAAGCCTTCCTAAAGCTGAAGAATATCGTGTACCTGTGCTAAGAAAAACAAGACGTCATTATACTTGAAGGTTTAAGCCTACAGTATGTCCCACTGTCAGGAACTTTCACACGACACGCCACGATCTTCATATCTTCGTTTGTCGCCGCATGTCGTCATGAGTAACGTGGCGTGACATAGCGATGAAATAGCGCTGACGTGAACTTGGTCATTCTTTGTGGTTCTTGGCACGCTACGACAATTTTTAGAATGTTGAAAAATTGTTGGCGTGGGCGCCGACATGGAGGAGGCCTGCGTCCCATATTCAAGTTCATCTTCGAGAATGGCCCCAGTCATCACGGTCTTACCTTTGACGTATGATCTTGGTGAAATGCCACGATCATACCTCAAACGGTAGGCCTAAACAGCCATTTCACGACACAGTCACGTTAGTGCTAAGACACAAAGACATTGCTACGACATCCCACGACACTCTACGGAAACGTCACGTTATCCTGACGACACACTACGATCTTCTTTCAGTTAAAATATAATGGTCACTTTGACTCCACGTCACGTCAAGATATCGCCACGTAGCGTGTCGTAAGTTGTCGTAGCGTGTCTTAGGTTTAACTTTGCCTGTCGTAGGTATAATTTCGTGTGTCGTAGCGGGACTTCAGGATCCGATCTCCAAGTTATTGCTACGACACGTCAAGTCACACCTAACGACAAGCTACGACAACCTACGACAAGCTTATACACGCTAAGACACGCCAAGTCACAACTAAGACAAATGATGTATCGTCACGACATGTCACGTTCTCCTCCTTGTTGGCGCTAACGCCGACAATTTTTGAACATTCCAAAAATTGCTGTAGCGCGCCAAGAACCGTGAAGAATGACCAAGTTCTCCACGTCATCGTTTAGTCACGCCACGTTACTCATGACGATATGCGGCGACAAACGAAGATAAGAAGATCGTGGCGTGTCGTGGGAAAGCTCCTGACAGTAAGACATAGGCTGAACGTGACATGTCGTGACGGTAACGTCATTTGTTTTAGCCGTGACCTGGCGTGTCTTAGCGTGTCTAAGCTTGTCGTAGGTTGTCGTAGCTTGTCGTTAGGTGCGTCTAACGCGAACACAGCTAAGAGAAGTGAGTAGCGTTTGGAATACCTCAGAAATGTAGGTCTTGCACTGTTTCACTACTCCCCCCAAAAGTAGTGTAGTACAGTAAAAAATATATATATATAGCTCTGCTTGTAGTGTCACTACTTGTATACAGTATCGTTACTCCCAACACGATTAAATCATACGAGTACTCAACGAGTTGCTAAAAAGTAAAAGATTAATACAAGTCTGATACATATGGTAATGGGCGTAGATTGATGAAATAGGTGTGGATGTGGAGAGAGCAATTTAATGTGTATGGTTATAGAAGAAAGTTCTGAATGAATGAACAGTAATGGAAGAATATTGTTACGAAAAGAGAAGAAATATTCTTGGAAATGGAAAAATTTAAAAATCATCTCAAGACGATTTTTTTTCAACTCTGTGAAAATTTTTCAAGGCGGTGACACATATCGTCCTCATTTTCCTCTTCATTAAGAAGGGACTCTAATTAGCTCAATAAAACAGTGTGACGTTAGCCAATGCATAATGAAAAAGATATCCACGGACTGAAGTGAATGTAATATTTACCCCAAGTAACTAAACCACGATGATGCCTGTGTACACATTATAATGTACATCTTGCCTTAAATGTGTAAACTGAAAACCCTCTTTCAAACAGGGTGGAGTCAAATAAATTTTATCCTAAAATTCCATCTTCTTACTGACTCCCTTCAGTCTGCCCCTCTTCGCCTGCCTCTTCAGTGGGCACTGCTCTTCTGAACTGTCTGCTTGCATTTCTCCCCATGAAAGCAGGCACTCAGCACTTGCCTAGCTTTTCTGTTCGACATCCAACAACATGAATAAACCGGTAGTCTTTCGTGCAAGCAGCTTGTCATATTTTTTAGAACTGTATTCCTCAGTCTGTATTTCCCTCTATTTATGACTTCCAGTCTTTTAAAAGCAATGTTTCCAGACATTTCAAAATGAATGAATCTTGAGTTCAGCTTTCTTTGATTCAGTTTCTTTGGGAATTTGCAACTTTCAGAAAGCTTCAACCCCTTGCTTCTCCCGTTTTTCAAAAAAATAAATAAATAAATAAATAAATAAGAATCTGATGAATTTTCCCCCAAATAAATAGAAACTGTATACCTCGAATACCGACGGTCAAATAATTCAGACTCTAAACCATTCACACTTAAACTAGAGTATTTACAACTCCCAAAGTGAAACTATGGACCTTGCACATTTTACCCAGAATATTTATAGTAAAAAACACACAGGTATACATCATATACGAATCATATTTTATCTCGCATATTTACAACGCGAACAAGCCCGGGTATATGCATCATATCCTGAAGGGTGTTAACTTTCCAACACAACACAGCTCCTACCCAGCCCGACCTTGGCAAAATATTTATCGCCCACCCAAGACCGAGAATCAATTGGTTTTAAGTCCCATGGCAAGAATTGCTTTTGGAGCGAGATTAAAAGTCTGGCATCCATAAGTATCCCAAACTGAAAGCCTAAATTCAATAGTGAAAATGTCGACATTTGTTATATTTCTGTTTTTTTATTTTTTATTTGTCCTTGCTACCTCCACACGACTTTATGCACAAATAGACAACTCGTGATTGTAACACTTGATATCGCTTTGTTTTCAGACGATGGTAGGGTCGATCTATCTATCTATCTATCTGTCTGTCTGTCTGTCTGTCTATTTATCTTTTTTCTTCTTATACCAGCTGCCTCCAGACATTCTATTCAGCTTCAGGATAGACTTTTGCTGCAGCAAGAATAGAATAAAATAGCCTTGAGCTGAAGAGGTTCATAGCCCCAACCACAACTTCCACAGAGTATGACTAACATCTTTATTTATTTATTTTTTTACCATGGCGTATTTTCCACTGTTATCATCAAACGATTTTATTCAGCTTAGGGAGACACTTTTCAGGGAAGGGTTTAGCTGTAGCCTTCCTTAATCCCGTCACTTTGATAATGTCACCCCGGGCCGAAAAATATCCTCTGTTGCTGGCAATGGAATAAAATGACATGGAGACTGCCGTGTTCTCAGCCAGTGGAGATGTCTATTTGGCCCTCTGTCTACTCCCAGACGCCTAATCCCAGGGTTCATCAAGAGAGAACGGAAACAAAAATGCCTCAAATCCTCTTCATCACATCCCCACCAACCCTTAAGCCCTTCACTATGAGGATGCATTTTTAAATGATTCTGGGCGCTGGAGAGAGTAATCCTACATGTGGTGGCACCGACACAAAACAGCGACTCTAGTGCCTGGTTATTCAAACGTCCCTCAACTACCTCCCTATCCCCTGCAAGGTGAATGGTGGACTAGCAGAAGGGCAATTTAAACATGTAGTCGGGGTCATGTTTCATATGACCCCGGGCCACTACTAGAATAATACATAATTCTTGCTATCTGTAGGCGACTCTTACGTCTAGAAGTCTTTCGAACGGGAGAGGTAAAATTCAGTATTGATAAACCATTATAGTTAGAGAACACCCCCCTAAGATGAATAAAATCGTCTGATAACAGCATAAATGAACTAAATAGAACTTATCTGAAGTTAAGAGATTCATTCCTCCATTGGCATGTCGTCAATATCGTTCTTTTAACTACCAGACGATTTTATGTCGCGCTTACGAGTGAAGAGGTTAAGATTATTTCTTGTGCATTTACTACTGGAAGTCTCACCCAAATTGAATATAATCATCTGGCAGTTGTTGTAATATATAAGTCGTCATCATAGAGAAGAGATTTCTAGAAGCTATACTGCACTTCTTCTATAGTAATTTACGAAGCCTAAATATTCTCTTTCATTGCAATCCTATTTTCTTCATCACCATCATCCTCACCTTTTATTCCACCTAAAAATGAGGTGAAGCCCATTATATTTTCCGAATCCTGAAAAACTACCTGCAAAGAGTATATTTAGCCAGACGCATTATTCCCGGAAGATTTGGCCACGAACGAATAAACAGTGAGTCCATGAGTAGGAAGAGTAGTCTCACCTCATGTGCAAATATATTTTATTAATAGAAGGGATGCTAAGGAGTCTCCATTACTTGCAAGAATTATCGTTATTAATCCAAACCTCCATCTGACCAAGCACATACCCACCACCTCACCTCCTTGCACACCCAACCACGCCCATAACGGCCCTCATCCTTCCCTTCTGTATAACACAAACACATTAAAACTTAAAAATTTCGGTAGTTTATCCATGGTAATAGTGCAGCTATGCGCAGAGCTGATGACATTATGACTCGTGTCCCTTAGGCAGTCATTTTTATTATTACATAATAGGTACAGTCATGAAACTTCATAAAAATTAGATATTCATATAATCATTCATCATGTACAATTTCTGCCTCCTAGGTGTAATAGTTGTAAAGCTTTAACGGAAAAAAGAAATATAATAATCAGTTTTGTGTATTTAGGCAATTTGATAACATTAATCTCAGACCATTCTATCAACAAAAAGGCATATATATATATATATATATATATATATATATATATATATATATATATATATATATATATATATATATATATATATATATATATATTCCTGATATATGCTAAGTAGTAATGTCCATACAACATTTCTGCATATAGTATGCAAGACCAAATCCTTGTTAACACAGTTTCTTAAAGCTCATCTAACTGAATAAAATTGTATGGCGTCATTTGCAGTAAGATTCTAGAACTGTCCGAACGCCTGTAAACATAATGGCAGTGGTATTAATAATTTCAGTCTCCAATATCGTATGTGGCAGCTGGAATAAAATGCGAGAAGAGATAAAAAAATAAATAAAGGTTACACACTACATTCTAAACATAAAATACTCGCATTTGTTTTATAATATAAATCTTTCGGCACATTTTACGTAACGGTAATAGTAGATGCAACCTCAGGGTTATAAGAACGTGGATCCAGTAGACTTCAGACTTAAGTTCCTCTTCTCTTTCAGTCATCATCCTCGTTTCAAAGGACAGGGAAGTAACTACGAGACGTTTTTATAACCAGGCAGTTGAGCCACCTGGTTATACCAGTGCCACCTCATGGAGGCGTCCCTCTACTTAATAATAATCAGAAAGAATGTTCGTGCCTGCTGTACAATATAAATTCAATGTTAAATGTTATAAAAACAAGTTCCCTTTATAAATGCCACTACAGCCCGCATGCATTAATCGGGACAATAATTCCCCTGAAAAGTGGCACGGCATGCACAGCTTGCATGCACAGCTATATAGAATTTCAAAATAAGCGTAAAATAATTCCCTCGGTAAATGGTACGGAAAGTGTACTGTTCAGACAATCCAAATATTTTCAGCTTTTTATTTCCAGTACATATGATCCGATAATTTCAGAACGTGAAATTAATTTTAGTTCCATTCATAACTGCTACGGATATAAAATTGTACAGATTTCCCTACGATCACGACCACCACCACCACCATTATCATCATCATTTTTCTTTACTCTTATTCTCGCCTGCGGACGGGATGAGATGTGATCCAGAAGCGAAGACAGAGGATGTGTGAAAATGAGAGAACTAACAAACAGCATGCGAAGTGAAATGAGCCATATAATGATTCACATGTATTTCAAGCCCCGGGAATAATGGCTCCACCTCACAAGCCTAGCGATTGGCATATTACCTGTTTTATTATTATTATTATTATTATTATTATTCTCAATTGCTGCCATATCGGTGCCACCACGGGAAGGTGTCCCTCTCAAGCATGCCAAAAAAAATAAAAAACTTAAACAGGCGGCATCCACAGTGAAGTCAAACAGAAACAAACAATTTCAAGCCTTACTCAACCTCGCTGAAATGTAAATAGAATTGGGCGGGACGTTGGTCAATTCGTTCACAGTAATACAATTATGTGGGGGAGCTGTTAAAAAATAGTGAAAACCAATACTGACGCAAAATGCCGGCGTGGGGGAGGATGGATGGGACATATGCTGGTGAAGCGTGGCTGAAACCGAGGCAATTTGATCCTGGTGACAGAATTCAACGCCGCCCGCGGGATCACAGTGAGGCTACATTTCCGACTGCACAGAAAACAAAAACCTTCAACACCTCATAAAAAAAGGAAGAAAAAGGGGGAAAAAGAAAACGGATTCATATTTATTTCAAAGCAGTGGCAGATGAAAATATGATAAAAAATGAGTTAGAGTTCGTTTCCTAGGAATAGATGGGTTTGGAAATATTTGGTGACCATGCAAAAATGTGTGGTTGATGTGCTTCTTTATCCCTGATTAGTTCAGTTATTGCAAATACTGAGAATCATAAAAGTAAACTTTATGCTTATTACTGCATTTATTTACTATACAGATATTTAACAACGATGGATAATGCCAGTCTAACCGGTATGTGTAAAAGTTAAAGTATTAGTACGTCATTTTCTTATAAAGGTTTAAGGAGCAAGTGTGCATAAACAGGTACGCACACACACAGACTGGCGCACACACAAACATGCATGCATATTCTCTCTCTCTCTCTCTCTCTCTCTCCCTCTCCCTCTCCCTCTCTCCACACCACTGAGAATATAGTATAGTAGGTTATTGTCCTCATGAAAGGAAGAGCTGGGCAGGGCAGGGACAGAGAACCCTTCCCCGTTAGTTATTCTCGTTCCCTTTCTGCGTTGCCAATACTGAGTGAGATCCAGAAAATTATGTATCTCCCCCCACAAAAACAACACTGGGAACACAAGCAGCTCCTGATCCTTTGTTTGTCTGCGGTGTAAGCAAATATGAAGCTACAAATAGAAAGTCAACAGCGGTGGTACTGCAAGGGATTTTTTCTCATTTCTTTTGTTCTTTCTTCACTTTCTTCTAGTGTCTTTATTCCGTTGTCAGGTAGAAGAGAAAGAAAAGGAAAAGAAATAAAGAAAAAGAAAAGAAGGAAGGAAGGAAGAAGGAAGGAAGGAAGGAAAAAATGGAACAAAAAGTATTATGACAATGATGAATGCTGTCACTAACCTTTGCTATTTTACTTCACCCTACGAATTCATTTATTATTATTATTATTATTATCATTATTATTATTATTATTATTATTATTATTATTATTATTATTATTATTCAGACGCTTGACATCCATTACATCATTTTTGGCTTTCTTTTCTGTTCTTTTAATTTTTCTTTTTTAACCACATCGCTAAAGTTTTCTGTTATCCTCTCATCTCTGACGCCTGATTACGCCTTACTCTCTCATGATCACTTGCGTCTTTGTAATTCCTCCCGTTATTACTGTTTCTTTCTTTCTTCCCCTCTTCATCGCTTCTTTGTACTTCGAGTTATTACCTCGCTTTGTCTCTCTACCACACTGTAAACACCTCTTTGTCCTCTTTATCCTCATCGTTCCTCCTCCTTTGTGATTATTCTGTTGTTACTATTTCTTTGTTATCCCATCGGCCCGACTATACTTTGTCCTCCCATAGTTTCTTTGTATCCTTTTCAATTGCTTCTTTATTACCCATTGTTACTACTTCTTTGTAACATCAATACTTCTCTATTATTCCATGGTTGCAACTTCAATATTACCAAATCACTACTACTTTGTCTCCTTCCCATCGTTACTACTTCTGCGTTACCTCCATCGTCATTTCCTCCTTGCTACTATCACTGTTAATTCTTTTTTCTATTATTATTATTATTATTATTATTATTACCCTTATCGTTGCTACTTCTCTCATCTTACGTTACTGCTACACTATACCTCATCACTCACTCGTCACCGCCAGTCTGTCGCCTATTTTCCCCCTTCTGTTCTTTTTTTTGTCAACTACAGTATCTCCACCTACTTCGCTACCATGACGATTCCTATTATTGTATTTATTTATTTCTTTATCATCTTCTTTAACTATGGGGAGGCTTTTCTAACTGTGTGTGTTAAATATAGTTTCCATTAGCTTTTGCACTTATATGGGACTCTATAAAGCAAAATGAAAATCCCTCTCTCTCTCTCTCTCTCTCTCGAACACAGATACACCCAAACACCTTGCCCAAACATAAAGGTCACTCGTCACAGCACCCGTCCCTACCGATCACTGATTAAATAGCAGAATTCTGGATGGGAGTGAAATCTGATGACACCAACCAAAAATAAAATGAATAACCCAAATTCCTTGCACCTCAAATTGCGAAGTTGATGGATTTCTAGTTAATATGGGGAAATATTAAAGGCTGGACGTTGGCGTGGGAGTGAGTTAAACCAGAGGACTCTATTCATGGAAATTCTATTTTTCGTACAAAAATGCTGTTGATTGACGGATAGAGGGAGTGAAGAGGAGGAGGCGAGGAGTCAAAACAGATGTTGTGGTTGTGATATGCGATGTGTGGATGCTGATGAATCTGGCGCGAAAAACTCCCCTTTTCTTTTCTTTTTTTCATATTCTCTCGGCATTCTTGACCTCCTTTCTCGTGGTGTATTTTACAAAGATCTCTATTCTATTTCGAAATCAGCTTCCAGGAAGCTAGGTATGCTGAACAGACCCTATGCTTTAATTAACCGAAATAGTTAGTGCAGGAAAGCCCTAATGTGTACGAGGACATACAACATTCAACGCCCCTAAATATGGTGAAATCCAGAGCTTTGCATTCCATCAACTCCCCCTCCCGCACTGACCCCATTCATTCTTTTTCGCGGTCATGCAACACCAGTATATTTTTACACTCACACAGCTTTTGTAACCACTGTACACAGTCCTTCTTGAACACATATGATCAATTCGACAACGGCCTTTCCCAGTTTGTCTTTGCCTCTGTCTGCTCGCTTCAGTCTTAAACACCAAGTTCATAGGCTTATCCAAACAAAATGGTCTTCAATGTGGCTTTCTTATGCAGATTTTTCCACAGAAAACTTTTGCAGGTTTCTACGTAGTAAATAATGATTGCAGTAAGAGGTGATAAAACTGGATCGGCGCGGCAAATAATGAGGGACAGGTTCAGGCGGACCCTAATCACTTTCGCATTACCACCTCTCCTCCTCTTCCTCCTCCTTTTTCATTACCACCTCTCCTCCTCCTCTTCCTCCTCCTTTTCATTACCACCTCTCCTCCTCCTCTTCCTCCTCCTCCTCTTCCTTCTCCTGAGGCTCCTCACGCTCATTACACACACTGATGCAGGATTACCCGGGCAGCTAAACGCGACTGAGGAGGCGTTTACCATTGTGACTGTGTAAAGGGGGAAAGTGGAGCACTGGGTGACGTGTATGTTGTCAAACTGCGTGGAAGAACGCGTAATGATGAATGCCCTGCTCTCTGAATGAAGGTGTGGCGGTGTTATTTTGATACTACATGAAACAATCAGAAATTATATGCAATCTTTCCGAACACCAAATAATCATCAAAAGGTAATATACAAAAGGAAAATCAAAAGAGGCCACCGCAGTGAAACGGATTATACAGTATACAGATAAATAGATTGATAGATTGTAGGCTCGTAAGACAATAAAATGCAGAGGACCACCAAGCTTTCGTCTGTATTACAATTACAGTGGTTCACCCGGATGATGTCTTGAAATACGGACGAAAGCTTAATGGTCCTGTCTTTCATTTTCCAGCAAATTTACACAACATATTTTTCATCACGTGCTTATGTGATACTGCTTTCATATATATCATGCACATGTATATAGATAGATAGATAGATAGATAGATATACAGATACAGACAGATAGATAGATATAGACAGATAGATAGATAGATACAGCTAGATATACTGATTGACAGATATAGATATATATAGAGAGAGAGACTGATAGATAGATAGATACAGATATAATATATATATATATATATATATATATATATATATATATATATATATATATATATATATTCTAGCTGCTAGCATACTATTACCTATACTGTGCTTAGGAAAACTCCGTAGTAGTGAAGGGGATAATGAAGTCTATATGCAACCCTTCCAGTTTGCAAAGTCTTAGCAGATTAATATCTTCTGTAGCAAAGCTCATACGTCAAATATACGCCATCCCATTAAAGAGGTTAAGAAACTGAACTAATTATCTTAACCAGTTGATCTGATTACACTTTTATGCGTCTTCCGCCTGACCAACCCCCCACACTATGGCTTGTGCTCCCCGTTGTCAAGCGTCTCCCCTACGCCTCACCGCAAACCCATCTCCTCCCCCGTTTCTTAAGTAAGATTCCCACAACCTCTCTCTCTTTCTCAGGCAACCTTTTCTTGTTTTCAGCCTGCATTGTCGATTCTTAATTCCCATCTTCCTCCTCTGTTTCGATTTATATATATATATATATATATATATATATATATATATATATATATATATATATATATATATATATATATATATATATATATATATATATATATATATATATATATATAAACTCCGGGAAGCTGCATCGGCTAGGTGGTTAACCTACAAGTCAGGCAACTCATGTGTCCAGGGTTTGACTGGCTGAGAATGAAGTGGGTGCCGGTAGTAGCCTACATCCTTTAATATGCTTGCATATGTTCACACTGATGACACAGATTCTGATACACTCAAACACTGTTACTACAACATTTCGACTTCACATGCATTACTCTCCCTCCAAACATCCCTTCTCCACTAGTACTTTGTCAGATTTTTTTCACCACTTTCCTTACGATGAGAAGGTCTGGTACTGCAGTGAACCTAATAGTGGTTTTACAGTTACGATTGCTGTACAGTGTTCTTATGGAATGTGTTTTATCTCCCATTACCATACTCATTCTTAATCTTTCATTTATTCTTCATCTCTCATCTCATAACTCTTTCTAAGTCTTCTTTTATTTCCTTCCCTGCACTTCCGGATCATTCCTTATTTCCCATTTCCCCTCCCTCCTCATTTTTTTACACTCTTTTCCTCCTCTTCCTTCATCCCAAACATCACTACCCGTACCCTCTGCTCCCCAGGCGTGCACTCACTGACCTCACTCTAAAAGCAGCCATGAAGCTGACTTTGACGGTACGAAAACATAACTTCCGCGAATGTTTTGACTCAAACGCCAAAACTAGATTCGCATAAAAAATCAAACCAGCCATTAAACATACAACCATCATCATCATCATCATCATCATACAACCTTTCTGATCCCTTAGCAATGAGAGGATTCAGGACGTATTAAGGAAAAATAAAGTACGGAATTAGAAAAACTATGGACAGTATGCCCAGTGAAATAAACCACAGTCATTCATTCATCATATCTCCCTGAATCCTGGCTACACCTCACACGCCTATATATATATATATATATATATATATATATATATATATATATCCCATTGGAGCCCACTGTCCCCAGTATTGGACAGAAATGGGAATTTTAAAACCTTGATAAAGTAGGGAACCCCCGGGTAGGGACCTATGAGTTTCGCCACTATGAGCCGATTGGCGGAGGGCGGTACGCTTAGTACCCTCCCAGTGCAGTGCCACGCCAAGCAGCCCTGGGATCCAGTGTGATATATATATATATATATATATATATATATATATATATATATATATATATATATATATATATATATATATATATATAGTACTTTACAGATACAGAGGACACAAAGGGGGTTTCTTACTCACCGCTCCTCCTGCATGTGCATCGCCTTTTACCAAATTCCAGATTACTTACCTGAAAATAAGATAATGTAGAATTAGAACTGTGAACAGAATCATCAAAAATATATTCAAGAAAAATCCATAAACATCCGTCTACCCATCCATCCATCCATCATTCATGCGATCCCTTTTCACCCCATAAGGTGCGTAGGAGACCGGGACCAGGCTACTAAGTGTTGACATTTAAGGTGAGGGTGATCAGCCTCGCATGCCCCGGAGTAGCTTTTTGTGAACAATGAAGTCCAACCATCTCCTGGCTATATGTCTTTACAGATCCAGTTTTTTAGGCGAGCCATAACCCACTAACCACCAGGCGTCATTTGTGATGGTTACCATCAAAGGTAATTGGTTCCTAGTTTACAGGAAGCCATTTGGTTTGTCAGTCTAAAGACCTCCGAAAGCAGCACTACACTGAGTGAGTGAACGGTTAGGCGCTTCTACCTACGTATACAGGCGGCATCAAAAGTCCTGTTGTCATCTCAAGCTTTTCTTTATGGATTTTCAAAACAAAAAGGGACAATGAGAAGCAGGTGACACTGATAACTTTTCTGGTCACGGATCACTGGCATCAGTGCGGATTCACAACACTAATTTTCAAAGATAATGGAGAAAAAATGCAGGAAAGGTGACAGGATTTATGGTGTGACAGTACATACATACGAAAAATACACATGAAAGACTATTTACATCAGTCAATCACACACACAAAAAAGCTCGTCAGCAGAGAGTGATGTGGAGCACGTTAATTGCTTTACTATCACGATATTTTTTTATTCGTGGTACCATAATACGATTTTAAATTATCTTTGAAGAGACTTTTCGAAACGAAGGCGTCTCATTAAGACAGTTTCTGAACTCGTCCTTGGGTAGCAAAGAATAAAACGTAAAAGGATGTCACCACACTAACGTGATTAACTCTTTCAACTAGATGTCTCTAATTTTGTTCCAGCTAACGTCGCATTATTTTATTTAGCTAAGGAGACACCCTTCGTTGTGAAGAGGTTACTGGAGGGTACACCTAAATTCTCCAGAGCTGAGGAAAACAGTCTGGAAATGGCAATCTTAAAATAATGATGTGACCATACTGAAGGGATCAAGAGGAAGAAATGCCGCTAGTTTGTTTCCAGACGGAGATATATCAGCCTCCTTTCCGAACTTCCTCTCTCTCTCTCTCTCTCTCTCTCTCTCTCTCTCTCTCTCTCTCTCTCTCTCTCTCTCTCTCTCGTCTTGCCTCCACCGTGTCCCATTTGTGTCTATATAAACAGCGCCCCTGCCTCATATAGCCCCGGTCCAGCTCAGTCCGTGTCAACAATAGGAACTCATCAAGGTGCTCTGTTCCCTTAGATAAAGATCGGTGAGGGAGATGGGGGACCAACTCTCTTATGGCTAACAACTACTTCGTCCATTCTCCCTCTCCCCCTCTCTTCCTCTTATTGTTTTTCTCCTCCTTTCTTCCAGTTCTTTTCTTACCTCTTACCTCCTCTTCCTGTTTACTCCTCTGTTGCTCGTCCTCTTCCTCTATGTCCCTTACTTCCCCTCACCTTCTCATCTTCACTCTCTGCTCCTCCCTCCCCCCTCTTCCCTCTTTCTGACCCCCTCTCTCCTCTCTCCTATTCTCTTTCCTCCACCTTGCCACCCCTCACCCTCACCCTCTCCCACCTTCCCAACCACATTTTCTGCCCCCCTCCCCTCCATCTTTTTGTCCCTCTCTCCCCTCTCCCATTCTATGTTTTCCAACCTTCCACCTTCACCCTCACATTCTCCTACCGTCCCCCTTCTTCATTTTCCTCACCCTCACAGCTCCCCTCTCCATCTCTTTTCACTTGTTCCCTTTTTTCTCCTACTCCTCCACCCCCCTCGCCCTCTTTCTCTCTCTCTCTCTCTCTCTCTCTCTCTCTCTCTCTCTCAGTAAAAAAATCCACCCAGCTCCTCCACATCTGGGACCAAGGATTACAGCACAAAGACCCCCCAGGAACAGTTTTCTTGTTAGATTAGGAGACTGTCGAGTATCTTTTCCATCCTTTTATTTCTCCTGGTTTTACACGAATATTACCTAATACTTAAGTCTCTCGGGATCCTACGAACACTCTTACAGTAGCATACTCGTCTTGTAAGAGAATGAATTGAATCCCACAGTTGTTAAAACCATGACTGAGTTAATGGTGTGTGTTAACCCTCTTGACTTCCTACACTTACTCTCAGCTGAATGAAACCGTCTGGCGTTGGGTGGGTTAATGCTTTCTTATTCTTGTATGTCATTTAAGCAATTATGTCGGCACTGCAAAGCTACAAATAACTTGAGATTATTATGCTACAGTATGCAGAGGAAATCGTTGAGGATGAGGTACTAGAAAGCCTGTTAATTACGGCTCCCAGTCATCTTCCTGTTTCTCTTTCTTCCTTTCACTCCCATGTCTACCTTCCATCCCCTCTCCCTGTCACCCTCTTTCCTCTTCACTCCTATACACACCCTCTGTCCCTCTTGCTTCCTCCCTCCTATCCACTCACTCCTCTGCTCACTCACCGTACCCTCTTCGTATTGTTGCTGTTTTTTCCTCCTTCACCCTTTCTCTTTTATTCACCCTCCATCCCCTCTCCCTGTTTCCCTCTCTCCCTCTCGCTCGTGTGCATACCCTCTGTCCCTCTTCCATTCTCTCTTCTTTCCATTCACTCCTCTGTTCATTTATCTTCCCCCCCCTTCCTATTTTTTTTCTCCTTTCCTCTTACTCCTTTATTCACGCTCCGGTCAATCTCCCTCTTACTACTCTATTCACCCTCAATACCCTCTTCCTCTCTCGCACCCTCCCTCTCACTTCCCCGTTCATTTTCCCTCCTCTCTCCCTGCCTTCTTACCTTCCCCTTTCTCCTCTGCTCATTCTCCGTCCCCCCCTCCTCCCACCTCTTGCAGCCTGCCTGCCACCTTCCCTCCCTCCCTCTCACGCCTCTTTTCCACTCTTCTTTCCCACTTCCCTTCACTCCCCTTTCTGTCTTACTCCTCTGTTCAATCTTCGTCCCTTCTTTCTGACTCCCTTCCTCCCACGCACTCTTCTAATCACTCTCCGTTCTCTCTGCCTGTCTTTCTTTTTCCCTCTCGCTACTCTCTTCACACTCCCTCCCTCTCACCTCTCTGTTCCCTCTCCACTCTCTCTTCCTGCCTTCCTCCCTCCCTTTCACTTATCTGTCCCCTCTCAGACCCATTTTTCTGCCTCACTCCCTCCCTTTCATTCTTCTGTTCCCTCTCCGTCCCGTCTTACAGCCTTTCTCCCTTCCATTCCACTGCTCACCCTGAACTCCCTCACCGCTATGAAAACTATAAATTCCTTTCAGTCCTCCCTCCCTCCCTTGCAGAATCTTCGACCGGAGTAATGGTTTTCCCCGACTCTCGCTTTCCTGTTCAACGCTTTTACTCTTTCATTTCCGTCCCCTCTCTCTCTCTCTCTCTCTCTCTCCATTGTTTTAATATTTAGCTGCGTTTCCTCTCCTTGCAGCCTCTCTCCCTTCAGTTCTACTTTCCTCTCTCTTATTCCTACTTTCCTTATTCCACTTTTCCCCTCTCCATCTCGTTTTTCCTTTTCCTACGCCAGACTTTCCCCTTCCTCTCACTCCTTGATCATTTATTCTATTCTTTCTCCTCCTCCTTCCAATCATCGCTTTCCAATGCCTGTGTTTACCTCTCTCTCGCATTCCTCATACTCCCAATCCGCTTTCCAATTCCTTCCTGTTTCCCTCTCCTTTTCCCTCTCTATCAAATTTCTGTTACTCTTCCCCCATTTTCACCCCTTTCCATTACCCATATTTTTCTGTTCCGTATTCTCGCTTCGTAGCACTTCCTCACTTGTAATTTATTCTACTTGTTACACCCTCATAATTTCATGTATATTATCTTCCAAATGTCTTCCTACTTTACATAAATAACATACTGGCGAATATTAAAGCGCAATATGCAGAAGGAATCGCTAAGTTATGTAATATTTCAGATCAACGGGAATACTGATACGAATATCCTGACTCTTGCCTAATAGAGTAAAAGAGTGGCTTGAGAGAGAGAGAGAGAGAGAGAGAGAGAGAGAGAGAGAGACAGACAGACAGACAGACAGACTGAGGGTTGGGGGTTAGGGGTAGGGTAGGAGCAGCAGAAGCATTTTTAAACTGTTCCTATGGTAAAAAAAAAAAAAATCTCGATTGCACTAATCATCAAGAATCATTTTGTTTTGTGTATATATATATATATATATATATATATATATATATATATATATATATATATGTATTATATATATATATATATATATATATATATATATATATATATATATATATATATATATATATATATATATATATATATTATCATACACTCTGGTTTAAAGTTTTGGGATGCTGGCTGAATGATCATAAAAAGAGAAACTAGCAATACTCTTCATACCTACAGCTAAAAACAATTATTAATATGAAACTATCCCTCTCTCTAAGCTACATTACATTGTCTAAAACCTGCACGAAAATATATAAAAAGAGAGAAAGAAATAGACTAGCAGGGCTGAGGGAATAACGTAATCAGTGGACAGATAGGGTGTGAGTGGGATCCTGGAGGCGTAATGAGGGTGGGAGGGACAAAGACACAGGACCCTATTCTCCAGAGGTTAGGGGACTTTCTGGCACCTCTTTCTTTGTTACTTATTCTACTTTTTATACCTTACTGTTATCTTGTACCTCTCTCTCTCTCTCTCTCTCTCTCTCTCTTCTAAATACTGATACCGATGTTGAGGAGGTACGCCTTCATGCTGTGGCACCGATATGACTGGGTCGTGGAACTGGCTCATTATTACAGACATCCCTCATTTCCTTCCCTATCACTCAAAAGGAGGAGGATGAACAGCAAAGAAGGACAGTTTCGGCCTGCGGTCCACTGGGTTCACGTTCAGGTGAGTCTGGGACTGTAACCACTACTACTTTTTCCTTTTACTCTAACGGCCTCAAACTGCCATATCGCCACCCTCAGTGCTGAGTTATAGCAACATAGTAACACTAAAATAGTTATGAAGAAGAGATGTATAGAAAGGATGTACAGCAGCAGCATTTTTTTTTTCTTTTTCTTTTTTTTTACAGAACTTAGTGCTATAAGCTGCAAAAGGATGGTAATATGGACCAAGTTAAGGTAAAAGAACTATGCCGCCACTGCTACTAAATAATGAGACGGATTTCATGAATAACACAGAAGAGAATATTAATGTTACACACAAAAATAAACTGATAAGAACAAGGCACTAGACAGTATCCATTGCGAACGAGGATACGGGCCAGAGAACCAGATGGTGGGCTGAAGGCTGGAAAATTGGCTGAGTGGCCTGGAATACCTTAAGAGCCAACCGAGCCGAAGTGGAGGGAGAGTTACACTTTTATTCGGGAACAGGATACACTCTGGCTCCTGTGACTCGCTCTTAACTGAATAAAATCGTCTGGCGTTAAAAGGGATGCAATGCTAGAGCTGCCTTGACCATGAGAGGGTTAATAACGTCACGGCGATTAAGCATATTTTTCATTTTATTTATGCTACTGACAAGGGCATATTATTGAAATTAAGGACACCTTCTATAAGAGCAGAGAGTAATAAAGGCATGTCTTATCCCTCCAGTTCAAACAGTCCCTCATTAGCTCATAATCGATACCGAGAACAGAAATGACGTTATAGATGTGAGTGTGTTCCCTGCCGACTAAGCCAAAGTGGAGAGAGTAAAGAGGGCAACACTTTTGCCCTGTGCCAGGTTAGGTCAAACGAGTCATATTAACAATATTACTATGACGACCTGTATTCTGTATTTACCCTAAGTTTCGGTGGACCCCTTACGATTTTAACAATTTACTCGTCATGGTGAAAATTCGAGGTGAGAGTAAATCAGTTTTCTGGCAGATTATTTCATTTAACGATTTCGTTCAACCTCATTAGTGAAGGAATTGATTCAGACTATATCTAACCCTTCTAGTTCGAAAAGTTTCCTTCAGTACTTGACATTATTCTCCTTATCAGATTACCACCAGGCGACTTTATTCAATGGGTCTATTCAACTTAGGCAGTGACAGGGTAGATTAAGGCTACGTCTAACCCTTTCAGCTTTCAAGTCTTTCGAAGCTGAATATAGTGGGCTGAAGATACAATAAATTATATATACACGACATCCGAAGAGAGTACAAAATAAAAACAGGCTTACAGTAAGTAATTTCGGTACAGATACAAATTCGTGTTTTATCTTATTTTCAAATACAGTCTTGCAGCTTTCTGTTGTTGTTTAACATCGTCCACAAAATCGTAAAAAGGGAAAAGTTTACGGATTATGATTAACAAATGTACATGCATTTTCTTATTTTACCCTCCACCTGACAAGTCAGAGGAGGGTGCTGTTATCACTGGAATCACTATGTGTCCGTCCATAGAGTTGGGCGGCAGGGAGGCTGGCCGGACATAGAGATTTAGTTTCCGGGACACAACACAGAAAATATTTCCTACAGACTCATGAAATTTCACGTAGTTATGCGTCTTATAGTGAACTGGTGCCTTTTGGTAGGTAGAATGTTGTGTCTTAAGTAGTTTTTTCTTTTAAATAATGAAAATAAAAATCCAGAGATTTCAATGCAGCCATCACAAGGAATCTGAAGGGCCCAGGTTATGTCTTCAAGGCATTCTCCATACGCCCATTTTTAAAAGAAAAGACTGGGGAGGGGGGGTGAAGGCCGTTATGCGCTTGGTTAGCTGTGCAGGGGAATGGGGGTATGTGCTTGGTCAGAGGAGAGCTGCAGCTCTGTTGCGTTGCCTATGAGTAAATCAATTTTTAAAAATCTATACAATTGTGTGTACATGGTATTGTGTATGCATATTCATAAACCTGTAAGCATATTTGGGAAAGCTTGAAAAGATTTTTTTTCACTACTGTGAACCAGAAATGAAAAACTTCAAATCTTTTGTTTGCATAATAATGAAGCAAGAAAATCGATACAGCAATTTTACTGACCAAAAAGAAAAAAAAATGCAGCTAAACAGCAATATGTAAATGACACTTGTTCTATCTTCCACTAAATCTGTCTTCACTGAAATGTATATCTATATCTATATACCCATCTGTATACAAGTATCTCCTTATCTATCCATCAATTTTGCTGTCTATCTATCTATCTATCTATCTATCTATCAGTCTATCTATCTATCTATCTATCAATATATATATATATATATATATATATATATATATTTCAATATTTATCTATTTGTATGGCCTACTTATACATACAAGTATATGCATATAAAACCAGTGTGGCCCATATATAACGAAATTTCCTTTTTATAATTATACATAGGAATGATGGATCTAATGAGTGGTCAAAAAGCATTTCATACTCCAGATACCACCTTTGTCAATGGTCGAGGATATATTTTCACTTGTAAATAGTTATGGAAGTGGACTGCATTCCTTACCTAAGCCAGATTAAGAGATAACGATCATGCAGGTATTCCCTCTTTTCCTCGAAGGGAATAGAGACAAATGAGCTGCTCTATACGGCGCCATATGTTAACTATTGACTCTATTTCAGTATTTCAAGAAAGCAACTGTACTCTATAAACTCACCTCAAATACTTTTCATAGACCATCTTGGTATGACTGTACTCGACAATATATCCCCGTGGGAGCCTCAGGTGTTGTCTTCTCAGCTCCACGATCGAGATTTGTCAATTAGCGTCCTCCACAGTGCCTTAATTGTCACTTATTTTTTATCTACCAACAGCGCTCTGTCTCACTGGCGTTTGATAATGTATTAAAATACCTCTTTATGTAAGCTTCAATTGTTAACTTAGGCGACTTGATATAATTAACACGTACTTCACCCACTACGAAACCTCTCAGGGATTTTAATTAGCTTCAGGTAAACACGGGGAGTAACATGTCAGGTGCGATCAGACTGGCTGTTTCAACACCATTCCGTTTACACACACACACACACACACTTCATTTAACCTTAGTATCACAAATTTTTCACCTATAATCATCGACCAATGTGCAATTCTGTATCACTACAAAATTTGGGTATTATTTTCATACATCATTTTGCATTGACTGATTCTCCCTCAAGCTTTTCCTGTCAGATGGATATATCGTTTGGCTTTAACCTTACTATTATAATTATTTCGATCTTGAGAGGGTTAATAGTGACAGCATAACTTTCTCAGACTCCTACGACACACTCTCAGTTGAATACAATCGTCTGGCGTTGGCTGGAACATAATACCAGAGTTGTCGTGATCATTTGAGAGTTAAGCTGACCCACTGAAGCCTGCGTAATAAATAAAGCACAATAGGTCACTCGAATGCTGCGGATGAGAGACGTCTGAACACGAGAGGGTGTGACGAGACTAAGCTGGTCCCGACATCTCCTGCCCCACCCTGACATAGGCCTAGGCGAAATTAGTCCCTGTCTCCCCTTATGTCTTCCCCTCCTGTTCCTCCGCCCTCTTCCCTCATACGCCCCCGCCCCTCCCCTCACACCCCCACCAAGTGCACCCTTACACGGAAACTTCCATCACCCACGTGGGTTCCTCCTGTTTGTGAGGAAGAAGAAGGCTTAAATGAACCCCTTGAAACCGGCGACGTATTTCTCATGTGACAGTTACTACATCCAGAAAAGTTTATTCAGGAAAGAAGAAATTTCACAAGACTGCAGAGTTTGTCCTAAAGAAAATAAAGCCGTCTAGAGATAGCAAGAATAAAATAAACATCGTTGAACTGAAGTTATTTTTATGGCTGTCCACTACACGGGGATCATTAATAAACGACATTCGTGGTATACAAATTTCCAATCTTCACCCAAACAGAGGCAAACAAATCAAATCCACTAATCTGACCAACTCGAGATTCAAATTTGTGTCACTAAGCCAAATTTTCGCTGGCATATGAGACTTCGTAGCACCTCCTGACTAGCGACTGACTGCATACTAAGCCTTGATATCTGTTTATATATTCTCTGAGGCTTTATAATACCCACATCGTTTGCAGAAACAGCATACAGGAGGATAAGGTGGTGTAATGAGCAAAATACACAGGGAGGACCTATCACGAAATCTCATTAAACGAACGAGATCATGACGCACTTGTTCTCGCCCTGGAATATGAAAATGCTGCAACATCTTAAGTCATAACAATTTCACGAACTATCGTAAGATTAATTAAGACTACTGAGTGATCCGACAATTTGTGCAACTTAGCCTGAGGTTCCAAACTAAGAACAATCATCATTATTTCTGGGTAATCCTACATCAGGCCACACAGAGAGGGACGGGGAAGAAAAGAGTGAGGTGGAAGAAAAGTGGGGAAGGGAAAAAAAAAAAGGAGGGGGGGAAAGGGGGAGGGGGTTAGGAAAAGGTAAGAGAGTGATGAATGGTGGTGGGATAGGAGAAAAAATGAAAGAAGGAGAGAGGGTAATGGAGAAAGAAAAGAAAGACGGAAAAAGGGAAGAAATGGAGAAAGACCAGGGAAGCAGGGAAAAAAGGAGAAGGGAGGAAAGAGAGAGGAAAGAAAGCAGGAGGGAGGATACAGACCTATTTGTCCTTTCGAGGCTGTTTGTTAGAGGATAGGTTATAACGAACGTACCTATTTTATCTGTCAAGGACAAGGACAGGACAAAAGGGAGGGAAGAAGGAAGAAGAAAAGATGAGGGGGGAGGGAGACAGGAAAGAGTGGGGGGAAGAAAGGATGAGAAAGAAGAGTGAGAGGAAAGAAGGGAGACAGAGGAAAGGCGGAGGAGGAAAGGGAAGATGTGGGTAAAGAAAAAGACGTGCTGGGAGGACTGAGACGGAGTGCCACCCCCGCTGAAGCTAAACAAGGGAGCCACACCCTCACAACAAAAAAGATTCCCTCTTGGAGTTTAGTCATTACCACCTGTGCACATGGCAGTACTCTCAACCACTTCACTTTAATGATATTTGTTATGCTCTTTTTATTATCTTCTGATGATCTTAGTTGAGGAGACTTTCAAATAGGTAGGGTTACATAGAAACCTTAATTAATTCTTTAGGACGACTGAATTTTCATAACTTGGAGAAAGTGATCTGGATACAGCAGGACTTAAAAAAAAAGCCATCGTAATGAAGGGATTGAACTGCATTCCTGATTTCTCATTATGGTAGTTTATTGTTTTTTTTTTCTTCATTGTTTTATTTTTTGCTTGTTAAGTACTGCCCTTTAGCCTGCAGATGTATTTTTAGTTCCATTCTTTCTATCACATAGCTTTTTTTTAACACTACCTTTCATACCGAAGGAGCCTATGACATGTGATTCTACCCTACCACACAACCACAGGTCCCCCTCCCCTCCAAAAAAGAAAGCATACTTGTCTAGAGGTGAGAAAGAGTAAAACAGAAAAGACGTCCCCGGGCTGAATGGGTTAAGACGACTACCCCCTCCCCCCAGATTTTACAAGCATAAATCTAAAACAACATGGTGTGATAAATGTAAACTGCTGCGCTGTCAGGAAGGCAAGGTGGTGTGTGCTTGAGGAAAATTGTAACTTTGAGAAACTATTTGCATTTGCTGCGAGTAGGATACATTACCAAGACCTGCAACCCTTCTTGTGCATGCGTCTGCTGCTGTCTTTACTGGCACCTGCTCGGCCCCTCTGATTCACGCCCATCTATCTATCTGTCTATCTGTCAATTTATTAATCTATCCTTCCATTCATCCATCCTCTTACCTGTCCATTTATCTAACTACTTATATCTATCTATCTGTCTATCTATCTATCTACTGTAAAAGCCAGACGCCTTAATACAGGAAGAGGCTAACGGATCACCTCCATGCACCATATCCCCTGCCATTAGACTGTTCTATCTCCTACTCACAACTCTCTCATTCATATTCTCACCTCAAGGGACGTAAGTGGCACTATTAACGGGAAATTAAAGAATGGATATAATTTCTCTTTGTACCTACGACCTTATGCCCAGCCACTTCAGTTCCACGATTTTGTGTATCCTACGAAAGATCCTTAGTACAGAACACCTCAATTTCCAAAAAAATATCTTCTACAATACACAAAATCGTCTGCAGGAAGCATGAATAAACGAAGAGTGCACAATGAAGTGAAGGGGATAGAAACTTGAACCGTGAAGGGGAAGCCACACCCCAGATTATAACCGTCATTTACAGATCAAGTATAATTATCTGACAAAATTTATCCTGCATACCACGCAACAAAATGCATTCAGCAACAGTGGAGAGAGACACGACCTAACCTATCAACATCACGACCTAGAGATTTTAATATTTAAAATCATGTGCTTTCTTTCCCCTTCATTAATTTAGTTAGAGAAAATGGCCCTTGCCTTTGAGACTGTATTTTTGTCAGTAGGAATTTTTTTTTAGCAACGGCTTCCCGTACTTTGCTTATTGCAGCGTTTTATCTCTACGTATGCTACATATATCATTTGTACATCAACACAGATTGCATTAATAACACAAAACAATGTATTAACTTAGCACATACATAAATAACACAAGGGAGTATATTAGCTTAGCAGATACATAAATAACACTAAAAATGTAGCAGCAGATACATAAAAAACACAGAATATATTGGCTTAGCAGATACATAAATAACACAAAAGAATATATTAGCTTAGCAGATACATAAACAAGTTGATAAGGAAAAGGTGCTACGGAACCTTCTTAACTGACGAGAATACCGGCCTGAAAAAAAAAAAAAAAAAAAAAAAACTACCTGTTTCAGTATTTAATCTCCTTTGTATCTATTTGGGTTGTAATCTGTCAAAATCCCTTTTCACTGTGTAACGAGAGATCAGACACAGAAGTTGACAAGACTGTAATGTCAATCAGCTACTTTCAATACGTCAATATTCCTTTCATTTATCTCAGAGGTATTGAAAGAGCAGACACTGAAGTCGATAGGATTGCAATATCAGACAGCTACTCTCAACACGCAATTTCATCGCAATGTGGCCAGGCATACCTCACTACCTCACTTGTCATATTATTGCAGTGTCGGCAGTCGCTTGTCCAACCCGCAGACGCAGTGTTTACCCTTAACTGTTTCCCATCCCATGTTAGTGGCAAACAAGAGCAAGCTGACTTCTTACTTGTTTCCCGGAACAGTCCCTTCCACCCGACCTCCCTCCCACAGGACCCAAGGATAAGACTGAGCGCCGTATAGTTGGCTACTGTGAGCGGCATTGTAGGTTTTTTCTGATTTATTATGCCTGCTAAAACTTGAAATTTTCTATGTTATTTATATATTTTAGCACCGACAGACTGTGACAGAGAAATACAAGATGGTACAAAAACGCAATATGCAAAATAAATCGCCAAGTAAGACGCGCTATGGAGTCTCCTAAGCAAATCAAAATTCAGGCTTAATTGAAAGCATGGAGTTCCGGCCTGAAGAGAAAGAAATGGGACGCTGAAGAGGAAATATTTATGCAGCCCACCTTTTTCTTTGACTGTACACTTCCCCATCCAGCCTCCCACCCACACGACCCAGGAATAGGGCTGGTGAAGTGGAAGTGTGGAGTTCCGGCCTCAAGCGGGGTAAATGGAAGGAGGCAGGGGAAATATTTATGTGGTGGGCAATGATGCGTGAAGTGTGCCGTGTGAGGCCGTGGTAAAGGAGGGAGTGGAGGCGGTGGTGGTGGTGTGTGGGAATGGTGGTGATGCACGCAGGGGAGGTGGTGAAGTGGAGATGCTGCAACTGTTTGTGATGTATCAGGAGACGAGTTGTCATGGTTACAGTGGTATTGATAGTGGTAGTAGTGGTGGTGATAGTTATGTTGGTGATAGTGATGGTGAAGTGAAGGAGAGCCGGTGACGAAGGCAGGGGAAGAGAGTGGAGATGCTGCGACTGTAGATGATGGTGGTAAAGCAAGGAAGGAAATGAGTGAGGGACGGGTATTGATTCAGCAACTATGTGAGACAATGGTAAAGCAAGGGAGGAAACGAATGGTGACGATGCTGCTGCTGATGTGATACTCCTCACCCACTGACTTCCGGTGTAGAGGGTGAGCCATAGCCTGGGTATTATCGTGGCTGCCCATATGAGATCTGCTTTTATCATTAATTAGTAGGTTTCTTTTTCTGGTGATATAGATGATTAATTCATTCTTGTATTTCACATGTATAGATAACAGTAATATGAAGAGATACATTAAGAGACATTGCATTAGATGGAATGTCCTAGGATTTCTAGTTTATCCTGTACAATTGTATTCCTGTAACCAGCAATATTATTATATTTTTTTAAGATATGCAGCATACACAGTGGCAGCTGACCGAATCACTGAACACGTTATTTATGTGGCGGGAGGCATGGTGTGCAGGGGAGTGCGACAGAGGGAGAATGTAATGGACGATGGGATGGAATGATGAAGGAAAGGGTGGAGGTGATGAAGAAAAGTGTGGAAGTGCGATGGAAGAGCAGAGAGCGGTGACTGAGTAAAGGGTGGAGGTGTGATGCAGAAGAGGGTGGAGATGTAATGCAGGAGGGAGTGGTGTGAAGAAGGAGAGATGGAGGTGTGATGAAGGAGAAGGTGGATGTGTGATGGAGTAAACAACAGACGTTTTATGGAGGAGAGGGTGAAGGTGATGAAGGAGATGTGATGGAGGAGAAAGTGAAGGTGTGGTGAAGGAGAGAGTGGAGGTGTGGTGAAGGAGAGAGTGGAGGTGTGGTGAAGGAGGGGGGTGGAGGTGTGGTGAAGGAGAGGGCGGAGGTGTAATGGAGGAGAGGATGAGGGTGATGGAGGAGATGGCTGGGGTGATAGATGCAAGAATGGAGAGGTGTTGGATCAGAAGGTAGAGGTGAAGAAGGAGAGGTTGACAGGCTGCAGGTGATGGAGATGAGAGTGGAGGTGATAGGGGAAGGAAAGGGGTGCGCTGATCGCCTCATTTAACTTCATGGTGCCAAATAAGAGCACCGAGTATAGCTTCAAAGAACAGGCGAAAATTAATGAATGTGACCATATTAAAGCTTAACCCCTTTCAACCCTATGATGTGCTTTTTAATATATTCTTGCTGCCACCAGACGATTCTGTTCAATTTAGGAGAGCCACCCAGTAGAGAAGGGGTTAATGAAGGTTGTGTCTACCCCTTCCACTCTGAAACTCTCTCTTAGTGGAATAAAATCATTAGACGGTAGAATTCTTTCACCTTAAAGTGTCTAGCCATTTTTTTCGCGTAGCTCAGTGGCCAAAAAAAAAAAAAAAAAGAGGGGGGAGGGGGGCAAAACTAAATCTCTACATTCTTTCCACAGCACTTCCTCGTGACTAGCTTGGTATAATCTGAGGTGGTTTGGCTATGTGCAGCGAAATGGAGAGCGAGAGAATAACTAGGAGTGTGTAAGTGTGACGTGAGACTGATAGATGATGGAAAAGTTAATAGGTTGATAAAGACAGTCAAAGATGGGCTGAAAAACAGGAAGACACAGACAGACAGACGGATAGATAAGACAGATGTATAGCTCGGTACAGTAGATAGACTGGTTGACAGAAAGACGGATAAACAGACAGACACATGCATACATACATTCATACACAGATCTACAGTTATGTGAACAGATAGATAAATAGACAGATAGATGGATGGACGGATGGGTGGATAAATAAGCAGATGGATAGATAGACGCCAAGATAGATAAACTGATAAATAGGTAAAGATATACATAACTTATCTCTCTAAGGGACATATACATATATTTGAGAAGGTAGCTGATTATGGACGAAAAAAAATATATATAGGCCTATCTTAAAGCAGGTGCGTCTCTCAAACTACATTGCTCCGATGTGTGTAAACTGCATCTAAGGTTGTTTGAGCAAAGGCTGGAAGGCGTGGTGATGTGTGGGGTGAGGTGGTTGAAGATTCAGTGTGGTGTGGTGTGGTGTGGTGGCAGCTGTGGTGTGGTGTGATCGCAGTTATGGTATGGTGTGGTGTGGTAGCAGTTATGGTGTGGTGCGGTGTGGTCGCAGTTATGATGTACTGTAATGCGGTGTGGTGGCAGTTATGGTGTAGCGTGGTGTGGTCGAAGTTGTGGTGTGGTTTGGTGTGGTCGCAGTTGTGATGTAGTGTGGTGTGGTCGCAGTTATGATGTGGTCGTAGTTGTGGTGTGGCGTCGTGTCGTCGCAGATGTGGTGCAGTGTGGTATTGTCGCAGGTGTGGTGTGGTGTGGTATTGTCACAGGTGTGGTGTGATGAGGTGTGGTATGGTAGCAGGTGTGGTATGATGTGGTGTGGTAAAGTATGAAGTCATGGCGGCACGGGTAGTGAGGCCGAGGCTTCAAATGCAACTCACTTTTCAATTACTACACATTTTACCTTTTACTACGGCAGTCCTCCTTGAGCTGGACAAAATAATCTAGCAATAATAGTGGTAAAAAAAAAATCGCAAGATTGGACTGAACAGACTCTTATTATTATCTTTTTTTTTAATCCTTTAGGGTAAAAAGGCCCTTAATGAACTAAGTTTTATCGTCCATATTTAGGCTTAAGAAAATTTAGCAGCTTG
Source organism: Coenobita brevimanus (assembly GCF_032717465.1). NCBI lineage: Eukaryota > Metazoa > Arthropoda > Malacostraca > Decapoda > Coenobitidae > Coenobita > Coenobita brevimanus. Next base: position 7,660,579 of record NC_136996.1, on the reverse strand, counting down.
AGCCCTAGGAGGTAGCTTTCATTTTAATCATTGGGCTATCAGACGAGTTTATTCAGCTTAGGAAAGACTACTGGACGGAGGTGTTATTTAATCCCTTCATTACTCATTCATCCTCCCAAATTAATTACGGCATAAGCATGTGAAGTGAGGGCGAATAAAAGCTAAAATTAGGTCCTTGGGATGAAAAGGCTCAAAAGGCATTATGATGATGAATGGACTAACCACTTTACTGTCAAGACAATTTTCCTTATAGTCACACTACCACCAAACGATTTTATGTAACGATATCATTAGCATTCATGGAGTACATTAAGGTGATATTTAAACCTTCCAGTCCGGGGTAAAAAAAAAGCTTCCAGTAATTAATTCATAAGAGTTGGTGCAAAGTAAAAATAAATGTGCTAGGAAAGAGGGAGTAAAAGGGGAAAACCTATGATAAAAGCGATGCATTTTTGCTCTGCCCTTCCTGCTACTCTATGCCGCCATAATAACTAATACAGCATCACAGTTCCTACCACAAAATGGGGGTGGCTGCCTTCTTTACATACTATATTTTCAGGCTACAGAAGGATGGGGCTGTTGTGATGGCGTGTTGTGGTGTGATGTAGCGTGGCGCGATGTAGTGGCGGGCGTGGTGTGGTGTGACGTAGTGTGATGTGTTGCGATGTGGAGCGGTGTTGTGGTATGGTTTGGTGAGCTGACAGGCCGGGTGTGATGTTGTGTGGCATGGTGTGGCGACAGGTGGGGGAGGGTTTGGTTTGGTGTGGCGTGGCGTGGCGTGGAGTGCCGTGGTGTGTCGTGAGCAGTGCTGTGGAGGGTACTGTACTGGCGGCCTCCCGGAACCCTGGCACCCCCATCCACCACAGTTCTCAACTTTGGTTTTGCTCTGTGTTTAATTTCTCTGGGAGGGTCTGACTTCTCTAATTATCCTGGAGGGGAACAGCTGCCTCCCTTTTCGCATACTTTTATGAAGGGAGGGAACTTTGTGCATTTATTTTGCTCTTCATCATTTTGCGAGTCGTTGATCAAAGGGGGGAAGAACTCTGGAGAACAAGCGTGCTGTGTAAACTAGTGGAAAAAAAAAAAAAAAAATCTGATTGCTCTCCATATGCAGTGGAAAATTATGCACACACCTGATTTTCGTCACCTGAGATCAATGAACAACTAGCGGCCAAGAACAGCTACAGCTATTGTAAGAACATCAGGAAGTACTATCAGGCACAAAACATATTCGCACACATGAAAAAATTTGGCTTGTATTATACTCTTTATGATTAATATTCAATTAAAAAAAAAAAACAATAAGGAGGGACTCGACATTCACCATCTGACCTTTCACTATATCATAACAGTTAAGAGAAAAGGTTTCCACTAGTGTAAAAATGAAAAAAAAAAAAAAAAAAGGGAAAAAAGCATGACATTATCAAAGCACTCTGACTTTTAACTTCTTTACAATGAGGCATATTTTATTTTTTCGTTCTCTCATTTTACTACTTCCAACCGATTTCATTCAGCTTAGGAGAAACTATTTCCACTGAAATTTAGATACAGTCATTATTTACATTTACCTCTTCATTATCAGGCTGCTCTCCTACGATAAATAAGATCGTCTATCAGTAGCAAGATTGATACATAAAAACACTCCATCGAGCTGAAAATATTTTAATTAAAAGTTCCCAAATCTGACGGCAAGGAATCGCGGCTTTAATCTTACGAGTTCGGTCAGCCTCCCAGAGTAAAACTAAAAACACCATCACACTTTCTAATTTGGCTCCGGCCTCCTTAGGTACATGATTTTTCTCTGCTCCAAATTCAGATCGATAACCAACGTACTAACCCACAGAATTCAAGCTATCACAGCACTAAATTCGCAAAGCCTCAACAAACCACAAAGAAAATGTCACAAATACAAGCGATACACAATTATAAGCTACACACAATATACAGCAACCGACTAACATGGCACGAACAATAAATAACCGCATACTCAATAGAACTTCAAAAGAACCGTCATACTCCACAAGAAAAACCAAAAAGCGACCACAATCCACTAGAGCAGACACAAAATACGGGTATATTAACCACAGGAACAACACTACAACCGCAACATCCCAAAAAACGACCCCCCCCCCCAAAAAAAAAAAAAAAAAAAGCCACAAGTCAGCATCATCCGCAGTCACAAGAACAAACGCAAATAAGAACCACAAACGTCAATTAGAGTAACAAAGTATAAGAACAGCCATAGCTACAAATACTGCTACACTCTACAATAACAGCCACAAACAGCAAGAACATTCACAAACCATACGAACACCTACAAACCAAAGAGCAATAAGTCACAACCTGATAATCGCAATAACTATGGAAACAACCACAAATCACAACAGCCACAATCTGCAAAAATGACTTCTAGTAACAGAAAAATCACCAACCTCATCACCATACCAGACCATTCACAAACTGCACTAACCACAAGAACACCCCGGAACTAGGCAAGCACCCACACCACAAGAACGACCAAAAAAAACGAAGGCAGCCACAAACTACAAGTACACTCACAAATCAAAAGAACCACAAATATACAAACAAAAAGGATACAAAACAGCAAAAATGGAAGAACAGCCGCGAATCACAAGAAAACCTACAAAGCTCAACAACAATAAAAACACAAACACGAAGTTGCACACAGAGAGTACAACCACCGAGCCCATCAGCTGGTCTAAGGGCTGAATATTTTACTTTGCCCTGTGACCTTGACCGTCGACAGGCATCTCTCCAAACTGAATTACTTCAGTCTTACCTAACCCTTAACCCTTCCATCAACTTTGCTTCACATCGGACCCTAAGTTTACTTCGTCGAGTAACCTTCATATTTAACCTTTCAATGTCACCTTTACTTTTGATAATTCTAAAAACCGAATCTCTTTATTCTCGTTCTAACCTGAACCTTTCCATAAAATTTAGTTAATATCCGACAGAAACTTTAAGCTGACCTTTCCATTTGACCTTGACCTGTAACTGATTATTCTCAAAATTAATTCGCTTTATTGTCCTCCCATCAACCCTCTCTCCGGTTTGGCTTATATGGGATACAAACTATTTAGTTTAACTCTGCTAGAGAAAACTTTGATCTATCCCTGTGACCTTGGCACTTGACTGATTACCATTAAAAAACTCAATGACTAACCATCAACCGTTTCGCCAAATTTGGTTAAAATTGGATACAAACTGTTTTTCACACACACACACACACACACACACACACACACACACACACACACACACACACACACACACAACACACACACACCAGCGTGCGTTGATCAAGATATAACACCTACTTTTGTTTCAGGAACGTGAGTGTAAATTTGGGAACACAAGAGATCTAGTACTATCCCACAGACGCAATAAGAGGCGCACCCCATCTTTCTTCCCATGTTCGTTAAGAGCGTCCAGCCTTATCCCTGTGCTCCCATCCAACTCCCTCTCGTCCATTCACGTTCTTTAATCACCTCTGTTAGGGTCGATTCAATTACGAGATGGTCATTAGTTCCGCCCAAACGAGGTAGCGCCTAAGTTAGTGAGAGAAGCTAAATGGACCAGTGCCTTCAAACAGACACATGGACAAATATTTCGTATTATCCCACCTGGCGTTAACACAATTAGACTCAACTAATGGCTTTTGGACGATGTGTGTGTGTGTGTGTGTGTGTGTGTGTGTGTGTGTGTGTGTGTGTGTGTGTGTGTGTGTGTGTGTGTGTGTGTGTGTGTGTGTGTGTGTGTGTGTGTGTGTGTGTGTGTGTGTGTGCGCGCGCGCGCGCGCGTGTGCGTATGTAGTGAGGTATTTAATTGCGTATAGCTCACCTCACTAGCTTGTGTAATTTTTCATTATATTCTTGCTGTCCACAGATGATTTTATTTAGCTTTGGAGTGCAAGGTAGTAACGAAGTGATTAATGGCGGCTGCATACATCCCATCCGGCTTGAAAAGTCTCTCCCAAGCTGAATAAAATCGATTGATGATAGTAGTAACAAAATGAAGCCACGTCCTCTGCGTGAAGGGGTTACTTGCCTCCAAGTTTTTACGTGCTAACTCGAGTGTGAGATACATGCCTCGAAACACAGAGGAGAGGTACTGTACACAGAAAACTCAAGAATGAGCGGTGGTACCGTGGTGGCGACCATCATCCACTTACTGGATTTAGTACTGTCTACTTCTCCCATTGGTGACTCTACAATGAGTGACAAGCCTAATGGTTTCGTGTGACCCCGGATGACATTTACAAAGCTGGATGGTGACCATATAACCTAACAACTGGGTGATGTAGAGTCTACAATGATGCCCCTGTCAACTGGGTGGAGACAGATGCGGCGTACATCCCGGAACCAAATTTCCACATTTTTCCCGCGCTTCACTTAGGTTAGGCACCGTTCACTGCAAGGGAACATCGGTCATTTGCACGGGACAACCCTGCATAGGCACCTGCTAGCCTGCGGTTGATGGGTCTATTCGGACAGACACACCAGGTTTGTTATACTATTACAAGAGAGAGCACTGAGAAAGTGCAACACCTGCATCTACCAACTAATCTAAAGACCTTGCTCTGTGACCTTGACCTCTGACTGTTCTCAATGCTGAATACCTTTAATGTATGTTTGCCTAACCCCTTACTCCTTCCACGAAGTTTAGTTCAGATCGGATCAAAAGTGTTTCAACTGACCTCCCTCAGTGACACTGACCTTTGATCCCTCCCCGTGAACTTGACATGTAAATGACTTATCAAATAGGAAAAAAAATTTGTTTTGCTAACACATACACACGCGCGCGCGCGCACACACACACACACACACACACGCGCGCGCGCACACGCACACGCACACGCACACACCAAAACAAAATACAAAACACTCTACTGCTTCGGGAGTATGGGTGTAAAGTGAGAATTAAGCAGTCTTTCACTGGCACCATATCATACCAAACGCGATAACTGTTATACTGTTCCAAAAGATCCACTTACAGCTACAAGTATAAGAATAACCAGCAAAAAATAGTCTAGATACAGCACTCACTGGACACCTTACAAGCTTGAGAGTTATGGCCACAGACAAACAAAACTGTGGACACCAAGAGTAGCATTCGATGTTAACTGATATGCATAAACTGTGGAATCCATATTTGTGCCGTGCAACGTTTGAGGGATCTCTAAATGTCAAAATTACTAGGAGAACCATATGAAGCTTAGGAAAGTTCTTCATAATCGCTCTCAAATTCAAATAAAATAATCATATACTGTAAACTGATTTTTCGTGTACCATTACGCTTTCCAACCGCACTCCAATCCACTTGTGGAGTTCGTCGACTGAACAAGTATTATAATGCCACTTATTTTGTTTGAGGATACGACCATTAGTAACATATTTCCCACATACAGTACATACGAAATGTCGCACTGAATAAGGCAACACTGAGTCTCTTCTTCTTAACTTACTTTATGACCAGCGATGTCGTATTAGAGTAAGAGAGCCACCAAACTGAACAAGTGGATGTGAGTTTAGACCCAAAACAGGAACCCGAGGAACGACCATCACGACCATCAGGGAAAAACAGAAAGCTAAAAACAGGGACAGAAACGCGTTCCCGCCGTCTCCTTTACGACTCGTGAATTTGCTTTCACTGGAGAATTGTTTACTGCTTCGAGGTGTGTTGTGGGTAAGGTGTGAGATGGGAGGAGAAGAGGGAGATGGAGAAAGAAGGAAAAGAGGGAGGTGGAGAGGGGAGGAGAGGAGGGAGGTGGAGAAGGAAGGAGAAGAGAGGGGTGGAGAGGGAAGGAGAAGAGAGGGGTGGAGAGGGGATGAGAGGAGGGAGGTGGAGAGGGAAGGAGAAGAGGGAGGTGGGGAGGGGATGAGAGGAAGGTGGTAGTGGAGGTGAGAGAAGTGTGGATTGACAAGTGTCGTATTCTGGTGCAAAATTGGAACTACACTGTATTTATTTATCTGCCTTAAGATCCTCGTGTTATCGATAGGTTTGTGTGAGATGGGAAAGGAGAGGAAGTGTGAGGTGGACAGTAGGTGCGAGGTGGAGGAGGAAAGAGGGGTGGAGTGGAGGGAGTAGAGGAGGGGGAGATGCAAGGGAAGGAGAGTCGTGAAATAAAGAGGTGAAAAAAGATAGGAGAGGTGTGAGCTGTAGGTGGAGATGTGCGATGGAGAGGGAAGCATAAGTGAGGAAGTGTGAGGTGGTGAGGAAAGGAAAGGAAATGTGACGTGGAAGGGGAAGAAGAGGAGGTATGAGGTGGGGAAGGGGGGGGGAGATGTGACGAGGAGGGGAATGGAGAGGAAGTGAGGTGTGAGGTGCAAGGGTCTTCCTTTCCTCATCTTGCCATCAACTTCGCTTTCATACTTTCTTCCTAACCTTTCAGGGGAGTGCTGGTGTGAAAAATGTTATGCTTTTGATCATGAAAGAAATGAAAGCTGTGGGAAGTAATGGATGGATCATGATGAAAAGAGATGTTTGGCATGGAAAATGTTATTAAAAGCATGAGAATGCATGAATATTAATGGACTTATCCAGGGTGTTTGTAGTGGTGAAATAAAAACACAAAAAGATGAACTGTTGGAATGTGGAATGTACGATGCAACTTATTTAATGGGAAAAGAAGGAAAGCAAGAAGAAGAAGCGAAAAGAAGCTGAGAAATGAAATGAACTGAAAATGATGTCCTAAGTTTTAGGTTCTAATATCTAGAACAGGAAAAACGAAAATGATCTAGAAGCTATTATTCTGATAATTTAACAGATACAGGTAGACACAAGAAGAGGCTGAATTAAAATGAGAAAAGTTATTTACTGGAAATAAAATCCCCCAAATTTCGACGAATACAGACGTAGACGAGGAAAAGGGAAAAGGATCTACGGAAAATTTCATTTTCAATACTTAAAAGAAAACGAAATAAATAAAACATACAGGAAGAAGTAGATACTGTGGGAAAAGTAATGAACTGAAAACAAGAGCTTCATTTTTTACTGTTGAATTTGAAGAGGAAATGGGAAAAAGGATGTATAAGCAAAGGTTTGGACAATAGTCTGAAAAACAAAAAATGCACAAAGCAGAAAAAAGAAATGTAACATCATAAACAAAACTTTACAAGTAATCTTCAGCCAGCACTGTCTCCTGCCTTCCATATTTCTCATTCCTGCTAGAACGACAGGGAGTATCCTTCCTTCTCGTACGCTTTTGCTCTATACTTCATAATGCCATCATAAAAATATTTCATTCAACACCTTCCATAACCATAATCGTACGGGAAGAGTCATCGAATATTACAACAAAATCCTGGAAACCAAAAAGTGTAGGCAAACAGACCCTAAAACCGCGGCGGCCAACATTTCACTTTATCCTAAATAATGTTCCATATTGCAGAAAGGACATTTATCCTCCAAGCAGTTTCATTTTCAACCCGGAAAAGATGGACTAAAATGCTCAAGGACGCTGTGATAAAAGTAACGAAAAAAGTCCCCTGATACTGAAGAATGGAGACTTGGAAGAGCAAAAGGGAAAAGGATCTATGACCGATGACGTAGGTAACATTTCGAAGAGCCAGAGAATACACGAATATCAGAACGAAAATAGATGTGCAGTACGTCATCCGCAAAATCCCGTAAACCAAGATGTGTGGGCAATCAGATTCTAATTCCGATGCGACCGTCTTATTCCCTTTTGGCCATACTCTTATACTTTGCGATTTATCGTGCATATTACATCTTTATATTTTCCGCTATGGTGTTTATAAATTTCTGGTTTCAAAGTAGTTTGTCCCAGCAACATACAGGCGGACAAAAAAAATGAAATACGCAAAATAAATAGCTGCTGGAGATGTATTACGGAATCTCTTTTGTAAGTAAGATTATAGTTCCGTATCCAGAATTTATTAGGAACAAGAAATAAAGAAAAGGTGCAAACAGTAAATGTGAGAAAGGTAATGAGCCGAGTATAAGAAAAAAAATAAAAGTGTCCCAATTGCAGCGAATCGAGATTTCAAAAAGGAATGGGGAAAGGATCTGTGAAACGTACTATGACTAAAACGTAAAATAAAGAAGAAAAAAGAAAACAGTAGGTACAATAAAATGATGCATAAATGGAAGAAAACTAGAATATCATGGGGGGGAAAATGTGTTCAGCACGACGCCAACTTCACTGCGACCAACTTCACATTCTCCCAGAAAACATTTTTTTTTTTTTTTTTTTTTTTTTTTTGTGTCCGACTCTGGGCAAAGGCTCAGGGCCTATTTCTTGGGGGCAGTTGCCTATCCCAAGGCCCAGTAGTCCTCCTACACCTCCACATATCACCACTTCGGCGCTAACACCCACCGTCCATATTGAATACATGCTAGGGCTGTCTCATACAGGACTGGTGTATTGGTATTAGCGGGGGTACTTTTACGACAGGTCGGCGGGTCATCTGGTAGATCAGGAAAGTTCCAAATGGTACATTAATTTCCTACTTACGTCATTTTCTTCCCAGCAGCAGGGGACAAGAAGGAAAATGTTGCAAAGGGAAACTGTGAGATACGTAATGAACGTGGGAAAACTCACCCAGTTTTCAGGAAAGCACTTGCAAGAGGAAATGGAAACAGATCAATGAGCAACTAATCGACTCAGAAATGGGGGGAGAGAGAGAGAGAGAGAGAGAGAGAGAGAGAGAGAATCATACACGGACCATAGCTATAGTATCCTGAAATCGAACACATATATATAACCCGCCACCAAGTCCACTGCTGCCAACTTCATGCACATTATCCCCAAACTAACATGTTCCAAAAACGACCATTAATCTCTCACCTGCTACATTTTCACTCAAGCAGCCGGGAACAAGAAGGAAAAATTAAACTTTGAGAAGAATAATGATCTGAGAATATATATACTGATTTTATGGAGTGCAGAGTTCAGGGAGGAAAAGTACAAACTGATCTATAAGCTACAATATCGGCAATGTTTACAGACGCAGACAAAAAAAAAAAAAGAGGAAAAGGAAAAATAAGTAAATCGACGACAACCACGAAATCTTGGAAACTACGAGGGGTGTGCAATTAGAGACTAAGCTGAGACCAACTTTACTCCCCTTATTCCCCAGATCGGTTCATGTTTCAAAACAGACCATTAATCTCTTACTTGCTTCATTTTCGCCCCAGCAGCAAGGGAACAAGAAACAATATGATGCAGAAGTAAAGTGTGAGAAAATTACAAACTCAGGATAAGGTGCCCAAAGTCTAAAACATGAAGACTTTGAGAAGGATAGAATGATCAGTGAGCTACAATGTGGGCAATAACCTGACAGACGCAGAGAAAACACGAAATAAGAGGGAACAAATTAACATAAACGGGCAGCAACCACGAAATCCTGGAAACCAAGATGTGTGCAATGAGATACAAAATCCGCAGCGACCAATTTCATTTCCTGGATCCCTCAGATCGGTGTATGTTCCAAAAAGGATCAGTAATTTCCTACTTGCTTCATTTTCGACCAGGCATCGGGGGAACGTATAGAAAAAAGAGGTCAAAATACACTGAGATAAATAATGAACTAAAAATAAGCCGCCCCAGTTTTAAACAATGTAGACTTTAAGGAGGAAAAGAACAATATTACAAGCAATGATATGGGCAATACTTTCAAGAGAAAACACAGGGTAAAGTGAACATTAACTGACAACCATGAAATCCCATAACATGGGCATTACTTACAAAGGCAGGTAAATGACGAGGTAAAAGACAATATATATACATAAGTGGACGAAAACCATGAAATCTCGGGAACCAAGACGTATGTGCACTTAGATCCTGCGACCAACTTCATTCACTTTATCCCCCAAACCGTTCCATGTTCCAAAAAGGACCATTAATCTCCTACTTGCTTCATTTTCCCCCAGGCAGCAAGGGGCAAAGAAGCAAAATGATGCCCAAGTAAACTGTGAGAAAATTACTGAACTTAAAGTAAGGTGAGCCAAGTTTACAGAATACAAACTTCGAGGAGGAAAAGGACAAAAAGATCTGTGAGGTACAACATAAGCAATAATTACAAAAACTGATGAAAGACGGGTAATAGAAAAAAAATATATATAACTGGACGAAAACCATGAAATCCTGGGAAGCAAGACTTGTATGCAATCAGATCCTGCGACCAATTTCATTCACTTTATCCACCAAACCGTTACATGTTCCGAAAAGGACAATTAATCTCCCACCGGCTTCATTTTCGTCCCAGCACCCGTGAACTAGACGGATGTTGTGCGGGGCGGGGAAGCCGGGGTCATCAGTTTTCATTTAGAAGGTGATATGTATGTATGTTTTGTCCCGACTGGTTTGCCCACGCCTGACATGGACGGGACGTGAGGGAAGTATAATCTGAATCATTTCACTACAAGTTCGTCACATACAGTTTATTCTTGCTACTTCCAGGCATTTTTAACCAGCTTAGGAGAATCTATCTTGGACTACAAGAGTTAGATACTGCCAAGATTTATCACTTCAGTATCAAACATCCCTCCTACTCCGAATATAATGTTTGGTTAAAGGAAGAATAAAATCAGAAAAAGAACAGCCACTCAATTAAATGAAATAAAGAATCCTAACCAATATCTGCGATGAAGATGCCTCAGTAACAAATAACGATCACCACAGAGCGTTTTATTTTTCGCATTTTGTCATTCCCCCCATATTCATACAGCAAATAAGTCTCCACAACAGTTAACTACTACCACAGCTTACCTTTTTTGTACTTTTTTCACTTGTATACTAGCTCTATTTTGACTGTGATGAGTTTCGTAGCTGGAAGTGAGGGTAGTTTATTATAAAAATGTCTAAACAGAGTATATGATAAGCTTCCGTAACAGGTAACTATCATCGACCATGTTTTTCGTACTTCTTCATTTCATAATCGCCTTACCTTATTGTGAAGTATTTGGTAGCTGTCTGCGCGAAGCAAATGTATAAAAAGACAGTCCTATACTAACAACATAAGCCTAGGAGAGAGCTTGGTAGTTTTATGAGCTAATTCAAACGTATATACAAGCAATATTATACAAACCCTAAGCTTAGAAGACAGTTTAGTAGCTCTGGGAATGAAATCCAACTTATGTACAACCAATCTTACATTCACCTTATGCTTACGTGCGTCTGTAAATGCGGCCTGGTGGTCCCGGAAAGTCAAGTTCGTAGGGTCATTTTTCACGCCAAATTGAACATCTGGACCAGTTAAAAAGAAGACCTGTTGACATTAATTTCCATGAGTAATTGTCATGCAAACACATCGTGCATTTGTTTGCCTGGAAATTAATACGAACCAGCGTAATTTTATCTGGTGAAGAGCTAGCAGGATGTACAACTGAATATTAATTCATTCAGCCCGAGGATGTCTTTTTTTTATTCTAGCTTTCACAGGATGATTTAATTTGGCCTTGTTATTTTTTTCCGAGCTGTAATGGTCATACAAAACTCAATTAACACCTCCGTTACAGAAGTCTCCGTTAATTAGCAGAAAACTGTACAGACGTATTAAGAACAATCCACAAAAAGCGTCATCCGTCTAAAGGCAGAACAAGAGTTACCTTTATAATCATCTACTGCTCAAATATCAACAAGACTTAATTAGTGCAAAGTTCTAATCCTTATCTAGAACACGACCACCAACAGTTAATTTCTATGCATGTCCTCAACTGCACTGCTGGGTGAAGAGGGACAAAGGGGCAACAAAGTGGTGGACAAAGTTAGTTTCCCCTTGTCCATGTTCAGCCAGTGGTATAATTGGGGATGTGGGTGCAATTCGACTGTTGTTGGTCTTGGCTTAAGGGAAGGATTAGAACACTGCAGCATTTGATTGTCTATCCAAATGACCCTCACGATGGACAAAACCCCAACCCATGTTCTTCTAATTTTAAAGTTCAACACGTACATACCAATATATAGTACATTAACAAATTAAAACAGACTGTTATTGATTTTAGCTTCGAACAAGGCGGAACACTCATCGCATAACACCCGCGCCCATCTATTAGTCCAAGAGCCGAAGATTTGACTTTGTCCTGTGACCTTAACCTTCGACCAATTGTTCTCAAAAATAGTTAATTCAGTCTTGCTTGACCTTTAACATTTCCACCTAGTTTAGTCCAAATCAGATCAAAACTACTGGAGTTGACCTTGTCCAGCGACCATGCCTTTAGACCTTTCCTTGTAACCTTGACTTCCGACCTTGCCCTGTGACCCTGACGTTTGAATGATTGCTTCAAAATCGAATCCTTTGACCCTTGCCTTACTCTGAACTGTTCTACAAAGACTGATGTAAATCGAATAAAGATCGTTGAAGCTGACACTGCCATTTGTCTTTGATCTTTGATCTTCTGTTCTCAAAAACAATTTGTCAAGCCTTTGGCTGATCCTTGACCCTTCCACAAAGTTTTCCCTATATAAGATCAAGAGAGATTTAGTTATTTTTTGCTCACACAGACACGTGGGTCGTACTTTGACCCTGCGCTGCGACCTGGAGTTTTGACTGAATGATCTCAAAAATGACTCACTTCGTTCTTGCCTTAACATCGGCCCTTCCATCGAGTTTGGTCTAAACTGGATCAAAACGGTTGAATTTCATTTCATTTTGTCAAACATTGACCTAGTGTTCTCAAATATAATAAGTCAACCTCATGGGTAACGCTCAACCATTCCACGATTGTTTTTTTTTAATCAATTGAAAACTTTTTGAGATATTTCGTTCACACACACAAACACACACACACGTTGAATATTTCTTTCTTTATGTGCATGACACTGGGCACAGGCTTAACAGCCCGTTCCATGAAGTCCAGCAGTCCTACTATGTACCGTACACCTCCCACTACTCATATTACCCCTTCGGCGCCAATACCCACCTTTCATATTGCATACATGATACCGTTGTCTCATATACAACCGGTGTACAAGCATTAGCGGGGGTGTTTTTACGATACGTCGGCGGGTCTTTGTCAAATCGATTAAATCTAGTTTAACGAATTTCAAATATTTTAAACTGTTCCTTCCCCCAGACGGGATTCGCACCCACGTCCATCGGAACAGTAGACCACCTCTCTACCAACTCTGCCACCAGCTTCCCCAACATAATACTCGGTTTCGCTTCGTGAGAGCGAGAATAAAAGTCGAAGAACCGTCTTCGTCCACTATCGAAGGCGGAGGTATACATATTTCATTAAGGATTATAATGGAAAGATACAAATGTTGGAAGCTGCGTTCATGAAAGAATGTGCAGTGATGATGGGATCAAGATTAATAAGGTGATGCTAATTAATAATTATAGAATCTAGAGGAATCATGAGAATAAACTGATTAAGGACAGATTATGACGATACGCAATAAAACAGCAGACAAGAATGAGTGATACAGTATGTGGCAAAAACTGTCCACAGTTTCAAGGAAAAAACTACATAAAAATTAGAAAAACGAGGAACTCTTTTTAACCCCCTCACCTGACATGAATACGGGTGCGTTGTTTCCACTATTTTCCTTCAGTCTTTTTTTTTTTTTTTTTTTTTTTCCAATTTGGGCGAGCTCATGTAGTTTGCAAATGTCAGAACAGGGCTGCACATATGAAAAAGGACAAAAATCTTTCTTCCAAACGCGTAATACTATTTGGATGACTGGTGCAGCTATAGCCAGTGTCTGGAAGGTCAGTTTTTATACCGTTATCAGACAAAGTAGTTGATCTGTATTTGGAGACGTAAATGTCCTCCCCACACCTCCCGAATGTTAACTCTTTTGCGCTCTATAGATGCACCTCAGATATTTTTTTCAGGTTAACAAAGGACGATTTTTTTGTACGCTGAAAGAAAAGCTAACAGGCAAAAGATAAACACTTTCGTTGATGTAAATGCACTTCAGCACTTATTCAGGGTAGCAGAGAGAGTTTTTTTTTTTTTTCTGCCGAGCAAAATCCTAGCTGTTAGCGTAAAAAAATTGCCTCACATAAAGCTTTCCCTGTTATGTACGCACTTCAGCATACTGTTACGGCAACACTCTATCACTTCATTCAGCAGAGAAAAATGCTATACCCTTTTCACTTGAACTTGGCCCAGATTTTTGGCCTTTTACAGCTCGTGTCACAAAACACAGTGGCAGAAAAAGACAATACTACGGCCAAACATCGTTTCCACAGCTCTTTTTCGTGACTGATGTCATAGTCGACTTTATTCTCTTGTTATATCTCATCATTCTAAGACAGAATGAAGACAATTTTTGGCCAAGTGAAAGTAAAATGAGTATAGCAAAGGGTAAAGATTAGGGAGGTAGCAAGTGTTGGGATGGTGACGGAGAACAAGACAGTGGGAGTGCAGAAAGGCACAGTATATTGAATTGCTTCTGGTTCGTATGACTTGGTCAGCTGAATGAAATCGTCTGCCCTCAAGTGAAAGAGAATACTAGAGCTGTCCCGACCATGAAAATGTTAGTATTTGCATGATAAGGATAATTTCTTTTTTTTGTTCCAGCTACCACAAGCCTTACAATCGGCTGAGTGAATTATTGGAACCTCAGTGTTAATACATGTACTGTTACACCTCCAATGTTAGGGACGACACTGACACCAGATGATTTTATTCAACTGTGCGTGGGCGTAGGAGCCTGAGTGTTAATATTGGCCCCATTAATTGGTCACCCGCAATATTAAAGCTGTGGCCCACTCGTCAGGCGGTGTCACGCATGGACACCCAATGGTAACCTTACCATCATCATCATCGTCATCATCATTTTTGCAAACCGTTAACCACTCCAGCGGTGTGTGTGTGTGTGTGTGTGTGTGTGTGTGTGTGTGTGTGTGTATACAGTATATATATATATATATATATATATATATATATATATATATATTATATATATATAATATGTATATATATATATACTGTATATTTAAGAGGAGCCTGTGGAGTCACGTGGAGAGACAGGCTGACGAATGAGGATATAAAGGAGCGTTGTGGTGTGGATGTGGATGTGATAGGAAGTGTTATGAGGAACACACTGAGGTGGTTTGGCCATGTGGAGAGGATGGAGGGTGAAAGACTGACGAAGAGAGTGTATGTGAGTGAGGTGGAGTGGGGAAGAGGGAGGGGGAGGCCGAGGATGAGATGGAGGGATGGAGTGGAGAGGTATATGAGAGAGGGGGGTGTGAGTTGGGAGCAGGGCAGTGAAATGGCAGGGGACAGGGCGACTTGGAGGCGATTTGTTTGTGGCCACCCCAAACGGGATTGAGGCGTCTGGCAATATATATATATATATATATATATATATATATATAGATAGATAGATAGATAGATAGATAGATATAGATAGATAGATAGATAGATACAGTACACACACACATATATATATATATATATATATATATGTGTGTGTGTGTGTGTGTGTGTGTGTGTGTAAATGGATAGACAGATGCAATACATACATAAAAAGACAAAGACTGTGAGAGACAGACAAACAGACACAGATAAACAGAGTTATATGTATAATCTATTGCAATAAAACGTTATATCAAAATTGAGATTTTAACGTCAAGTTTATAGGCGATAACAAATTTATGGTGCTGCGTAGTGCCTATAATTACTTCCAGTTAAAAAAAATGTGCTCTGCTTCTAATTACTCTCGAATATTAAACTAATAATCATGGCAATTTGATTTTCCAACTGACCCCACTAAAATAAATTAATTATGCTGTGCTTCTAATTACTTTCTCCCTCCACCCTGAAAATAATCAAAGACTGCTTTCTGTACCTCTAACTGCTCACTGTATTTCCAATATATATATATATATATATATATATATATATATATATATATATATATATATATATATATATATATATATATATATGTCAGTAAATGCAGAGATAAGATGTCGAAGAGAGTTGAAGAATTTTACAAAGAACTGCATGCATCAAAGACAGCAGTACCAATAGCTAACTTTTCAGTTGACACAAGTGAAATACCTGAGGTAACACCAGACGAAGTAAATATTTCTTTTAAAAATATGAAGAAAGGGAAAACCCCTGGAGAAGATGGAATAGTAACAGATTTACTGTTGGATGCAGGAGTAGAAGTACAAAACAGGCTTGCTCACTTATTTACTCAATATATAAAAAAGAAGAAAATTCCCAAAACACGGCGTAATCCAATAGTTATTTAACTTTACAGAAAAGGTGACTCAAAAGATCTTAGTAACTATCGACCGACCAACTTATTATCAGTCATTTACAAACTCTTCACTAAAGTCCTTACGAACAGAATAACTACAAATTTGGAGGAAAACCACCCTCGTGAACAGACAGGATTCCGAAGCGGGTATTCGACTATTGATCATGTACACACAATGAATCAGCTGAGAAAACTACAGAATATAATAAACCACTGTGCTTAGGTTTTGTTGATTACGAAAAGGCTTTCGACTTAGTGGAACACAGCAATCATAAATTCATTGCGGGAACAAGGAGTGAATAAGAACATTGTAAAACTGCTCGAAAACATATATAAAGAGAGGAGTGCTACAGTTAAATTACATAAGGACTCAAAGAAATTACGATTGAGAAGGGCGTTCGTCAGGGAAATACAGTTTCACCAAAATTATTTACAGCATGCCTAGAAAGCATTATCAGAAAGCTAGACTGGGAAAACAAAGGAGTGAACATGCATGGTGGCTCAATCGGTCGAGAGGTGGCCTGCATTACTACCGGACCCAGGTTCAAATCCAAACTGGGGCAGGGAACAGTTTAAGGATTTGAATTTCATTAAATCAGACTTTACCGATCTACCAGAAGACCCACCGACATGTAAAAACACCCCCGCTAATACCAATACATCAGTCCTGTATGAGACTGCCATAGCATGTAGTCAATATGGACGGTGGGTGTTAACGCCGAAGTGGTGACATGTAGAGAGGTGTATAGTATGTAGGAGGACTACTGGGCCTTGAGAGCAGGTTGTGATGTCTATGCCCAGAGTCGGACACATAAAAAAATAAATAAATAAATAAATAAGATTTGTAGATGACATTGTCCTAATCTCAGAAACAGCAGAACATCCCAAGAAATGTTAAATGATCTGAACAGAGAGACTATCAAAGTAAAGCTAAAATATGAACCGGAGTAAAACTAATGTTTAATCCACGAATACCAAACAGCGTCATCAGAATAAGCGGAGAAATTCTTGAAGAAGTCAAGGAGTACAACTACTTGGGACAAATACTAAAATTAACGAATGATAATGATAGCGAAATAAAAAGACGCATTTACAATTGGATGGAAAGCTTTCGGTAAACACAGAGACATAATGGAAAGTAGCTTGCCAATTTATATGAAACGAAAAGTGTTTAACGAATGTATACTTCCATTTATGACATGGTTGTGAGACCTGGAAACTGACAAAATCGATGGAAAACAAATTAATCAGTTCTCAGAAAGCAATGGAAAGGTCAGTGTTGGGTATATCTTTAGGAGACAGGAAAAGATCAACTTGGGTGAGAGAGCAGAGGAAAGTCAAAGATATTACATTAGTTATAAAAGAACAGAAACGGGGGTGGGCAGGCCATATAGCAAGAATAAGGGATAACCGATGGAGCAATAGGCTGACTGACTGGTCACCAAGAGATTGTAAGCGCAGCAGAAAAAGGCCAGACAGGAGGTGGAGAGATGAGATACAGAAATTTGTAGCGAAAACGTGGCAAAGATTGGCTCGGTCAAGGAATTCGTGGTGAAGGTTGGGGTAGGCTTTTGTTCAGCAGTGGACTTCTAATGGCTGATGATGATGATGATGATATATATATATATATATATATATATATATATATATATATATATAAATAATATTGCTCTGCTGGGTAATATTATATATATATATATATATATATATATATATATATATATATATATATATATATATATATATATATATATATATATATATATATATATATATATATATATATATATATATATATATATATATATATATATATATATATATATATATATATATATATATATTTCTGAAATCGCGACACGCAAAAATATGCGAAAATAATTTTTTCGACTTTCTTGTCAGAAATGGCCATTGCGGGCTCAGTCCTGTTACGGAAACAATAATAACTGTATTTGCAAACATTCTCTAATGGAAAGGCTTTTGGCTAGTCCCGGAAATTTATGCAGGGAAGCACTATTACAATTAATAATAATAATAAAGTTAGTGATTGCATGCTGTCAGGTTCGGAGTAAGAGTACACGTACTTGGGGCCTGAGGTTAATCCTACTTAAAGACCCTTTTACATTACATACATACATACATACTTTAGTAAGCTACAGCCATATGTCACAATGTCACGATACCAAAATGAAGACACTGCCATTTTATGTTACAGTTGTTCAAACTTGATAAGGCCAAAACAAAGCATATTGTTCCTGTTGTATCATTTTTTGAGAGCATCCTACAAGTCTGAGGTTTCATATCTGCCACTGCTAGTTTTACTTTCAGTTACCTCAGCATTTCTTTAAGCTAAATTATTTCTGCGGTGAAAAATATAATGGACTGGATGCAAGTACGGAAGGAAACAGCTTAACCCCAACATTGCGATGGCGCCCTATTCAAATTATCCCTCTCAAACGCAAAACGTATTTTATTTTCTCATGCTACCAGACGATTATCTTGAACTTCCGAGGCTACCCTAGTCAGGAACTATATAGTGAAGGCTATTTTCAGCGCCTCCATTTCGAAAAGTCTCTCCTAAGCTTGGTACCATTGTCTGGACGATCAAAATAAGAATGAGGTCCTCGTGGTGATGCGGTTAATCACTCCACCACCACAAGACCTTACTCAGCTTAGAAATGATATCTATTAGAAGGGATTAATGCAGATATTATATAATCCTACCAGTCAAAAAGCCTTCCCAGTCTGAAAAAAATCGCTTTGTTGTTGCAGGATTGACATACAGGTCACTGTAATGGAATGACTTAGCTTTGTCTTCAAGAGCTCCTTCCTATACTAAAAAAATAAATAAAATAAATCGCCAGCAATCTGTAACAGCGGTGGGGGTAAACACCATTAAATGCTTAGTCGCGGTGTTTGTTTCTGTACCATCAGCTTTGAACCTGTGCTTAGTTCTTCACCCAACCATGGTGGTATATACATGGCCACTGAATCATCTACCCGTAAATTACTACAGTTACCTCTCCTAGGTTATATATTCTACGTGCGCATATAACCTACCATCCAATAAAGGGTGGATGGAAAGCTGTAATATTAGTATTGAAATAAATAAAAAATCGTCAATGAAAGGATTATGGAAGGGCAAGCTCCTTCTTCAGGTTAAAAAAAATAAAAAATCGCCAGACAGCAACAAAAATAAAATTTGTGAATTACACTTGACATCTTCAATTCCATTACGTATTTGGTGTTTTATTCTATCCCCAACCCATTTGCTTTAGTTTATGAGACACTTTTCGAATTGCAGGGGTTAGATATAGCCTTCATTAACTACGTCACAATTAGAAATCTTTCCTTAGTTGAAGAATATCTCATACGCTGGAAGGAAGCATATATACAGAAGGAGTCACCGTACTGAAGAGGTTATGGTGTTAGGTACTGGTGAAAGGAACAAAGAGTCGGGGTGGAGTCTGGGAGAAATGAGAAATGTTTGTGGCAACTGGAGTTGGGGTGGAATTAGGGGTTTGGCTGGAACTAGGAATGGGTGTGGAAATAGTGATGTGGTTGGAACTAGGAGTGGGTGTGGATAGGGATGTGGTTGGAACTAGGAATGGGGGTGGAATTAAGAGTGTGGTTGGAGCTAGGGGTGGGGTGGAATTATGAGTGTGGTTGAAGCTAGGCGTGGGGCTTGAATTTGGAGTGTGGTTGGAACATAGAGTGGGGGTTGAACTTCACATGGTGCTGGAACTAAGAGTGGGAGTGGAGGAAGTGAAATTAGAAGTGGAAGGGGACTGGGGGTGGAAGTAGGAGTGAAGGTGGAACTAAAATTGGGGTTAAACTAAAATTGGGAGAGGAACTAGGAGCGGCGGTGGAAACAGGAGTGGGTGTGGAACTAGGAGTGGGGACGGATCTAGGAGTTGGGGTTGAAGTGAGAGTAGTGGTGGAACTAGGAGTGGGGACGGAACTAGGAGTGGAGGTGTGGAACAAGGAATGGAGAAGTGGAACTAGGATTTGAGGTGGAACGAGGATTTAAGGTGGAACTAGGAGAGGGAATGGAATACAGAATGGGAGTGGAACTAGGAGTGGAGAGGTCGAACCAGGGATGAGAGTTGAACTTGAAATGGGGGTGAAACTAGAATTGAGTGTGAAATTGGGAGCGAGAGTGGAGATAGAAGTAAGGATACACTAGGATTAGGATGGAGCTTCGATTTTGGGTGGAACTGGGAGTGGAAATTAATTGGGCAAGGTCTGGCATAAAATGGAACTAAAAAATTGTACACAGTGAATCAGCATCCCCTTGACAAAGCAACAGTGAGTAGTTCGGAAGCAAGCACAGGCCTGATGGAAATTGTGTGTGTGTGTGTGTGTGTGTGTGTGTGTGTGTGTGTGTGTGTGTGTGTGTGTGTGTGTGTGTGTGTGTGTGTGTGTGTGTGTCTCTCTCTCTCTCTCTCTCTCTCTCTCTCTCTCTGATTAGTTGAAATATCCCCAAAATTTCACTCAGTTCTACTCCCTTCATAATTCATGCTCTCGTATGCTGTTTTGTCCTGAACTAATTACTTGAGCATGACTGATTTTGGTACTTCAGAGCTTCAACACTGGCTCTAAATGCATAATAAAACTGTTAGGGTACTGTCAAGACTGATGGTTCATTTCTGACAAGAAAAATATACATATAATTATTCAGATAAAACTCATACAATTTCTAATAAGAATGCATGTTAAGTAGTATTATCAGGTTAATCTGACAATGTATTGCTATTTTTTAATATTAGTTTCTATCCTTCCTATAAGAATTTCCTTCTGGTATATCTGTCCTCCAGTAATGAGCTATTACCCTATACTGTTAACTGACAGGGGGTCTGGAGGGAGATGGAGATTCCTGCTTTACTGTCCATTCTTAAATAATGATAAAACAGCAAGTATTTTTAAGATTAAGAGGACGCAGAGATATATCAGCCTCCTAACTTCTGACAGTAGCTTACGGAACAATGGTGAGAATTAGAGGTGGTTAGCCTGCATGCACGTTACATAGCACTTTCACTAGCTAAGCAGGGAAATCAAACACGCTTTACTCTCACCACGGAATTCACCAAGGACTGTCAGAAAATTTGGGATTGTCTACAATGGAAGATCTGTTTGGTCTGTGTATATCTAACTATATATTTCACACACAAACACACACACACACAACCACACACACACACACACACACACACACACACACACGTCAATTCTCTCTCTCTCTCTCTCTCAGCGTATACTGGAAGGGATCAACTATACGAAGAGCGAATCCAGGTGTACCGGAGGCCTCCCTGCGGTGGGGCGAGAAGGATTTGCCCCGTCCCCACTCTCTTATTTCATGGATGTGTGTGTGTGTGTGTGTGTGTGTGTGTGTGTGTGTGTGTGTGTGTGTGTGTGTGGTGGGGGAAAGGGGAGACTGTATGGTGTGCGGAGGGGAGGGAGTGGTGGGTGAGGAAGGATGGGGGATCACAGACACACTACACATCATAAGACTCACTCACTGGTCATGAGAAATACGCAAAGGTACACAAGATCACTCACTTCCCACGAAAAACACTACCCAACACTCAACAACACTGCTTACGAAAAAACTGCTCAACGCCATACAACACTACCCATTTCTTGACAATGCTACACAACACATCCCTACTTATTAGTCACAAAAACGCAACACAACGCTAAACAAACTTCTCACTCCCCGCGAAAAAATACTACAGAACACTCTTCAACTCTTCACGAAAAACACAAGGCAGCAATATTCACTCCCCATGGATAGCAACACGCAGCACCACGCACTCAACTGGGATAACATTACGCCTCAATACTAACTCCTCACGATTAACACTACACAACACAAATTAATACTCAGGAAAGATACAACGCAACACTTCTTATTCCTCACACACAACACTACACAACACTGTCCAACACATCTCACTGCTCACTTGTCGGGGGATCAGAGCCACACGCCAAAACACTGCTCACCGAAAATACAGCCACCGCCCCGGAAAAAGGCGTAAAACAATCAACAGAAATAAAAACCAACACTGGACAAACTTTTACGCAACAGTACCGCAACAATGTACGGGAAAAGGGTTAAAATGCCAGACAGAAATAAATTGAATGTAAACAAACCTATTACACAACGCTATTGACTTGCACAACAA
Source organism: Coenobita brevimanus (assembly GCF_032717465.1). Lineage (NCBI taxonomy): Eukaryota > Metazoa > Arthropoda > Malacostraca > Decapoda > Coenobitidae > Coenobita > Coenobita brevimanus. Next base: position 7,638,181 of record NC_136996.1, on the reverse strand, counting down.
ACCTGTACTTATTCTTTCCGAAACTACATCTATTGGCTAACGTATCACGAACAGACGCGGAGTAAACGTACTAAAGAATTGTAATTATTGGGAGTGATTCCAGTGCTTTTGAAGGAATGTTAATGGCACTGAATTTTACAGCAAATGATACAGCAGTAGTTATTATTTCTAATAAACATGTAATAGGCGTCCACATTGAAAGTGTGGAACGTGTTCGAGCGAGTGAGCGAGCAAGTCAGGCAGTGCTGAATATTGTCTCATATGGCTCATCATGTTCCTCTGATTTCCTGACCTGAAAATAGTAAAAAGAACTTATTAGATTACACCAAAAATACTCCCTCACACTTCCTAAAACCAATACTCCTCTTGTATTAATTTTAGGCCTAGGGCTTGGGACCTAGCAGGTTACAGCAAATGATACAGCAGTAGTTATTATTTCTAATAAACATGTAATTGGCGTCCACATTGAAAGTGTGGAACGTGTTGGAGCGAGTGAGCGAGCAAGTCAGGCAGTGCTGAATAGTCTCATATGGCTCATCATGTTCCTCTGATTTCCTGACCTGAAAATACTAAAAAGAACTTATTAGATCACACCAAAAATACTCCCTCGCACTTCCTAAAACCAATACTCCTCTTGTATTAATTTTAGGCCTAGGGCTTGGGACCTAGCAGGTTAATAATGACTGCTTTTTGCTTACTCACAAAAATTACTTTCACCACATCTCTCGGTGGCTCCGACTCGAATCAGAAATCTGAAATATAGAGTTTCTTTTGTCGACCAGGGTATGGTATTAGTTTGACTCGGATTCAGTCAAAAATTTCCAAAAAAAAAAAAAAAAAAAAAAAAGCCAAAGAGAAAGTATTATTTTTTCTGAAAAGGCAAAACCTGGCTGCTCTCAGCAATCGTCGGAAAATACTGCTGCCTACTCTCGCAACCTTAGACCGTTACTTCTTGCGCAGCCGGCTGTTACATTATTCTGCCTAATAAAAAATCGTTTCCTCGATTTACGGAAAAACTATTGGGAATTACGGGTTGTCTATGAAATTAAAATATTTAGAATTTTATGCGGTTTCCAAATTGGTGTGTATCGTTCTTGTAACTTCAAAATTGGCTGAGATATCCAAAAAAAATCGCTACAGTACTACAGAGTTTTCCTCCCGACCCCTGCCCCCATTTTTAGTTGATGCGATAAATATTTCGCTCGGGTACATATGTCGGGGGTCCAATCTGTGACTAAATTTGGTGTTCTCGCTCGCTTCGCTCGCTCGAACAATTACACATAACTTACGATAGCATTCCCTAACATACGCATCACATTCCATCACACGACACTCACATCACTCGTACAAAATCCATAACACAGTTAATCACCCTATGATAAGAGTTGCTAAAATAACCAGTGATTTTAGATCCAATGCACTGCACAACACTACACCACACCACGCCACACAACACCACACAGCACAATACCACATCATGCTACACCACTCCACACAAAACCAACCCACGCCAAATATAATACCACATCATACCATACCACCCCACACCATACCACACGGTTCTCCATCTTTCCATACCTCTTAATACCACACTACAGTACACTGCCACGGAAACACAAACTAAGCAACCTATCATAACCCACTGCCACATCACGCCATACCACATTCCACATCCCACTCCACTATAGCACATCATTATGCACCACACCACATCACACCACATGGCACATCACACCCCATCATAACCTACAACCACACCTCGCCATACAACACTCCACATCCCACTCCTCTATCTCACTCTCTCACTCACCACACCACACCACATTTCACATTACGCCACACCACATTCTACATCACACCACACCACACATCACACCACATTCTGCATCAAGCCACATGACACCACACCACACCACATTCTACATCATCCATCACCAAACACTATCACATCCCGCCACATGACACGCATCACAATACACACAACACTAAATCACAACTCATCATAATACACACCACACTAAATCACAACTCATCACATACAAACACAATAAAGATAAATAATACAGTCTGACAGATTACCAACACAAGGCATGTTTTAGTTATTTCTTGGCATCGTCCATTATACCGGCATCATACCCATATACATTCCAGCACACTACACTTCATATCATAACCTACTACATCATATCCCATTATTTCACACCGCACCAAACCTCATCAAACCCCACCACATCACATCACTTCACACCACAATCCAGCACACCACTTCACATCACAATCCTGCACACAACTTCACACCAGCACACCACTTCACACAACAATCCAGTACACCAAAGTACACCACACAACACATCGTCCACATCAAAACCCCTCGCTTCACACCTAACCCTTCGTCACAGCACATCACATCACATCTTCTTACATACTGCAATTCACTTGGATATATAACAGTCCTCAATGGGAGATCAGCTAACCATGCTGGCAAAATACGAATGGGGTAGGGGTGTCTGGAGGGAGGGTAGTGCATACGTAAGTCGTTGTGTTATAACAAGTGCTCGTGGGCCCTTCGGGTCCTCTCGCACTTGCTCCTGCGGATGGCTTTCGCGCTGCGCGCCCGCTTTCTCGTGCTTTGCACTCGTTTCCTCGCGCTTTGCGCGCGAGTTGCGATCATTTCAGGTAATCCGAGTCACGATTATGTGCTGTTCTAGTCTAACGTTGTCACTTGGATTTTTTGCAGCTAACCAATTGATCGTGTTATTTGCAGCTTTGGGAATGGAACCCAAGTTGTCCGCACCCAAGTCCGAGATATTAACCACTCGGCCATGGCAACTGACCGGGCGCCGGAATCGGCGTTTTTTGGTCAAAATTTGATCGCTCATTAAATATAGTAAAGGTTCTTCAATCATGATGGGACCAAGTTTTTTCACGTCAGCGAATTTTTACGATTTTTGTGTTAATTTTGGTGCGATTTGAATGTGTAGTTTCGGCTGCCCAAAATACACATACACAGACACACGGCTAGTGCTACAGTATATTAGATATAAAGCCATCAAAAACTCTAAGGTGAACGCAACCCTAATTTCACGCACTCACGCCGGGAGCGGCGTTTTTTGGTCAAACTTTGATCGTTCAGTAAATATAGTTAAGTTTTTCAATCGTGATGGGACCAAGTTTTTTCACATCAGCGAATTTTTTGCGATTTTTGTACCAATTTTGGTGTGATTTGAATGTGTAGTTTCGGCTGACCAAAATACACAGACACACAGACACACACACGGCTAGTGCTATAGTATATTAGATGGATACTGCATGTTGTTTGTGTGTGTCAGTGTTTGTATTATGTTATCTGTATGGACAATAATATGTACAGACATATCTAAGTATACAAAAGATCATACTCCCAGCACCACATATATTATCTTTTCAATATAGTTTCATACCTTTCAATGAAATTTTTACCACAATGAAATTTCAAATACTTTAGGAAGGACCTCTCTCAGTGGAGGGGTTAATGATAGCTACAAGTACAGGTATATGTAACATCTGCCGTTCAAAAGAGTCTTCTAATTTGAACAAATTTGTCTACTGGATGGAAGAATAAACTGAAAACACATAATTGGACTGAGGGAGTTAAGTGTCCATCAAGGGTTATATATCGAACGTAGACTCGGTGTACACGCAGATGACAAGACAAACACGCTACCATCAGGGCAACACGGCTCCACATCTCACTAGGTAACAATATAATAATAAAAATAACCCGAGTGAGCCGCCAGCACACACCCAGTACGGTATTTGTCCACACGCAACAGCCAACACAACACCCATGTTTACTTCCACACTCGCAGCATCCTATTTATAAAAGATCCTAGGAAGGTTCTTTTTTTACTTAGACAGAAGCCCCTTAACTGGCATCTGCGTATCTAGCGTGCTGAGTTGTTGCAATAGATTAACACTAACCTATGCTGCTAGTCACGAAGCAGGGCTATGAAAATGATACAGAGCCGTAGCATTGGCTTTTTCTTCCACTGAGCTGCCTGAAATTACTACGAAAGACGAAAAGCTCGACCCACTTACTGTGAAAGAATTGTAACTTTTACAATAATCATTTAAGTCTTGATTGCAGTTACGATTATCACATATCTTTATTTTACTTTAATTTATTTTTATTCTTTTTTTTAATTCGTCACTTACATCAACTCTAATTTGACCGGGTAGTGTTTGTTAGCTGCAAGATAAAGATAAACGGATATACGTACAGTACACTCTTAAACATAACGTAAGCTTAGGGGAGTTCATAAATATGACACTCGACCTTTGCTTACACCAGAGGCCAAGGACGTATTTTGTATTTCATTTCTGTTACAAAATCACACTGCTTTATGCACCTTAGGAGAGGTTTGTGGAAGTGAAGTGCTATATACACCCGTAACTAGCCCCTTCACTCCTTGAGGGACACTTTCTGAGCTGCGTAAAACTGTCTGGATGTAAGGATTTAAAAAAAAAAAAAAAAAAAAAGGAGAGAGAAAAGGCGTATTCGAACTGAAGCTTGCATATGCTTTATTTACATTTGTTACCGAACATTTCATAACCAAAGCAAAGTAAACATTAAGGTGACGAAAATGACGTAATGGGACTGAAAACGTAGCTGTAAATTTAACTACTTCATTATACTTTTATCTACACTCATAAAGCTACCGAACTCTTCTTAGCCAAAGCAAAGTGAATCTTGAGGTGACGAAAGACGAAAAACAGAGCGATAATCTTGAAGTGACGAAAGACGAAAAACAGAATGGCCTCTGATAACTGCTACATTAACTGTTATGGAGCCTTGTTTATCCCGTAAGTTAGCTAGGATCCTTTATAAATGCTTCTCCTGCTCTGTTGTTTACACTACTGGAATCTTTCGGCCCAGACACCCATATGCACAAAAAAAGGCGGTAAAAACTAGAAGTCAGGTGATATCCTCTGGCAACCAACTTATAAACAAAATTCCCAAACATTCGAGCTAAAGTTAAAACAGCATCGGCGGGAAGTATTCTGGGAGTTCCTGTTTATGGACGAGTCACCTGAATTTTTTTTTTTTTTATCCGGGGTCCTCAGTTTGTTACACCTCAATATAATGTTCCCTTTTCTCTTGCGGCGATATAAATAATTTTAATATCTTTGGTTTGATCCTATTTACAGCTAGATAGGCAAATTTACCAACCCATTCATTTTGTTGGCGTCTGATACATTATACTGTAATTTATTCTAACTTATTCTACTAAGGACTGACGTTTCCATTTGGAGGTGTTAGACAAAACATTCATTAACTCCCCTATTAGAGAATTTTCGCACACAGAATAAAATGAATCGTTATCAGAAAAAATATACTCACACGGAAGAAAATCGCCGTATTGAAAAGCTTGATATTTTACTGTAACAGCCATCCCATTCAATAACGAGAGTATGATAAAACAAACGACCATTCTGAGTCTTGTTACTTAACGCCTTCAATCCGATGGTATATTTTATCCCTTCATGCCTTCTCCAGACCACTTCACTCTGCGTGTACTTTTTAAAATGGATTGATTGTATTGTTTCTACTCTTTTGCAGCTTATTTCACCAAGCTCAGTGCCAGAAGCAGACAATACTACGGTACTGCATCCTTTCCGCAGCACTTCGTGACTGGCATCACATTTTAGTGTTGATTTATTGCTACAATTTCACATTGAAGGTTGAAAAATGGCAGTTTTAGTCCAACTTAAAGTAAAATGAGTATAATAAATGCTCTCATTAACATACTCACAGTAAATAATTTCCCTTATGCTGCGTAAGTTCTTTTAGTAGCTGACGTAATAACAGACACAATATATCTTCAGAGAGGGGGTTAATTACGTGACCTTGACCTCGGTTATGACCCCTGCAGCCGTCACTCTCTCCTCCCCTCCTCCTGGTAACCGATAATCACCATCATTTTGCGGCACACATAATGACAGCCATTCCAGTGTCCACAGACCAATAATCGCGTCCATCAGGCACAGTCCCGCCGGTGATGGGTAAGAGTTCCGGTAATTAGACACGTACACATGCACACACGTACGCACATGCACTTAAGCAAGCACACACACGCGCACACATTTACACATGCACTCACTTAAGAACCCCCCCCACACACACACACACACCAAACATACCTACTGCATGCTAAATACCATATAACCAATCCGTTGTAGACGTAATAACATCGAAATTGGGACACGTTGCATCAATCACCTCATGTTTATTTTCTTACACCAATGCACATCATCAATACACACAGATGCTTACAAAATCTCAGCAGCATCATACCACTCCAATCTATCATAAACAGCGCACATTTGTAAAAAAAAAAAAAAAAAATAGATGGACAGACAGATATATATAGATAAATCGATAGGTAGATAGATGGATAGATAGACAGATAGGTAGATGGATAGATAGATCTGTGGGCATGAGTGTACAGTCGAGGAAGTGACTATCTCCATATCTAAGTATGAATATTATTGGAAACTACACTGTTCACTTTAACTTGGCGTACACTTGTCATCATACCATCTTCAGTAGTGTGAGTCAATACGAAGGGATTCACATTATGATACTGTGCTGGTCACGAAAAATTGTTACTGAAACGACGTGGAGCCGTAGTATAATTTTATTCTGCCACTGGGCTATGGGAAACTAGTTATAAAAAGTCTCCACCTCGTTAAAATGAAAGAACTATATCTGAACATAACGAATCTTAAGTGCATTAATGCATATCTCCAATGGTTCGTGTTTTTCGCGATGTGTTCACTAAGCTTTAGGAAGATACCGTACTTAATTCCATATGGAAAAAAGTTTGTGAAATGCTTCATCTTATCTATTTCTCTCTTTCTTCTGTTGGTCAATATTTCTAAATTGGAAGAGGTTTGGTATGAATCTTTGCCCGCAGATGATTCTTTTTGCTCTCCACCTGACAAAGTCAGAAGAGCGTGTTGTTATCACTGGGATCAATAGGTGTCCGTCCGTCGAGCTGGGCGGCAGGGAAGCAGGGAGGCTGGTCGCGAGCAGGCATTTCGATTCCTGGCCAGAACTCAGAAAGTATTCACTACGGGGTCATGAAATTTCACATAGTTATGTGTCTTATAGTGAACTGGTGCTTTTTGATAGGCAAAATGCTTGTGTCTTAAGTAGTTTCTTGAAAATAGAGAAAAAGTAAAAAAAAAAAAAATCCAGAAATTTCAATGCGACCTGCGCAAGGAATCTGAAAGACCCAGGTAATGTGTCCTCAAAGCGTTCTCCTTACGCTCACCTTTAAAAGAAAAGATGAGGGGAGGAGTGAGGGTCGTTATGCCCTTGGTTAGGTGTGCAGGGAGGTGGAGGGTATGTGCTTGGTCAAATGGAGGGTTGCAGCAGCGTAGGGTAGCCTATGCTTTATACGAGGCGTCATGAAGGAAAGTGATGGACATGCCCTAAGTGTAAAGTGAACACAGTGGAATATAGAAGTTTTTGTCCCTGACCGTATCTTCTTTTACCGCGGCACCATTAAAAACCTAATCAATGGAGAAGTTAAAGGTGGAAAAAAAAAAAAAAAAAAAAAAAGAACAAGAAAAGACTGGCAGCAGATACACCTCGCAAAAGGTCTCTTCTCCTATCTAACACCAGTAATAAAATGGGAAAAAATCTCTTTCATTACTTGGTTAAAATAGAAATATAAACAAAATATTGCTTCTGTTACATATCGACAATAAAAAAGAAAGAAAAAAATACTTCCCCTCTCCCTGCCGAACTATTATAAATATACAAAAATAATCTGCTTCACACACACACACACACACACACACAATGGAAAGAAGTTTTCGTTCACGCTAGACTGAAGAGTCATGGATGGACACAAGCCTGCAAAACGTATGATGATGGAGTGAAGCCTGGAAGCGCTTTACGAGGCTCCAGATAAACAGACTTTCATTAGGCTAAGTGCGAGAACGTGACCTGTACCCCTGCCACGCATCGGAGGCGGTAGGCATAGCGTGGAACCTAGTCTATGATACAGTACATATATGCGCTAGGACTGGACTAAGGCGCTATTTAGGGTCTATATTTACCCAAGACACTCAGGGTAATGATACACAATTTAATATTAGTAAGATAAACTAAATCAACGATAGAAAACAGCTACTTAATCCGGCTTAATAATTGTTATGATATTTGGTGGTAAGGTCTACTTTACCATGCAGGAATAGAAGTCACCAACTGCATATCCGTCATATGGAAAACGCAGTAGAGACTTGCTATTAACGCATTTTACTAATGCACAAAAGTAACTAATTAGTTCTAGAAAAAGCATAATGAGCATGAGCTTTACATCGCAACTGTAAGTGACTCACACAGACTGAACAAGTCACTACTATGGTCTATAAGTATACTGATACTTTAAGACAAAACTTAAAAGAAAACAATGGACAAGGAAACGACTGTATAAATCCATCTACACAGAGAGACAGACCAAGAAAGGTATTCAAATATAACAGTCTGTTGCGAGTTAGGTGACTGATGACATCACAGAAGCCGTGATGACTGTCCCGCGCGATACTGAAAGTATTTAAATGATCTGTATGTTTATTAGTACTGTTTAGGAAGAAAACTGCACGATACCAACGATCAGATGTTTCGCTTCATACTTTTACGGCTGGTGATCAGGTCATTAAAACGCTTTATTCTGGGTAGCGATCGTCCATAGGGCTTCATTCCCACGAGGTAACTTGAGGCTTTTCCATCATGTAACCCAGGGGTCGGCAACCTTTGATGGACTAAGGGCCGGAACTCCTGTAACTCAGCTGGCGAGTCGGATGTTTTGAACTTGTTAAAAGATTACACACTCTAATAATAATAATAATAATAATTTACGAATACACGTTATTAATAATTTTATTTATTCAGAATATATTTCCTAAAATTTTAGATAATTTTTATAAAATTAATGCATTTAAAACAAAAGAAATAACTTTCACTGAAACAAGTATCACCATGAGTAGCAGAAAAATTCAACGTATTTCCTAAAACTTATATTGAATGCAATTTTAATGCAATTTATGCATGGGAAACAAAAGAAATAACTTTCATAAAAAAAATTAGCAGCATGAGTAATAGAAACATTTATTCACAGTACTTATTAATTACTCTCATATTTCAGGGTAGTTACACTGCCAGCCAACAGGCAAGGGAAGTCAATGTGATATTTGATGCTGTTTCTCGTGCGAAAGTTTCTCAGTATTAGGCTTCAAGCTGGAACACGCACAAACAAACTATAACCTGTGTTTGCTATAGTGATTAACAGCCTGTAAAACTTAATTTTTTTCATTTACTGTATAAGTGAAAAACGGGAATATTTTTGTGACTATGTGGAGCATACTGGCGGGCCGGTCAGATTAGGTTTATGGACCGGGTCAGGCCCGCAGGCCGTAGGTTGCTGACCCTTGATGTAACCCCACCAAGGACCCTAGATCAGAAATATGCCCTAAAATATATTGTAGTATGTTACCACAGCCCTGAGCCTGTAGATCTTCAGGGTGCTAAAATGACCTTGACTGTTAGCCTCTTTTTGCACCCACCCTCAAGGTAACGATAGGAATGTATTGTTTTACTAGGTGTGTGTGTGTGTGTGTGTGTGTGTGTAGTCCATCTACAAGAAGAAACGGGACAGCTCAAATTGTACCAACAGCAGAGGTATCTTCCTCCTTGTGAAAGTTAGCGAAGTACTAGCGAAGATAATGTTATCCAGGCTGACACAATATGAGCGAAGTACATGTGATATGATCTTTGTTGCCCGACAAATACAAGAGAAATGCCACGAGCAGAACCGTGATTTACATATTGATTGACCTTACAAAAGCATCTGGCAATATTAAGAGAGAGCTTCTATGGAATGCTCTTTCAAAATTTGGAGTTCCAAACAAGTTTCTTATCATCCTGAAGCGTCTGCATGACATGAATGCTCCTGTCTCCATAGGTGGGAGAAATCCTAACCCTTCAACGTGCACGTGGGCATAAGACAAGGGTGTGTCCTGGCTCCTGTCATTTTCAACATCTATCTCACTGCAGTCACCCTTTTATAGTCACAAACAAATGAACTCTGGTGATGGACTAAGACGCCAGTTCCGTCTAGACGGTAACTTATTTAATCTCAGGCGTCTTCACGCACAATCAAAGACTGAGATGGCTCATTTCCTAGAGCTACAATATGCTGATGACTACTATCCTTGCACACACCCCAGACGCCCTGCAACAGAGTCTCACCATCGTCTCCAACATATACCACGCAATGGGGCTCCGAATAAACGCCAACAGAACAGAAATAATATCTCACAGCAACAACTCAGCGGAGCATCTTGCATTTCAGATAAATGACGATAATGTAAAACAATTGCAGAATTTTACCTACCTTTGAAGTGTGTTCACACATAAACATAACACTGATGCAGAAATCCTTGCACGAATCGGCCACACCTCAGCCTCTTTTGGATGTCTCATATCCAAAGTCTTTGAAAACAAAAACTTCAGAATCGAGACGAAGGTATCAATATATACCGCTATATACCTCTCCACCCTCTTATACGGTGCTGAATCCTGCACTACCTACAAGCATCACACCAAACAGCTTGAATCGTTTCACATCCAGTGCTCATAGTGCCTCCTAGGAGTAACATGGGATGATAAAGTTCTTCAATTACTAATCCTTCAGTGGGCAAAGTCAACCAGCATAGAAACCATGCTGGCTAGAAATCAGCTGAGATAGGTTGGACACACGTTCCACATCCCAGTGCGTCTTCCCCGCCAGTTTCTGAATGGCCAACTCCCTGCAGACACCATAACCCAGACGGAAAGAAGATATATGAAGATCATATAAGGATAACTTTCAAGAAATGCAGGATCATAACAAAAGATCTTGAAACCAATGCCTCGGACAGAAAGCAATGGCAAGCCCTCTGCAGCAAAGGAATCATTCAACTCGAAGAAACTCGGAACCTGGCCAGTGAAGAGCGTAGACAACGGAGGCACAAACAAAACAGTTCTTCCAGCAAACCCAGACTTGACATTCCGACTGTGTGGCAGCGTCTGCGGATCCAGGATTAGTCAGCACAGTCACACACGCTGGCACCAAAAACAATGAGAAAAATACCATCCTAGTGAGTGCAGCAGCCTTCGTCTTCTGCAGCAAAGGACAGCTTTAAGTACGTATGTGCAGTGTTTGGTTGCCTTATGATTAGACAAAAGTATAAACAATCAGTCTTGTACACACCCTAGTCCTCTCATGGTCGGGACACCTTTGGTATTATATTTCAGATAATCCCAGGTAATTTTGCTTAGCTGATAGTTAGTATAGGAGCGAGAGAGTATTAATAATTTAACCAGTCAACCTTCACCAGCAACCCTGTCTTGGTCGGGAAAACTCTTATTATATTCCAGCTAAACCTAAACAATTATACTCAGCTGAGAGTCACAGGAACCTAAGCGTATAAAGAGTAAGTGATCAGGCTGTGAAGTTTTGGAAGACAAATAGGAAATAATAAATAAAGAATCTAATACACGACTTAAACTCAAGAATGTATGTAAATAAGGGATCCTGAGTCTGTCACTATCCACAGCATCTCCTCCCTAAAATTTTGTCGGGTCTGCCTCCACTATTTGAGTTTTATTCCACGCCAAGAGTTCCAGCCTGGGCCCGACAAGAAGAGGGAGTGTGTGCCAGCGTGTTGTGTAAAGAAATCCTTCTCTTTCATCAGAGGCGCCCGGAAGAGGCACCCTGGCGTGAGATCCTTGCGCTTTCATAAGATGCAGAAAATAGAGACACGTAGGAGAGATAGTTGAACCCTTCGAACTTTTTTTTAAATTGCATTTTTACAACCATCAGACGATTTCAGCTGCGGCGGACATAGACAGCTTGGTGTGAGATCTTTGCTCCCTCATGAGATGCAGAAAATAGAGACAAGTAGAAGCTATAGTTTAACTCTTCATAGTGGCACTTTTCTTGTTGTTTTCCTATTCTTAATAACATCAGACGATTTTATTCATCAGCTGCGCCAGAAAGAGGCATCCTGATCCTTGAGCTTTTATATGATCCAGAAAAGAGAAGAGAAGGCTGAACCCCTCACAATGACGACTTTTTAAAAATTCCTAATATCATAAAACAGTTTTACTCATCAGTTGTGCTGGACGAGACACCCTGGCGTGAAATCTTTGCGCTTTCATATGATGCAGCAAATAGAGACACGTACAAGAGGGAACAGAACTCTTCACAATGACAAATTTTTAAACATTCTTTTTTTTTTTACTATCATCAGATGATATTCATCAGCTGCGCCAGAAGGAAGCACCCTGTCGTGTGATCCTTGCGCTTTCGTTAGATGCAGAAAACACACACATAACAGAAAAACAACGCTTTCTCTGTGATGAAGTATTTTCATATTCTATTCTTGTTACCGCCAGCGTGAGAACCAAGAGCTTTCATAAGATTTAGAAAAAGGGAAACACACTATACAAAATTAAATCATTCCCTATAATGATATTGAAAAGAAAAAAAATCTTTCAACAGACAGTTTCATACATCAGCCGCGCCACGACAAGGCACCCTGGCGTGAGATCCTTACCCTTTAACCAAATGCATTAATTAACATACAAAGGAACAGGGGTCCAGTTATATCGACGTCTTGCCAAAGCTGGTTTCTTCAGCTAATGATGACAGCTTTGGCGAAACATCGAATAACCTGCGTCCTCTTCTGTAATTGGCGTTTTCCCTATATACAAACTGTCACAGCCAACACTGGATTCACAAACACGCAAGAAATATTCTAAGATACGTGGGCTTATTTTTTAACTTTAGCATGATACGGTCTTTTGCATTTCATTTTAACCGTCAGACAATAATATAACCATTACAAGAGAGACACCTTTTCATGGCATATTTCAGCACCAGTGATTATTTTCTTACCTAGACAGAGCATGAATAAACATAAAGGTCATGTCATAGAAAGTGTTAAAACAGAACACTGACGCAACAAGCAATATACACAACAGCTCCCTGGCGCCTCCCCCACAAGCTCACCTTCACCTTGAGCTGAGTTTAACTTGCTCTCTTACGCTCAAGGTCCTGTGAGTGACGGCAGTCAACAAATACATCTCTCTCTCTCTCTCTCTCTCTCTCTCTCTCTCTCTCTCTCTCTCTCTCTCACACACACACACACACACACACACACACACACATACACACACACACACACCTGTCTCTAGCATATCAGAACTTGCACTTCCCTGAATCCGCTAGGCACCTCTATCATATGTCAAGAAGTGTTACACCACAGGGGAAGTATTTATAAAGGCTCTTAAGCCAAAGAGTCAAAATTAAATATAAACCGACTCTCCTAAATGCGGTCCAAGCTCTAAACATTTTACGAGCACAGACCCAGACTTCCCAGGTCCATGAGTCAAATATTAAAGGCGACACGTGTTGTGAGAATATTAATGTCCTCACTTAACTTCTGTCGCGTAGTTTAGACCTCATTACCTTCTTGACACCACCTAATCCTCTTCATTAGGCTGACGTTTCACAATATCTGTTACTGCTACCATTGTAAGCTTTTACTTAAACAAGGAGAGCCTGCCTGTAGTGACATGGTTAAAGAAGGCTCCTTCCGACCACTCTTTCTCAATAAGGTCCTAAGCTGAATAATATCGTCTGTAGAAGCCAAAAATAAATTAGAAGACATCATCCTTTGGTGAAGATTATTTAGATTAAGTTAAACCTTTCGTGGGGGAACGCACTGAGTACATTCGATCACCCTCACTTACTTTTTTGTGGACATTCACTACACATTAGCTTTTAAGTAACTGCCAGCACCACATAACTCTAAGCGGGGCCTTTCAAGTTGCTAAGTGCAGAGTACACATTAACGTCCCCACTTTGGTCTTCCCACATTTTGGTACACGTAAATATCTGGCCCCAAGTTTTAATTAAGCTTAACATGTTTACTGCGTTAACGCACTTTTTTATCTTCCCATTTACATAGGATTTTATCAAAGCCGACTATTTCTCCAAGAGTGATTAGATACTGCCTATGATAACCCCTTCATTGCTAAATATCATTCCTAAGTTGAATAAAATCGTATGTTGATAAAAAATTGTATGAAAATTGTGTCCTTGGGTTAAAGTCACGAGTTAAGTCGCCTCATATCATATACTAATTTACGACTAACACCAAACAGCAGAGCCAGAGATGAATTAACCCTTTAAAACCAAGTGGTCTCATAAAATGTGTTCCTGCTTCTTTTAAGCGAATATATTGGGCTTAGGAGACACTATTCAAGCAGGAGGTGTTTGATATGGCCTTCATTAATCAGTTTAGTACTACAGGTCTTTCCCACACCGTCTAGAGGCGGTAAAAATTAAGTAAACAATACTCATCTTCCTCTAAGCTGGCCCGAAATTGACTTCGCTCCATGTTGAACGCAGCGTTATAGCAATAGTTTATCACTGTAAAATGATGCTGGTCAAGAAAAACTGCTTTGGAAAGGATGTAGGTCCCTTGCACCGTCTTTTTTATGTTACTCAGCTGCGTTAAATAAGATGCAAAAGGAAAAAAATCTGGGCCAAGTTAAGAAAAGGGTAAGTCCACTAGCTAAAGGGTTAATGTCTCCGCTTCAGTCGTCGCACATTTTGGTACACTGTTCTCTGACACCAGCTTTTACGGCTGCTTAAGTGGCATCTTTTCATCTGTTAACGACCAACACAAAAATGCAGAGGGAGATGAATTACCCCTTCCCTACGATGACAACTGATGGTTTTATTCATTCCTTCTCCAGGCGGAGTTATTTTTCAAACTGGTGGTGCTAAATAATTACAGTTTTCATTAATGTCTGGAGGTAGTGAGAAGAAACTAAACAAATTTATTTTCAGCAGACACCGTATATTTTGCCAAATTTAAGATGAAGTTAACCTTTATCTCTACTTAAATGGCGCCCTTTCATATACCAAGTGACGATCTATAAAAAAAAAAAAAAAAAACAAAAAAAAAGCAAGGGATTACTTCACACCTTGAACACGAGGACGTTTTAGTTTCTTTCGGACAATTTCATTCAACTTAGAAGAAACTTATCGAACTCGAAAGGCTGCATATGACCTCCATTAATCCTGTCAGTATGTGTATGTTTTGTCTGAGGAAGTTAGCATTGTCTGGTAGTTAGCCGCAATATGTGGCATAGTCATCATCAAAGTAAATGGGTTCTCTCCGCCTAAGTCCTTCGGTTCGATTACTTTATATATATATATAGAATGTAGGTGCGGGAGCGTCTCGAGGAGCAGCCCCTGTCCGTCTGTCTCCCGCTATCGACTTTCGGAAATGAGGTGCTGCACTTCCGTAGACTTGAATAACATTCATAGTCGTACCACATCAAACCACACCACACAACAACACACCATGTCACCATACCACTCTCTCACTCCACGCCACACACACACACACACACACACACACACACACACACACACACACACACACACACACCAATATCATTAACCATGGGCCCTGAAGCTCTCTCCTCTAGAATTTTATACTAGTTTGTTAGAGTATTTTTGCTACTTCCAAACGATTTCATTCAGCTTATTGGAGACTTTGAACTGGGTGAGATACATACAACATAATTATATAGCTTGCATTATCCCCATCACTACTATGGCATTCCCCTAACCTGAGTCAACTGTCTGGTGGTAGCAGGAATGTAACACACAAAATACGCCATCACACTGAAGGGGTAAGTTGCAGCTGGGGTGAGACAGCGCGTCTGACAGTTGGGGAGAAATAAAAAGGGGAAACTGCCAGCCGAAACATAAGTTAAAAAAGCGATGATGAAATATTGCCAGGAGGTAAATTTATAAGCAGAAGTTTAGGATACAACAAGATGACTGAACAGATAGAATATATACCGGCAGTCAGAAACAATACGAGTTTCTTCCCTGAATTATGTAACTAGAACGAATGTTACGATTAAAAAGACTATGGCAGTGAATTAACAGAGGTTATTCGCGGTCTCAATAATTATCATCTGTTAATTTATCGTTCTGTTTATTGTCTGACACCGAATCACATGAGGGATGGGCTCTACAAAAAGGACATACACACGTTTCTATCCCTCCTCTGTAACGATTCCTTTCCCACGTCACACTAGCTTACCTTACATATTCTTGCACTTTATCTCTCCATCTTCGTGTGTGTGTGTGTGTGTGTGTGTGTGTGTGTGTGTGTGTGTGTGTGTGTGTGTGTGTGTGTGTGTGTGTGTGTGTGTGTGTGTGTGTGTGTGTGTGTGTCACCTCCAGCTCGAGGTGAACTTCATTCGTTCTTTCGTTCGTATCGTTTATAAAGGTCTAAAATGCTTAGAAGAAGCATAAACTCGTCTAGGGATAGCTACAGTAAAGAATGGAGTTCGGAAGATGCAGCGAAAGAATTACACCGTGAACTGTGTAGTGTTTCAAACTTCTGCCATACTGCTTAATCCAGGAAAGGAAGCCACAACGAACTGCCTCCATCTCATTCTGTCCTTCGCCATCAGACTGCCCTCTCTTCAACTCACACCCACTTTACTCACACCTTTCCACTCTCTCCCTCCAATCCTAGGCCAACTCCTTTCCCTTCCCCCCTCCACCTCACACACGACACTCTCCTACTCATTCTCTTATTCTCCAATCTCTACACATCTCCAATCCATCTCAAGCTATTTCTCCTAATGCTTTCTAGTACATCCTTACTAACACTGCCCCTTTATTTCTTAATTTATCTGACTGTCTCTCCACTATATTCGTTAGGCTTTTACCAGCTAAAAATATAATGTACGCTGGTTTGTGCATCGCACGATTTCCCAGCGTAGAATTTCATTGTACTGAATTATAGAGCCCGCAGTGAGAGTAAAATCTGCAAATTTAAACACAGCAGTTAAAATGGCTTGCCTCCATCCACCTGCTTTATGAGCGCTCCTTTGCGCCCCGCCCCGCCATATCCCGCCACACCCTTCCCCATTCAGTCCCGTCCTGACCCACCTCGTCCCATCCCTTCCCTTCCATTCCCATTCCCTCCCATCCTTTCCCTTCACTTCCCTTCCCTTCCCTTCCCTTCCTTTCCATTATTTTCTTTCTTATCCCTTCCGTACCTTTCCCTCCCCTCTCTTCTCTTCCTTTATTTCCTTTTCCTTGCTCTTCCACATCCTTCCCGTCCCGTATTACCCCTTTCCACCCCGCCCCGCAGTGCCAAGCCCCGTCCCACCACTCTCCGCTATGACTGTCCTTCCATACCGCCACCATAAACCCTTGCTGGAAGTTTGTGGAAAAGCCAAGCGGCGCCGGAATCTCACAGCGTTTCATTTGTCATCCTGCCACCGCATCGTCCTTGCCATCTCAGCAGCTCCACGTCATTCCTAGCAACGTATTTGAGGGGTTACATGCAACTCTGCGCATGTATACCCCTTCTCTCTGAGCATGATATTCTCTAACCACATTCTTTTTAGCTGATCACACGCCTAGTCATGCCCACTCATCTCAACTCTTTCCACTGATATTCTTTATTCATTTTCTTTTTAGTTATGCACACTCCTAGACTCTCCTACTCCCCTTAGCAGTTTCCACTTCCACTATCTATAATTACATACCTTTATCTTCCTCTCCTGCGTCACATCCAATTAGTCAACGCCAAATCCATGCCCAAGAAGCGTCACATTTATCCGAGTCAGCGTCACATTTATCCGAGTCAGCATCACATTTATCCTAGTCAGCGTCACATTAATCCTAGCTGTTTTACTCATCCTGGCCACCGTTACGCTCATCCTCGTCAGTCACACTCATCCCAGCCTGCTTTACACTCACCCTAGTAACCGTCACGTTCATACTAGCCAGCGTCACGTTATTCCTGGCCAGCGTCAGTCATCTTAACCAGTCACGTTCATTTTAGCCAGCGTCACATTCTTCCTAATCAGCATCTCGTTCTTTGTAACTAGCGTCACGTTCTTTTTAACTAGCGTCAAATTCTTCCTGGTTAACGTCACATTCATCCTAGTCAGCGTCACATTCTTCCTAGCTAACGTCATATTCATCTTAGTCAGCGACACGTTCATACCAGCCAGCATCACGTTCATACTAGCCAGCGTCACGTTCATACTAATCATAGCTACGTTCATCCTAGCCAGCGTCACGTTCATCCCAGCCAGCGTCACGTTCATACTAGCCAGCGTCACGTTCATCCTAGCCAGTGTCACGTTCATCCTAGCCAGCGTCACGTTCATACAATCCAGGGTCACGTTCATACTAATCATAGCCATGTTCATACTAGCCAGCGTCACGTTCATCCTAGCCAGCGTCACGTTCATCCTAGCCAGCGTCAAGTTCATACAATCCAGGGTCACGTTCATACTAGCCAGCGTCACGTTCATACTAGCCAGCGTCACGTTCATACTAGCCAGCGTCACGTTCATACTAACCAGCGTCACGTTCATACAAGCCAGCGTCACGTTCATACTAGCCAAATTTATGTTCATCCCAGTTAGATGCTTTATATCCATCCTCTTCACTACGATTATTTCTTTATTTTATTCAAGCTGTCTTCATGTGGTTTTATTACGCTTAAATATTTCTTGAGCTTGAGAGATAAGACATAACTTTCTTTAGCCTCTCCAGTACAACAAATCTATCTATAGGTGAATAAAACTGTTTGGTGTTAACATGCAAAAGCTACATTATGACGTCTGCGGTATATTGTCAAGGTTTCTCTACATAATTAAGAATGCCAAACGATTCTCTTTAAAAATATCTGTTCTTAATTAAGCACTCTTAGGCTCTTATGCCTTACATTCACTCGAGCAAAATCGTCTGGAGTCGGCAGGAACAGAATAACAGAAATGACCCTACTATGAGACGCTTAATGGTAACAGTATTAACGCTTTCAATCCAATGAAATTATCACCCTGTTCTTCTTATTTCCAAAAGATTTTAGCTAAGTAAGAAGAGCCCTAGCGTTGATAAGGAGTTGAGAAGATAATTCCTAAGCAATTCCTAACCTCCCGATTTTGAAGTCCTTAACCATTAAAAAATTATAAATCGGTAACAAGAACCTAATATTTAATACGCCATCCTGTTGAAAATGTTAATGGAGTGTATAATATGACAAGGATCTGGTGACAACTTGACTTAATCATCCATCAAACAAACTTAAGATAAAATAGTCCTTCCCTGTGATTCTTGATAGTCACTGGCAGAAAATGAGAGGGCGAAATTATGGAGATGAAACTTGGCAGAGAGTGGGATGAGAGAGAAAGAACTAGAGCAAGGGACGTGATGAGGAAGGGAGAGAAGTAAGGTAGGAGGTGAAGGATAAGGAAGGATGGAAGGATGAAAGGAAGAAAGGAGAAAGGAGCAAATATAATGGGGAAAGTTAATTTTTTGAGAATGTGCAAAAAGTGGGCAAAAATGGGGTAGACGGAACGTAAATAAGGAATGAATGATTAATGACAGAGATGGCTGGATGTCGGAACGAAGTAGGGAATGAAATGGAGAAATTTTACCGATTTAAGAATTGTACAAAACAAATAAGTAATAAGTGAAGGCGATATGCTGAAGGGAAAGAATGATAAACGACAGCGGAGACGGGATGTAGAGAAGGAAAGACGGACGGAAGGATATATGGAAGAAAGGAAGGAGGAAGGAAGGAAGGAATTATGGATAAAAGAAAGAAGGAGTGAAGGAATTATAGATGGAAGGAGGGAAGGAAAGAAGGAATTCTGAATGGAAGGAAGGGAGGAAGAATGGAAGGCGAGAGTGCAATGAGGAAAATTAGCGACTCAGGAAATGTACGAAACAAAGTAAAATGAAGCATACGAATGAGTGAACGATCCACGAACAACGAAGTTGGATGTGGAGAAGAGTAATTACAGGAAGAGGGAATGCAATGAGGAAAACGTAATACATCAGAAAATGTAAGAGAGGGACAAAAGCGGAGAAGATGGAATTCTAAAAAGGATTTGCAATAAACGGCAGGGGAATGGAAACAGATATAGGAGGTGGAAAGAATTTAAAAAGACGGGTATGTGTGAAGGATCAATTGAGGCAGGAAGAAAGACAAGGGAGAATGACACGGTTTCAGAGAGAGGGAGAAACACGGGGTAGGGACGGATGGAGTGTCGAGGTGAAACAGGGAGTGATAATAGAGGTGGAAAGTGTGTGAATAAATGAGATGCAAGAATGGAGACAAAGGAGGAGGAGATAGACAGAATGGCAAAGTCTAAGACGGAGACAGGTTGAGAGGAAAGGTCGAGGTAAAACAAGGGAGAGAGGACTGGTGCGGAAAATGTGGAATGAGACTTGAACACGTGAATAAATGTGATATAAAAATAGAACCAAAGGGAGGGGAGATAAAGGAGGGAGAAGCAAGTTAAAGAGGGAAGGTCGAGGTGAAACAGGAAAAGAGAAGTGAGATGGTGTGACAGGAAAGGAATGAGGAGAACGAAGACAGGGGACGAGGGAGGAAAGAGAAAGACAGGATGAAAAGTAAAATCATATGATGACACAGGAAGAGAAAGAATCACAAGCTACTGCAAGATGAGAATATGAAGGACGTAAGAGGAAGAAAGAGGGACACGTCGTGAGGGGAAAAGATAAGATGATTAAACAGGAAAAAGAATGCATCAGAAGATGCAACAAGGAAGGAGTAAGGTAGACGAAGAGAAACGAATAGAAAGGAAGATGGAATTGAGGAGGAAGGATAAGATGCAAAGGAAGGCAGGGATGAGACATCGCGTGTGACAGTGAGGCCGAAGGAAAAACGGGGAAACTGTCAGCCGAAATATATCTTGCAAAAGAGATGATGGAATGTTATGTCAGAAGATAAATTTGCACACAGAATTCAAAGATATCGCCTGACGACTAAAGAGATAGGAATTATTCTCGTAATGAGTAACATTTTGAATTACTTGTCTGAATCATATAATCAAATACAAAGAATATGTTAAGATTACACTGGAGAGTGGAAAGGATATATTCCTAGTCTATACATAAGTTAACATCAGTCAATCTACTGTCTGAAGCCGAATCAGGTGAGGGGTAACCTTGACAGAAACGACATCCCGACGTTTCTGTCTCTAATCAGCAGCGACTCCTCTTCCCGGGACACACTACCCTACCTTACCTATTAGCACTATACCTCTTCATCTCATTCTCGGTTTCCCTCACTTTTTTCTATCCACATCGCTTTCACTTACTCTCCTAGTCAGTCCATAATTCTCCATTCTCTCCAGATGATCACAACACCTTATCGCTTTATTCCCCAACATCAACCCATACACATATTTCACGGATTCAAGAAAAAAAAAATCTATGTGCCACTTAGAATTATAAACAACGAAGAATTGGAAGAAAGGTTCGTACACCAACCAAAATACAACCCAGTGAACTAGAGGATTAGGAGAGGCCTGATGGAAACAAATTTAGGGGACGATAACATAACCCGTAAATGCAAAGCGAGGAAGCAGTAAAGGCATATATGAAAGAAACTCTGAAAATTTGACTTAAAAAATTATCATCAGGTGGTTTGTCTCTCTCTCTCTCTCTCTCTCTCTCTCTCTCTCTCCAGAAACTGATCCGATGTGCTGGATGGAAATCATTAGCTTATACAAATTATACAATTACTAATAACAATATATTTAGCTTCACGGAACGCTTACATTATTATGAACAATATATACATTCAGCTGCATCCTCAATTTCACAGAAGACTGGTATTTCGCGTAATATTTAAAAAATCAAACATTGATTCCTTTACAGTATATGCCTTCTCAGTTCCAAAATACTGCTCTCTTATTTCGGTTTTTGCTTCACACTCACATCCGGGGCTCAGACAAGAATTTTAATCAGATTAAATTTCTTCTTTCCAACTTGCAAAATCATCGTGGCAGCATGAGCTGGTTTTGTATGTTTCATAAAATTTTCCATAACCCATGTCATCCATTGTATTTTATACCAAAGCTCTTTCTTCCGGGTGACTGTCATAAAAATCAACAAGCATGAAGAAAGACAGAGAGGTTATGTAAATAAGCAAAAGGACACATAATCAATGTAAGCTACTCACGGTCCAGCGCTGAGGACGGGTCCCTGCAGCCGTCTCAGCTCCTGCACTGTGTCATCCAGTTCGCTGATCTTGTGGGCAGAGTCAGCCTCAGCCTGCCGCAGTGCCCTCACCTGCAGAAGACACGTTGCACTATGTACACATGATCAAAAATGTATCGATGTATGTTACACACATAAATCAGTAGTGGGTGGCATTTCCTGTCCTGGTCATAACTCAGTTCACATTCGTATGCTTCAGTTCTCATTCTCAGTATTTCGCCTGGAAAGTTTAAATAGTGAACGGCATGCACAACACGGTATGTCTGTTACTCTAACAGGCAGCAAAGCACTGGACTATTTCATAAGCAGAGTGAATCAGAAGTAGGGAAATACTCATGGTGGCAATGTGAAAGAAGATGATATAGGTATGTATTTTATTTGGACATTAAGTCTGTTACATTAACTAAGTACCAGACGTCTGTTAATAGAAAAAAAAAAAAATCCCTTGGTGGTGATGAAAATTAAACAAGCAAACAGTCATGATGAAGAAAGGATTCAGTTTGTTTTATTTCAAACCCCTTTAAGTCTGAAAATCCTCCCTAGGCTACGAAAAGTCTGGCGATCGTATGAAACTGCAAAAAAATTATCATCTAGTGAAAGAATTAATACATAATAAATTAACTACACTGAATAACCATCACATGTTGTACTAAATGATCTTATTTCCGTAACACATAATGAATTCCTCAACGCTCACTTATATACCAAGCTCGTCAGTACATATCACACTGGATGGAGCTTTACATATAAGGCAGTCGACATGAAGCCAAGTCACATAATTTTGCCCCTGTATTCCACTGTAAAATAAGTAATATCAAGATTAATTATTACACTACATCGACTGAAATAAAAAGGTAATAGTTGTCATACTGCACTGTGTAGTATTTTATGCCACATAGACACCTATACGAACTTCTCGAGATATCACACGCTGTAACTCCTGAAAAGCAAATACGATCACAAGATCCCCTCCTTCGTTTTACTAATTTGATCGATTGTACACTTAATAATGGAACTGCCGAAATCCCTTCGTTCAGTGAATGCAACATGACCGATATTTGTCCATATGTTTCAGTGTCTGGCAATCCTGAGTGACTAAAAATTCGAACTGATGCTTAATAATTTTACTGTAATGAGAGACACAATAGAAAGTAACATATAGTTACTAGAATCGGATACAGATTAGCAATTCGTATAACACGATTATAATGGCTGATGATCAGAATAAAATGACAGAGGTTATTTGGGTGATACAAGGGTTAAGGTCAACTGTTATGACCGCCTTCACTACAATGGGTGAGGATCTCTATCACGCTGACTAAAAACGTCTTGTTGTGGGAAGGGAATGTAATGGACGACACTGGTGAGCGGAGTTAAAAGTGTGTCTTTAAGAAGGATTTCTGTATGGCGGGGTGGGGGGTTTCCTGTATCCGTATCAGTAGGTACCAGGTCCATTACAGGTTAGGAGAGAGAAGGATAGCCTGAATCAACCCTTCTCCATGCTGGCAAAGTACGAACAGGGAAGGGGCGTCTATGGGAAGAGTGATGGATATGGAAATCGAAGTGCTGCAATGGGAGTGTTTGCTGTCATATATGCAAGGACCACCGGTTCAACCTACAGGGTAGGAACACATGCATGCGTACGAAAGGGCATACTATCAGTGCCGTGTTTACTTGGCCACGATTTGGGTACGAACCCTAAACTCGAGGCATACATCACTACACGAGTAAGCTACTGACCAAGCCACCACAGCTCAGATCTCTCCTATGCTGAATAAAATCATTTGGCGGCAGGCAGAATAAGAGATATAAGAAGTCAGTGCTGTGAAAGGAATAAGAGAAATTGTTACTGGTCCCCTCACTAGGCGTGGTTTCTCCTAGCCTGAATACATTTTTATGAAGAAATTAAGAACTAATTGTAAACACTGCCACCGTAGTGAAAGGATTTTACTCTCTTACGCTGAATGAAGCCACTTGTTTGCAAAAACGATAAAATGTAAAAGACGTCATAGTCATGAAGAGATTAACCGAAAAATTCCTGTCAGGGCCTTTTGGAAGTGCTTATCCATTACAGTACAATGACGCCTTTTATTTCCCAGCTTTTCTACCACTGCCACACGACTTTGTTCTGCTTAGGAGAGATGGAACTCGGGCAAAAAAACTTTTCCACTAGTAAGGGGTCTTTCTAAATAAAAAAAAAAAAAAAATGGCAACACCTAGATTAAACAGTAACAACCACAACAATATTGTGCAGTACCTTTCCACAGCAGGAAACTGTATGAAACACTGAGACTCACAGAAATCGCAAATAATACCATAGTTCGCCCAAAACTACACGTTTATACTGTAGCACAGTAACCCTAAACCGTTTTCTGTGATGCTCCCACACGCTCTCAGTTGCTACCCAACATTCTCAGTTTGAACTTGTATCCTCCTACTTCCTCCTCCTCTTCCTCCCCCTCCTCCTCATCATCATCATCATCCGCCTGGAAAGAGACTGTGCCTTCCCTACTCCGGAAAGTGGGTAAAAGACGTCATCGTTCTGAAGAGGACACAAGTTTGCAAAAACCATTCCATCAAAAACTGCAAGGATTCTCTCTCTCTCTCTCTCTCTCTCTCTCTCTCTCTCTCTCTCTCTCTCTCTCTCTCTCTCTCATCCTGTCCTCCCTGCTGAATGTCCATAATTTCCTGATGGCGGCGTCACACTGGGCCAAAAGTGGCTAACATGTGAGCAGCTTTTGTGACGCGAAACAGCTAGCAAAGTCAAGTTGCCGTCACACTCGTGTGTTTTTGTGAACCAAAATGGCTAGCAGTGTCCTCTGCCTCGACGCTTCATGGTCAACTGTAAACAAGGCACCACAGCGTACCCACTCCCATTTCCTCAGTTTCTGCAACTGCCTCAAGTAATTCAGCAACTCCAGAGTCACAAGGCAGTCTACTAGAGTTTTCCTTGTCGCAGGATCCATATCAAATACTGGTCATACTCTGCTTTCCACTTGTTGTTTGGAAACAAAACAGACAGCTTCTGCGGCTGGCCACCAGTGTCCAAATACTGATTTCATGTCACAAGAAAAAAAATAGAAATGACTAAAAACCACAAGAATTAAATTGTATTCACTTAACAATTTTAGTTAAAGTTTCCTTCTGTGATAAAAGAATATTTTCTCACCAGTTACAAAATTACTATAGGCTCATTTGAGTTTTAATCCCACCAATAAGCTGTGAACGAAAACAGTTATCCACTTCGCCTTGCAAGCGAAATCTCGCCCACCGTGAGTCAGTTTGACTAGCGGCTCACAAAACTGGCTCGCATGTTAGCCACTTCTGGCCCAGTGTGACGCCGCCTTTACTTAACCACACTCTATAGAATGTTTGTGTTTCTGACATTTTTAAACTCGGACTTTACTGGACTATGAACTTTGTGCGAATTCTATGTAAATTTTATAGTCGTACTGTGCCACTGCCGTGGAAATGAACTGATTCTGACTCTGATTCAAATTCTCCGCTCTTCCTCCTCCCTCTCTCTCTCTCTCTCTCTCTCTCTCTCTCTCTCTCTCTCTCTCTCTCCATATCGGCAATGTGAGTAATATGGTAATGTTTTATCGTCATTTAGCATATATTTATTGAACAGTCAACTAAATTCCTCTGTTCTATTGATCCCATCCCTAAGAGGGTGTCTTTCATTTTGATCAGACTGCCACCAAAAGATTTTCTTAAACTTTAGAAAGAGCCTTAGTAGCAAAGTTAAAGAAGACTAAATCCAACTCTTCCAGTTCACTAAATCTCTCTTAAGTTAAAATGCATCTTTTGGAGATTAGGCTACTCGAATAAGTTAGAAAAGTCTCTCCTAACCTATTAACGATAAGAATTTTATTAAAAATACGTTAAAGAAGACTAAATCCAACTCGTCCAGTTCACTAAATCTCTCTTAAGTTAAATTGCATCCTTTGGAGATTAGGCTACTCGAATATGTTAGAAAAGTCTCTCCTAACCTATTGATGATAAGAATATTATTAAAAATACGTCATCGCACTGAAGTCGTTAAAAATTCCAAAAAGGATAGGTATTTACTAAAAGTCCCCACAAATTATGTCTTAAAAATGTTCACTGATTATTTTTTACCACCACCAGATCACTATATTAGACTCTGGAGTGGCCCATCACCGTGCGAGGGTTAATCCGAGGGGGGGGCAGAAGCCATCTAACTCAGAGGCCAACAAGTTCCCAAACTCCCTTAAACTCCTTCTGTATATCACTCCAACAGGACAGCTGGACACACCCCCTCCTGCTCTCCCTCAGAACTCCATACCCTTTTTAAGACCACCATATTCCATCCTTCCCCCCCCCCCCATATCACTCTCCCTTCCTCGTATAAATCAGTCCTCCCCCCCTAAATATCCCCCCACGTCCTCGCATATCCTCATCTTGGCCTTCATACCCGTATCCTTCCCACAGCTTCCCAAATCCCTCTCTCAACCTCCGTACCCTTTCCTTGTCCCCACCTACTGCATTCACGACCTATATACATCAATGTTCCTCCCTAAATATCCTTCCCACGACCTCACATATCCCTATCTCAGCCTCCATATCTTTCTTACCATCTCCCTTATCCTACCCACAGCCCCCTTATCCTATCTTTGCCCTCCAATATCCTTTCATATACATCACTATTCCTCACTAAACTTCCCTCCCACAACTTCACGTATCTCTATCTCGGACCCACACCCTTCCCAGAACCCCCCACACTCTTCCCACAGCCTCCCATACCCCTCCCACAACCCTATAACCCTCTCTCAGTCTCCTCTACACCTCCCATATCCCCTACAACACACATTTCTAAGCCCCAGTAAAGCTTACCACTCTTTCGACCGCACACACACACACACTGTACAGTACTTCATCATCCACAAATATTCCTCTTTTAATGGTGATGAGAGATGCCTTCACTTGGTGGCACAGAAATGACCAGGTGGTGGACCTTCCCGGTTATACAAATGTCCCTCAGTCCCCTCCACACTCCCCGAAAGAAAAATAGTGGACTGCGAAAGAAGGCAAATTTCGGTCTGCTGTCTACTGGGTTCACGTTCAGATGCCCGGGACTGCAACTTGTATACTACTCCTCCTCCTCCTCCTTCACCCTTCCCTCCACGCCAAATGCCTCTCCTCTCTCCCCCTTTCTCTCACGCATCCTCTCCTCCTCAGCACCGCCCATCAGGAAGTTGATTAGGCGGGGAGGACTGGAGATCAAAGGTGGTCCCATCACCGCGTTCTGCCCCCTCATCCCCACCTCAGGACAATGGGCAAGGCAGTGGTTGTGTGTGTGTGTGTGTGTGTGTGTGTGTGTGTGTGTGTGTGTGTGTGTGTGTGTGTGTGTGTGTGTGTGTGTGTGTGTGTGTGTGTGTGTGTGTGTGTGTGTAATTCAACAGAATGGCTGGATATTCTCGTGACTAATTAGAACATGATTTCCAGTTAAATTGTGCAGTTCCCTCCACTTCTGAGCACTGTGAGAGGTTATGTGTTGAGGGTCATAATTATATACCATCAGTGTACTTGCTTACGTCTTACATCTACTGTGGCCGCATTACTATAACGGTCTTGTTCCAACACAATAAACGAGAGACGGAAACAAAAACCTTCGACACGCCAACCCTGTAGTACTTTCATTCCTCCTGGATTTACTGTATGCAAAAAAAAAAATAAATAAATAAATAAAAAATCTGCACCCAAACTAGTACTACTGTTAATGTAGTGACGCCTACAATATCACCAAACAGGTACCTCTGTGACTGTAGATGACTCTGGACTGCCTTGCCAAGCCCAGAATTCGAAAAAGTGTGTTGTATGTGTTAACGACGAGGTCGAAGAATTTTACCCAACTTTCGCAGTTCATTTCAGAATGTCTAAATCCAGTTTCGTACGGACTTCGCAGCCCTTAACTAGTTAGTGGAGTTGGTGTATAACTATGTTGGCCACGGCTGTGAGGACAGCCCCGTTGCCAGCAGAAGTTATACCTCACGACTAATATTTCAGGAAAGGTAGGGATATTAAATGAATGAAGCTGAGAAATAATGTGCCTAGTTCAGAGTAGGCATACAAACGAATACTTAACCATTTCACAATACTTTTAAGCGATCCTAGATGGGCTTTCACAATTCACAGTCACAAGTACCAGTCCTCCCATATTCAGTAGATGTTTGAGTAAAATGCTGAGCTTTAACCACTTTACTCAAACGATCTTTTATTATTCCTGCTGCCTCCAAACGACTTAAACTTATAAAACACCTTCCATATTCAGGGGGAGAGTGAAAGCTGTATTCAGTCCTTCAAGTCTGAAAACTCTATCTAGTTCCGAATTTAATTACCTGGACACAGGAAGAGTAAGCCAATGAAATGCGTCATACGGTTTAAGGGATTAAAAGATTACCACAATACCACTATTTTTCCTTCTATTATCAGGCACCCAATCCTAGAATTTATCCAATTACATCAAAAACACCTTTAATCCCCTCTAGTAGTTTTTTTTAATTACACCCAACAAACGGACACTAAAATTACAACGTTCATCACTTACTTTATACAAATCTAGGCAATTTCCTTTATACACATCCATCGGAAACCTATTCTGTTTTTTACAGTATATACAGTACAGTCAGAAAACATAATATCTAACGCACTCCGGCCAGACCTGAGTTGAGGGGCAGGCTCTTTTCTGAACGGGGGCGCACATTAACTATCACAAGTCAACACAAGCATCAAGTCATGAATCCTCCGGGGCCTCTACTACCAATCAGTCATACTATAAATTTTGCTTGATAACATGCGAACAATCATAGCATGGGTGCCAAATGAGTATATTACTGAGCTGCATACCGTACAAAACAGTTTCAGCCCATACTCATCATGTCCTTGGGTGATTGTGTGTGTGTGTGTGTGTGTGTGTGTGTGTGTGTGTGTGTGTGTGTGTGTGTGTGTGTGTGTGTGTGTGTGTGTGTGTGTGTGTGTGTGTGTGTGTGTGTGTGTGTGTGTGTGCGAGCGCGTTTCCGTGTGTGTGTGTGTGAGAGAGAGAGAGAGAGAGAGAGAGAGAGAGAGAGAGAGAGAGACAGACAGACAGACAGACAGACAGACAGACAGACAGACAGAGAAAGAGAGAGAGAGAGAGAGAGAGAGAGAGAGAGAGAGAGACAGAGAGATAACTTACAGTGTAATGCTATTCATAATTACTGAACTAATTCATTAAGCATTACAAAATATGAACAACCCTGTCATGTCTTCCTCAGTTATAAGGGCCTCTATTAGTTGTTACCATACACTATAACACAAATGACGGTGAAAAGGGAGTCTAAGAGTGTTATTTCTAGTTTCCATGAATCCTCTCTTGTTTCCGTCAACTCTGCTACTTCAGTTTGACTTCCAGACGATTATATTCAGCTGAGGGAGAAGTAAAGGATCTAAGAGTGTTAACTATGCCTTAATCCTACATAGGTTTTCCATACACTGTTTTGTTTATCTTGTTAAAGCACAATGTTTCCCCTCACCCTTCAGCCTTACCTCTATTCCGTCTTAATATATCCCAAAGCCAGCATTAGCTCCGTTTCTTTAACTCATTACATGTGCATAAATTACATGTGCATCAAATACTCGCCATTTCACACACACACACACACACACACACACACACACACACACACACACGACATCGTATTAAATGTGCTAAAGTAAGAGTCAGCCATAACACCAATTCCATTACCAGTCAGATTTCGAGACAAACCTAATAACATACATTTTTTTTTTCCTACTCTGGCGACCTGTCATTCCTATTAACTCAACGATCTAATCAACTGCAATAGCGATAAATTCAATCACCGTCCCATTCACGTGAACCCATTAGCCATTTTTTTGCATGCATTATCTTTTTTTTTTTTTTTCATCCTGGCCAACCATTATCCACGTCCGCCTGCATCACCATTCTTATTACTTCATTAACTTCTTGCTAGAGAGAGAGAGAGAGAGAGAGAGAGAGAGAGAATCAGCAGAATTCACCATTTTCATTATTCTCTTGTTAGTCTTGTAGTAAAATTATTCTTTATTTTTTATTATTACGCCTTTAGATAATCCCATACTTAAAATCAGAACAATACCCACTGATTTTAGTACCTCAAGTTCCAATCTTGTCCAAAAAAATTGCAATGGAATTCGTTGTTGTAATTGCTCCTTCATTTAATCCCGTACTAAAAGTCGCAATAAACATTACCGTTTTTTTTTTTTACTCTCCTATTCAACAACGTATTAAAAAATCACAGTAAAATTAGCTATTTTTATTATTTTATTGAATCAAATTCCGTACTAAAAAAAGTGTAAATTCATCGTTTTTACTTCCCTTACCCAATATTATAGTAAATATCGACGTAAATTCACCAGCTCTATTACCCCTTTATTCAATATCAGATTAAACATCGAAGTAAATTCACTGCTTTTATTACTCCTTTATTATCATACTAAATACCTAAGTAAATCACCGCTTCTGTTACTCCTTTATTCAATACCGTGCTTAATATCGACGTGAATTCACCGTTCCTATTACTCCTTTATTCAATATCATACTAAATATCGACGTAAATTCACTACTTCCGTTACTCCATTATTCAATATCACACTAAATATCGAGGTAAATTCACCGTTTGTTACTCCTTTATCCAATATCATACAGAATATTGACGTAAATTCACCGTTTCTCTTATTCCCTTATCCGACTGTGTACTAAAAATCAGAGCAAAATTCATGGCTCCAACTTAGCCTCTCCAGCCTGGCCCTCCCACACTCATTACGGCAGCTCTTTTGAACCCTCGTGGCATGTAAAAGCTGAACTTGCACTGAACATTACATTAAAAAGGGGGAAAGTAGAGAGGAAGAAGTGAGAGGGGTGGGGAGTGAGGAGAGGAGGGGAAGGGAGAGCAGAGAGGAGGGGAAGGGAGAGCAGAGAGAAGGGGAAAAGAGAGGTGAAGGAGGAGGGGGAAAGAGAGGAAAGGAGAGAGAATGAGAGCGGAGAGAAGAGGAATCGAGAAATGGGAAAAGAATGGAAGAAGAATGAAAATAGGAGGAAAAATAAGAGGGGAAGAGGGGGAAATGAAGGAAAGTGAGGAAAGGACAGGAAGCGAAAAGGATGGGAGAAGGAAAGGAGGGGAAAGAAAAGGACGAGAAGGTAAAGGAGACGAACAGAAAAGAGGAGGGGGGGGGGAACGAAGGGGAAATGATAATAAGGAAGGGGGAAAGAAAGGGAAAGAGAAAGAAGTGGGAGGAAAGAAAACCATGGAGAAAAGGAGGGGAGAAGAAAGAACGGGAAGGGAGAACGAAGAGGAGGGAGAAAAGAAGGTGAGGGAATTAAGGGAGACATCACCCACTGATTAAAATTTGGTCCTCAACCCACCTCCCACCCACCACTTCCCTTGCCCACCCACCTTCCACCCACCACATCCCCTCTCCTTCCCCCATCCTCTTTTCCCCTAGAGGTACGCACATGTTTAAGGGGTGGGTGTGGGGACATGAACCGTGGTCATTAACCCCCTTTGATCTCCGACCCATCACCGGCTTTTATCACACTCGTTATTCACAAGTTTGCAAGTAAATCATCAGGCTTTTTCCCACCATCAACCATCACGCATTACCCCACTTTCAGCCAAGGGTTAGTGACGGCCATTAGCTACATTTATGGCTTTGGCTGGAGTACAGTATGATGGGGGTTAAATTACTGCCTTTATCTCGAATGACCTTTAGCACTTTCAGGCTCTTTGGAACCACTACATTAATTATTGGACACATGCTCATGCCTACGCCCACACCCACGTCCAGGCTGATGTCCGAAAATACGTAGGTTCGATTCCAGGCAGGAGTAAGAACTGCCTTATAATCATAATTTCGTTTAAACAGATTTACTGATGCACATGACCCACCGACATGATACAGAAACACCTTCGCAAATACCGACACACCTATCCTAAACAGACGGCCCAAGTATGTGTTCAAAACGGTCGGTGGGTATTAGCGTCAAAGTGCTGACATGGAAAGAAACATGGAGAAAAGGAAGACTGCTGAGCCTTAGGGAATGGACTATCAAGTCTATGCTCTGTGTCGAATACTGGAAAAAGACATAAAAACGCACAGAAAAGCACAGAGTTTCTCTCTCTCTCTCTCTCTCTCTCTCTCACACACACACACACACACACACATACACACACACACGCACACTCACCTGTGTACATTCCTCACAGTCCAAACACCATACGGGCATCTCACACAGCACCCACAACCAGCCAAGAAAAAAGCACCTGCTTTCAAATGCCAGGATATTAAAATTATCTTTTTACGTGCACACTGTCACCCGTTTCAGTGGTGCGGCACCTGAAAACACAATATAAAAGCTAAAATGGCTGACAATATATATATATATATATATATATATATATATATATATATATATATATATATATATATATATATATATATATATATATATATATATATATATATACTAGTTATCTTCAGACACAAACACATGGCGTCGAACTTAGACCTTGTCCCGTGATCCTGACTTCTGACCGATTCTCAAAACTGAATCTCTTCGTCCTTGCCTGACCTCTACGAGTATTCCTCCACTAAGATTAGTTTGATTTCGGTCAAAACTAACACTATCTTCCACTGTGACAAACGCTGACGTCCACTTGAGAGTTTAACATATGACTGATTGTTTTCAAAACAGGTTATTCTTATTCTTGACTAATCCTCAACACTTCCACAGTGTTTGGTCTGAATCGGATTAACTACTTTTTAAGCTGACCTTGTCCTGTGACCTTAACCTTTGAATAATTCTTCTAAAAAAAGCTTACTCCTTGGTGACCCTCAACTTGTCCCTCACGTTTTGTTAAAACCGCATCAAAACTGCCCACATTATTCTTTAAACAGTCTCACACACGGGCCAACTTTTGACACTGCTTTGTGACTTTGACCTTCGACTGATTGTTCGCAAACTGAATCGCTTCATTCTTATCTTGCTCTGAAGGCTTACATCAAATTGGGTATAAAATGGATAAAAATTTAAGTTGAATACCTAGCCCTGTGACCTTGATCTTTTACGGTACTTATTTCTCTAAACACACACACACACACACACACACACACACACACACACATACGTTTCCTCATTCGCTGATTCTCAACCTTTCCACCAAGTCTGGTTAAAATCGGATAAAAACGAGTTACTGTATTTTGAAACACACACACACACACACACACACACACACACACACACACACACACACACACACACACACACACACCACTCAAAACATAAAAGTCGTCCCGCTCCAGTAGAGTGAGTGTGAAATTGGAAAAATGCTAGCTAATGGAGACAAGGGATGGATAAAAACTCTTTTTATGACGAAAAATATTTGGAAAGAAGAGAATATTAACAGAGCAAGTAGGATAAACATCAGAATGTGTGATGAGTGATGGACAGGGTGGTCTCCATGTAAGATATATGTGGATCATTATAATTGTGGTCAACCAAATAATAGTGGAGAAAGCTTGTAAGATGAAATGCAAGCAATATTTTACGTTATGGACACAGATTCAGGACGGGACATTGTAAAGGGGGAGAGATTATGCAAGGTGTTATGGCCGTATGGTGTACAAGGAAGTGCGCCTAATGTAAAAATTTTCTGGTGCAAGTGAAGTAGTGTAACGATACATGGAGGCTTAAGTGAGTTGTTTCATATCAGTACTGAGTGAAAGAAGGGGTGTGTAATGTCGTCTTGGTTATGTGGATGGCTGTGTGAGAGAGTTCAAAGCACGAGTGATGAAAAGGGAATGAAAAGGTTATTAAGTTGAAATGGATGAATTTTCTCAAAACTGTTGCATGCAGATGATGCCGCGCTGCTTCACTGTGCTCAATGAATGTTTGCAGACTGGTCCGGAAACTTATATAAATCTGTGAGCAGCAAGGTCTTGAAGCATGTGAAGGGGAAAGTAAAGTATAAGGTGGTTCATGGGTGGATGTGTTGGAGAATGAAGAAGGACTTGAATGTGTAGATTTTAAATATCTGGTGACCGTGATTGTAAAGGAAAATGAAAGACGAGAGCGGGGTGATTCAGTGTGGAAAAGTGGTAAATGTTATGAGATCCTGAGTGAGGAACAGACAATGTAATTCAGAGGCTTCAAGAGAACTGTATTAACAAAGGTGTATCAGACATAGTCAAAACTGAAAAATAAATAAATAAATAAAGGGGACGATGAATGTTGCGCAGGTTATGTAGACTGGACAGTACAAGATATGCAGAGATTCGCGAAAGATTACGAGCAGAGAAGTCCGTTATTCAAATGGCTGAAGAGAATGTGGTTAGACGGGACTGCCATAGGGAAATAACTGATTTGATACGATAAAAAGAGTGTATGCTGCATGTAAAAGATTCTGAGGGTGGGAAGAAGCCGCGAAAGCCAAGAGGACGACTGGAGTGAATGTGTTAGAAAACATGTCATGGAAGCTGAATAAGGAAAATATATTACGAGCGGCACAAATGGATATGGATGAAAGAGAAACATATTCACATAACAAGGACCAAATCCATTTTTTAGTTTGGCAGTCGGTGGAATGGCTATTCTACAGCCTCTCATGAAACAAAACTGTGTGTGGATGGTACGCGTATGAGTTGCCGAGAATTTCGAAGACTTGAACGAAGAATGGATGGATGGATGGCAATTCCACTAAGCACTCTTGATATGTCTCCTATTTATAAACTTAAGACTCTTCAATCACTCCTACTCATCGCACTTAATTGTGGGGAATACAGTGATGAAGATGATGATGATGATGATGATGATGATTTTAGTAGTCTACAGTAGATGCATTGCACCCGTTGGGAAAGTCATAAACCGTGGAGAATGGATTCCAAGCCTTAGTCCCTGCACTTTGGTGACGAATATCTTATATGGTGATCAGAGCTTTGAGAAAAGCCATTTAATACCTATTACTTTTCAATAAGTTTTCCAATGATAAGCCTAGGTCAGTTGTACTTTGGTAGGTTCCAAGATAACTGAGTCTTGTTCCAGTTCTCCTCCACTCTACTTCATGTTTAAGAACTTTTTTCGCTCACTTGTCTCGCTCGAGCAGTTATAGGCAATGCACTTAGGTTCTCTCACCTTTATGGAATGATGTTCTGGTGCATGCAGGAAGATCATGAGTGGGTCTCCTAGCTATGTGATGATGTACTGCTTTAGCCCCATTGCCTTCTTTCAACTTTCCCCAGTGAATTATGGTGTTCTTGCTGGATGTAGCCCATAAGGATCTATTGCCGTGCATTGGTTGGGTGTTCTTGCTCACTTAATGACGCTTAAGTGCGAGCAACTGGTCACTCGTTTAAAATGCCTGAGAAACCTAGCCCCGGGCCCTGATGTTCCTGGTGGGGCAATCCAGACTTGAATAATGCATGGATGGATGTTTGCTTATTCGTTGTTGCTTTTATTAAGCAAAACTCCATCTTCGAGGGGGGGAGAAAAGGTCATTATCATTATTATTATTATTTTAACATAAATGTGGTGTTCCCGTCACTAACAGCCTGTGGGAGAGGCAGTCTTGTGGTTCACTCGTTGGTGGAGGGTGGAGACAGGAAAGGAACGTCTTTTCTGCTTTACCTCTTATCAGAAAAGATACCAAAGAGCTTTGTTATAGATCTCCCCATTCCTTGTGATGATATACTGTACGTATATATATATATATATATATATATATATATATATATATATATATATATATATATATGAGCCTCTGTGGTACAGTGGTAGAGTGTGCGTTTCGTACACGGGTGAACCAGGGTTCGCGCCCCGCCAGGGTAATGAATTTGGGAGTGTTCACCCGGCCACATACTGCATTGGCGGACACAAGGGGTGCTGTGGTTGAACCAGTGTCGCTTACTATACAGTATGCTTGCATCCAGTCGGCTTGCGCTGGCCGATTACACTTGGTTCACAGACTACACATACATCCAAAGCCACTCCCAACACTACAGTTACACTTACAAGCACTTCTCACCCAACATACAATCTCTACCAGACAGCCTAAGCCACTTGGTAGAGATACATTGGCTGGGTCGGTGGGTATTAGCGTCAAAGTGCTGACATGGGCAAGGGAAGTGGTGGGTGGGAGGTGGGGTGAGGACCAAATTTTACACACACACACACACACACACACACACACACACACACACACATATATATATATATATATATATATATATATATATATATATATAAAACTTCAGTGGCTAAAATATGTTTTTGTACGCTTTGGTACATTTTTACCGCGGTCTGGCGGTAACGTTTCTCGGTCTTTATGCTGAATTTTATGGGTACGCGTTGTCGTATTCAGCATTAAATTTAAGGTTCATGCCAGCAAATGGCCAGTCTTTTAAATTATTTTATAAAATTCCAGTTTTTTAATGCGAACGGTGTTCCGATACTGTAATAGCATCCAGTATCATTACAATTATTAGAAAACCTTCACAGTTTATTAAGCTTGTATCACCTTGTTAGCATTTTCTTTCACGATGCTCCTAACATTATACCTGATGCTTATATGGGTGACAGAAATCATAAAGAAAATATTCTTATCGACGATTTTTTTTTTTTTCCCCATGTTAACCTTTCCACAGTTTTGGTAGCTCCAGTCGGCAACTTTTTTGCGGATAACAAGAGACAGTTTTCTTTGGTAAGCATGATTAATCGGAGTCTGAGTTTTAATACCGGTTCCATTAATCTTCTCATGATCGGGATGACTCTTGTTCTAATACCAGACGATTTTATTCAGCTGAAAATGAATCATAGGATCCTCAGCGTGCTGAACGGGTTGGCTTATTCTTTGCTGAAACGACCATTCTCTCTCTCTCTCTCTCTCTCTCTCTCCTCTAAATGTTGCAGCGGCCTCCAGAGCGCTATTGAAATAATTAAGCGTGTATTTCTCTTTCAGTTTTCTCTAGCAAGGCTGTAAAATCTCAAAAAATCCACGCTCTTACAGGATTATCAGTAAATTTTGCGTGGCTGGTATATTTTTAAACAAATTTTTTAAAACGAAAAGAACTGTATTTTTGAGGAACGAAGCAGTTTTTAAAATGAACTGTTAATATTTCGTTTCCAAAACTCGTAGTACGTTCCTGAATTTTGCGTAATTTTCGAAACAGATATTAACCCCTTCATTACGGGAAGTTTTTTTGTGAGATCAGTGAAATCGTCTGGTGTATTAGTACTACAAAACGATAATCAACATGGCACTGTAATGGTACTGAAAATATTAATTGCGAGTGCTTCCAATGGCTTTAATAACAGATGCTCTTCCTTAGGCAAAATGTATATGAGTGCGGTGGTAAACAAATCATTATAAACCACAAACGTCGTAAGTGTTGATAAGGGGTTAACTTTTACTTTCACCTCACAAACACGTCTTTTATAAGTCTCAGCCAGTGCTCAGTTCCATTTTTTCAGTGATCTCAACTCAAATAAACAGGGCAGAATGAAAACCAGACAAAGTAGGTGGTTGGACAAAGAAGAGATCTATGCACAAGACATGATGGTGGAATGACACGATGCTGCTATTATGTAAGTGGCGGGAGGGGGGGGGTCAAATCAATGTATGGAAGAGAGGTGGTGACAAAGATGAAGATCTGTCTATCAAACGCGAGATGAAGAAAAGAGTGTTTAGTGCAAAGACGAACACTCGAGAAGAAATGTCAGACAAGTTAAACAGCCCACAATGTAGAAACGTAATACTTTTGTGACAAGCAACGTTGCGTGAAAACACAGGTATATTTAGAAAATAGTGTGGTGAGAATGGTGATGGTTCTGGTGCTGTCAGAGAAGATTATCTAGAAGATCATGGCGCTAACTCTACAACCGACTTTTGAATGCTGAAGTTGACTGGGACTTAGAGGGAGTAGGTGAAACTAACTCACTCGGTTTAAGTCCACACCTGCCGACTAAAACTATGCGAAAACGAAAACGGGCAAAGCAGCAGAAAGGTCAACAGTGGCTGAAATGTTGAAAGCATCCAGGGGCATTAGGCTGAAACTGTCTGATCCCTTTCATAAGGCGTTAAAGAAGGGTACTGTGCCTGATGAAAGTTTGAAAAGTACGACTGTGAAACGTCTGTTATACAAAAAATTATGGATTGAATCAAGGTAATTACAAAGACCTGGAGCGGACCATAATTTACAAGCTCTGGAAAGAGTTATCGATAGCATGATGACTGAGTGAAAATGAGATGGGGATGCTTTCATGCCAGGTAAGGAATTTATGGATGATGTCTTTATTGTCAGACAGCTCCAGGAGAACTGTTTGGTCAAGTGGAGTGAACTGTACTTTTCCTGTGTGCATCCAGGGAGAATACTTTCGACAAAGCACACAGAAAAGCAATACAGTAGGTTAAGAGGAAGCTGGAAACTGATATTGTGACTTATACGAGCGATAATTAAATTGTGCAACGGAACAAAATCTTAGTGTGTGGTGATCTTTGTGACGATTTTTCTGTGAAAGCGGAATTTCATCTGAGGTCTGTCTTGTTCATTAAGGTGATGGAAATTCAACTGAGTTTAAAACTAGAGAGCTTTTGTTGAGATGTTGAGAGATGGCATGGACGCCATGAGTTTGAAGGTGAATATAGGTAAAAAAGCAAGGCAAAAGTCGGCAAGGAAGATA
Source organism: Coenobita brevimanus (assembly GCF_032717465.1). NCBI lineage: Eukaryota > Metazoa > Arthropoda > Malacostraca > Decapoda > Coenobitidae > Coenobita > Coenobita brevimanus. The sequence continues at coordinate 7,599,256 of NC_136996.1, read as the reverse complement.
GTGACCCGGTAGTGGTTGGTGAAAATAGGCCTTGTACCATAGGCAGGAATGGCTGTAACCCAATTCTGAGTACTGGCTGTAATAGATGAAATGCAGTCTTATGCAAGACAGGCTTCAAAATGCTTTGCATTTGAGTGTGACATATGCATGGAGAATTATGTACTGTACATTCAGTCAGGAGGGACAGCGTAGACTTTGATGGTATTTTCCCTTGAATATGTGTTGGTATTGTACTGTTTGGGTGGCATGATCAATACTGAGGATGGAGCGGAAGCAAACTCCACTGACAGAATTAGAAGTGTCGGAAGAACTTCAGAGAAATGCTGCTTCTCCTGAGAATGCGAGGACTCTCACTTCACAAAATGGGTAAAGTTTATGTTGCTGTGTACGAGGTGCGACGGTGTATGGTAGTGAACCGTGGCTAGTTTAAAAAAAAAAAAAAAAGAGGAAGTTGACAGTTTGGAGGTGAGATGGATGAGTAATGCCTCCTTGAGGGACAAGTTTTTGTTGCTGTCGTTGGTGGTGAGGAGTAACCCCGGTCTGTCTAACTGAGAAGACTCATCAACCGCAGGCAAGCAACTGTCTTTGCAAGGCCATGCCGTGCAGTGAATTGACGTTTTCTTCGTGCAGATAACGCCTCGTCACACCGTCTGATTCAGAGATGGACGCCGCATTTGCATCTCACCACTCGTGAATATGCGCACCACAGTGAGCTCCACACCACCCCGTTATCTGACTAAGTGGCAACGACCCAACGTTGTAAATGGTTTCCTGGATTACAGGAAATCAAAAGGCTGGTCACTCAGTGTAAAGCAACATGAAGCGGAATTGAGAATAATGAAAAGTGACAGGACGCATAAGAGACATAGGAGGAAAGGAGGACAGACACGGAAAAATAAAGATAAAGGTAAAGGAAGAAGTTGGCAGCGCTACACTGCGCGAGTGGATGATGGTCGCCACTACCTATCAGGCTTGATAGTAAAGCACTGAGGTAGCGGTCTGTATAAAGTGCATTACAGGTACTGACATGATACGAATGGAAAGACTGAGACGATGCAGACATATGGAGAAAAGGAAGTTTACTGCGTGAGGATGATTATGTGTATGAATGTTAAAGGTAAAGTGTAGAGGGCAGACGTATAAAAAGACTTAGGGCAAGGTCCTACATAAACTCTTCAAGATAAAGGGGCCAAACAGAGATGCTGCAAACGACGGCGCAGCCTGGGGAGCGGCCATCACATAGTACCACCATCAAGGTCTTTATGAATGTAAATGTAATTCTTTCCTCTCCCAACACATCTTTTCCCTTCTCTTGATGTCTTCGTTTCTTCCAGTTTTATCTCATTCATCCACATAAAATCTGACTGCCTTAAACCAGTCTTCAGCACTACCTCCATTGCATCATTTATCTGGTAAGTCCTCTCATTTAGTATACCTATTGATATCTCACTTTTGCTTCTCATCACTATATACATTTCCTGTGATAAGTAATTATTCCGCATATATTTTTTGCTTCGCCTCAATTCTTTTTTGGGGGGTCAACTGTTATTTTTAATTTTGTTATTGCAACCAATGTCATACTCAGCTTCATTGGCATCATCATAATTATTCTCCTTGTATACTAACAAAACATTTTAAAAATATGTATATATACAATGAAGCGTAGATCAGTATATGTCTTAAGAATATTATTCCAATCATCATAGATATAAACGTACAGTAATGTGTCCTTGAATGATCTACTGTTATAAGCCAACAGAGATAAAATCGCATAGTAGTAGTACTTCCATAACTGACGTACTCTTAAAAACCAATATATATTTAAAGTGTACATTATTATATCCACAAGTAAGGCAGTTTTACAAGTCAATTTAGGTAAGAGTATTACTGTGGTCACGAATGGAATACATTTATCGTGAGTAAATTCACGAAGTTCTAAATAAAACCTGAAAATAAAAATACAAGACAATACACATAAAAAAGTATTTAAGTATGTCCATGAAAAATACAGATCTTGTAGCTCCATGTCCATGAAAAATATACCTTTATATGCCAACATAGCAGTGTATAGCAATATGCCCATGAATGTTATATTATAAACAAAAGTTAATTCAACAAATTTTTAGCAAGACGCAAATATGTAAATACAGACAGACGCATATAAAAGCGAACATCTATATGACTACAGACAAATATACAGACAAAAGCAGATAAAACCGAACAAAAATATGACCATGAATGATGCACTGCTACAAGCTAATACACTCTTTGATGAACTGCTTCTCTTAGTATGGCCATGAAGGATATGCTGTTACAGGTCAAAAAGGATAAACTGCACAGAATTAAGGGCAGTTCCGCTATGAAGTGCTGTCACAAAGTCCTCTGAAAAAGAATGGACTCCGTGACATCACTTCCCGGCGTGACTGTACATAGCTGATATATTATGACAGACTTTGTTATCAACACTTAATGTAAGAATTTCTCACCTTCTTCTTGAACTCCTCATTTAGTCTCTTAGCTTCTTCTTCGGCCTTCCTCGCCAAAGTCAGCTCTTTCCTGAGATCATTCTCCGCCCTCCTGTGAGCTTCCTTCAGCCGCTCCATCTGGGGATTGATTGGATAAATTAATATATGACTGAATACACTGGCTGAATAAACCGACTGTACACACTGATTGAATAAACTGATCGAATACACTTGCTGAATAAATTGACCGAATACACTAAATGACGGATTACATTAACTGATTCAGGCAGCGTAATATCAGAGTTCACTGCCGTCAAGGGAAAGAAATTAACGCTGCACATGGAGTTTTATATTATTCACACAGGTGACAGATATTGTTTTCTTAATTTTGTACAGTGTCCGAGTTACAAAGAAGTTAATGAAGGCTATACATAACCCGTCCAGCTCTAATGGTCTCAATTAGGATAAATACAGTCGCCTGGAGGTAACAATAAATAAATAAATAAATGAGCAAGTAAAAAATAAAACATCATCAAAATCAGTGAGTTAAAACGAAGATGAAAACGAAAACAGTGTAAACCTCCACGAATTAAACTTTACACACAAACGCCAAAATACACACAACAAATTTATGGCTGACCGAGGAAGCCCGCCTCCTCTCCGTCTGGGGGGAAGGGCAGTAAGTCAGTGGAAGCTGATTAGGAGAACTTCGTAATAATTGAATCCTATGCATGAGTTACAAGAGACACTTATTACGGCCCACGAAAATCCCGAGAAATATCAATGGTCTTATTTTATGCTTAGTTCTCCTACACATTTTTGTACGTGTGTCTTACAATATTTTACGCTTACTTCTGTTACACTCTTTTTACGTGCCGCATAATATTGCTTGTAAATAACCTGTACTCAGTAAAAGTGAAGCTGCAGTGCCGTAAATAGCGTTACCCTCTACTGTTGGCTATTGTGGTTGCTAGTCCTCCGATTCCGCACTAAAGTTAATTGTCTGATGCAAGATTCGCAAGTTATTCCAAGGCAGGATGTAAAATTATTCAGTTGTTTGTCCGTCCTCCACCGTTCTTCTTCAAAAAAAAAAAAAAAAAAATATTATAAAATAAATAAATAAACAAAAAAGAGCACACGAGGGAAAGAGAATGTGTAAGCAAGAATAACCGAGAGAAAAATAAAAGGAAGCACAAAAAGAAAGGAATATATGAAGGGAAGAAGCAAACACCACAGGAAAGAAAAGACTGTTTACAAGAAGGCACACAAATAACACAAGGGAAAAAATATAGGTATGTTAAACTGACCTGCGTTTCTCATGAATACGTAAAAATGGTTCTCAGATATTTCTCAGTTCTTGGGCATGGCTTTTTCCGGAAGTATCTTAGGTATAAGAGAAGCACACACACACACACACACACACACACACACACACACACACACACACACACACACACAACACACACACACACATATGTACGTACGTTCGAGTGCGGCGAGTAAAACATAATATTGGCCCTCCCTTCGAGAACGCGAGTAAAATAAAGGAGAAAACATGGAACACACGAAGATGAAAAAGTATCGGGTATGCATAAAAGAGTAATGCAAAAAACACACAAGGGGCGTAGAATATATGAAAGAGAATATTTTCCACACTCATAAAAAAGTGCACCTCTAATATTTTGCAAACCTTAGCCATGATATTTTCCATTCCTATACTCCTCCTCAACTCCAGGGCCAATTAATCATAAACTTTCCTAAGCACAAGTCGTGAGTAAGATTCCTTGTTTTTATTTTTTCCTCTACACATACAGCTATCACATTCTTACAACTAAACTAAAATTAATATTAATGAAATATACGACCCTGCAATATGATTTCTGATAATGATTTAATACTATAAGGACTTGTATATCATTAAACTGGTCAGGATACTTAATAACTACTTCCACTGGCTATATTTCTCATCGTCAGGGAAGTTCTTGGCTGCAGACCATTAATCTCGGCATCATTATTATTCCAGCTACACGCCAGCACCTTTTTTTAAGCGAAGCATAGCCGGGCCATTAATTAACAAGAATAATGGGTGGATTTATTGCTTTTAAAACGAGAGAGCACTATGAACGCCTCAGCTACCCGACTATTCTTACTGCCTTTACAAATTTAATTACTTTTCATTTCAACGCCATTGATGTTATCCTTTCACGATTATAATTGCTAATATTCCCTGATGTGCCTATTGACACTCCGACGGCCTTAATTATCACTGATGATATAGTAATCGATGGGGGGCAATTACCATACATTCAGTGTAGTGTTGTCTTTATGTGCCACTACGCTAAGTAAGACGCCTAATGGTTTCTTGTGACCCTTTCATTAATTTTACGCCTTGGGAGGCTCGTACACAATCAACAAACTGATGCCTTATGGCTAGCTGGTTAATGTGCTCCAACTCAATGTCCGCCAAATGGGTTCAAATCCGAGGTGCTGTTGAGGTTTACGGTTCACCTAATGCCATTCAGGAGCAAGCGACTTGTCACTTTCGCGTTAAATGTCTGGACTGAGTAGCCTAGTCCAGGGACCCTACGTTACTGATGGGACAATGAAAGATGAAATAACTGAAATGCTGCAGACGTCTAAATACTATCTACAGTTTCAACAAAGCCACTAACATACTTAGTGCATGGCTCTCTCACTTCTCTCACCAACTTCAACAAAGCTTTTACCATATTTCTAACATTTCTTTTCTCCCTCTTGCTCTTGGCCCCTCGTCCTACCAGCCCCTTCTTGTCATTCCTTACCTCCATTCGGGCTGGAGCTGGGTAGTCAGAATGTCCGGCTTCAGGCCTAACATTCTGGACTTTAAGCACTATGTCCTCCATCCGGAACAACCACTGCCCGGACACTTGTTTGTTCTCCTGTTGGGCTCTTGACTAAAATATACGAAATTGTCGCTCAAGATACTATGAGCATCTGCATTACATGTCGAATACAAAAACACGTATTTGACTAGATTAATAAATGAAAACAGCTCCCAATCTGCGCAGGACGTCTAAGATCAATTCTAATTCATATTACTTCAGGAAGTGAACACATTTCTTTTACTCAAAGAACATAAATCAAAAGCTAATTATATAATACTAAATAAAAATCATCTACGAAACTGAGCGATCTGATATGCAGCTGATCCCATCATTTGTACAGTACAGAAGTGAGAGATTACCAAGAAAGTTTAGGTGGTTGGGAAGAGGAGAGGGAAGCCAAGAACGATGTGGAGACATTAAACATGGAAGTTTGAAAGAATGGGTGGTGTGTCGTGGGATAGTGGTAGTTTGGTGAGTAAGGACAGAAATTCCTAGAGTTTCGGTTATCGATGCCACCCAACACAAGATGCTGCGTCGAGCAATGTGCTTGCATAAATTACATCTTTTCATATTAGGCTTGTTGAGTTGCTAGTTCGTGAAATGTCCTTTTTCGACATTATTAAGAGGCCATCCTAGACTGAAGGCAAGATAAAGCTCTTGGCAGCTATGTCTCCTCAGAACTCCTTTCCCTTACTTGGGTATCAGGAGAGTCCGCTGATGGCTTTCTTGTAGCCGTAATAAGTTAATACAATTACCGGTAACTCGCTTAAGCCCTTCAGCCCGATCAATACACTCATTTTTACTGCTGCCACTACCAGACGATTTCATTTAACTTACGAAAGACGTCTTGTATAAAGGGGTCAACGAAAGCAACTAATAACCCTTCCAGTTCGAAAAGTTGCCCTAAGCTGAATAAAATTTTCTGGAGCTTAAAAAAAAAAAAATAAATAAATAAAAAAATAATAATAATCGTAGTGAAATAGCTAATATCTTGTAGCACTGTTGAAGATACTGAAACAGCGACCCGAGGAAACCAATTCAATATACGGTTCCACTCGGGCAGTGTAGGCGGAGACACAAGAGAGGAGGAAGGCGCCTCCCTGTAATATATTCTCCTCCAACGCCGCAACTCTAATTCACTGTCAACATAAGACTCTTCTGCGGCATTGTATGTATTGTTACGAAACAGAGAAAGATAATGTACACTTTAAGTGAGAATACGAAGAGTCACTACTGTCCCGTAAAGTTCCAGGTTCAAAACAAAAGAGTTAGGTAAAATTACAAGTTAAAGTTTAATGCTTAAATTAACAACAAAACATTCAAGACTCATAAGGATAATGTAATGGCAAAAACAGGTTAAATATATGGTTAACTGCAATAGCCTCTATTAACACGAAATTAGCAAGAATAAATTTATCTAAGTCAGCCCTGATAAAATGAGATACCAGATAATACTCAGTGAATGCCAGATAAATAATTACAGATACAAACTATTATCAAAAATGACTGACATAAAGAACCCCACACGAATTACAAAAATTTCACTAGGCCTACAAATTAAACTTATGCTATACAGTACAAGAAAAAATGCAACAGTTATACTCAAATTACACACAGCTGCTAGATGTTTGGAGATTTCTTGAGCACTCACAATAATAATATCTGTACAGGGGAGGACAGAGATGTGAACAAAATGAGGAGCAGATCTAAGTGGCAATGATGCAGAGACTGAGCTCATTATATAGGGGCCGGCAGAGCCTGACACAACTTGTAATAAGGACGCGCAAATGAAGCCATGGGGACAAAGAGATGACAATCCCGCAAAGTATAACAGAGATGTCGACTTACTCTACTATAACGGTAGAAGGGGGGGACTGAGGTAGAACACGCTCGTGATCAAACATGCAGCAACTGTGCGTTAAAATTACACAAAGGATGATGAAATCATAGGCTATGTAACAGTATGCATGGTAGGGGCCGACTTGCAACAGTCCTGACATGGGAGAGTAACTTTTTTTTTTTTTTTTTTTAATAACAGAACATAGGAAAGAAAAACAAATGAATAAAAAAAAAATTCATACACACACACAACTGTACACACACATTGAAGATACGAGAAAAACAAAGAGTGCTGCCCTTCGTCATAATTCTCCGTGCCCATAGCAAAACTGGGACCTCAATAAAGGGAGAGAGTATACTAAAAGAAACTAATCGGCATAAACTTAAACGTAAAGTGACAGCACAGGAGGAGAAAGGAGAGGAAACCATCAACCCAGTAATTATTTCTTGGCTCTTTCAACTTAGATGTACTCTTTATTTTTCATATTTTCCGACGACTTACTTCACCTTCGAGCAATTTTCGACCTGCGGGGGTTTTATATACCATTCATTAACCACTTCGACAAGACACATTTCCTAAGTTGAATGAAACCGACTGGAGGTAACAAGAATAAACCAATGAAATACACCACCTGCTTCACAAAGTCAGTCGCTGCAAAGTTCATTCATTTAAAGTAGGCGGAGAATATCGTCCTTTCGCTGCTTATTTCCCCTCGCAGAGTGGCAGATCAAGAAAATACTGCGGCTCTACATCCTTTCCACAGCACTTCTTCTTTACTTACATTATATTTTACCGTTAATCAGTTGCTACAGCTTCACATTAAAGATGGAGATATGGCACTTTTACGCCTAAAGTGGACAGAGTATAGTTAAGTGTAAGCATATGGTTCTTCTCCTCTACTCTGTCCACCTTAACTTTGCCAAAATTGTCATCTCTCAATGTTGATGCTGAGCTGAAACAAGAGATTAACACTACAATATAATGTTTGTCATAAAGAAGACTTATAGAATTGATGTAAAGTATTATTGTCCCATTCTGCCACTGAGCTACGGGAAATAAGCTTCAAATGGACATTAATCTCCGCCAAATGAAAGTGGACGAACTATTCAATTATTCAGTGTAAACAAAAAATTCCTCTCCGACAACGTAGAGGGAGGAGGAGAGGGGACATCACAACCTTATAATAATTTCTCCCAAATCAACACAAAACTCTGGCTCCAGGCGACGAATACACCCAAAGCAATCAGCTCAGTGTAAACAATAAGCTCCTTTCCCGTACTCCAGAATGAGGACACAGGAGAGCGCCAGCCTGTGATAAACTCCTAACAGCGGCGAAATTCATTTAGTGCAAACATAAGGTTTCTCTGGTGCAATGTAGGGTGAAGATTCATAAAAAGGAGAGCGTTACCCTCTATTCAGGGTATAAGCGTCCAGACTTGAAAATGTGGAACGTGTTCAAGCAAGCAGGGTTGCTTAAAATTCCTAAGTAATTAAAACAAGTGTGCCTTCCCACATGCCTCATGTTAATGCACACTTGCAAATTTCGAGCGCGCAACTTAAGTAACATTTTTTTTCCCAATAAGCTTTCCAGCTATGTACGTAGGTCTGATGTAGCTCTAACGCTTGTCGAGATTACTCAGTTTTGGTGCTCAATATGACGCCTTTTGACCTTTCTTAGCAATACGGTGGCGAACAGTAGAGAAAACTCTTAACTCCTCTTTATTTGCCATAAGCTATGGAACAATGTGCGCGGATCCGTAGTTGTTTTAACAGTTTCCAAGATAATTTAGTTTTGGTGCTGTGTTCTGCCAGTCCTCTTCTTTTCTGTGCGTTTCTCTCAGTAGTTATATTTTTTTCGCTGGACTCCCCACCGCAGCAACACTAGAGCTCCAACCAGAAAGTCGAACAAAGTAAGTCGAGAAATAGACGTCCGCAACACAGGTGCAAAATATTCGCGAGAGAGGAGGCTGTTTTCGACTACAATTGGCTTTTTCTTTTTTTATGACTGGTACCACCGGAATGCAATTTTCATTACAGTTAAAAAAAGGGTAGGCATGCCACAACTGGCCTAACAGCAGAGAAAAAACAATGTTCTGGTGCTCTATTCATATCTAACGGAAAGGGTTTGGGGTGATTTTCGGCTATATTTGGGCCTTTGAGGTAAAAGTCTTCTACCAATGGGCGACAGTATTCATGATAATTTCAAAATCATCTGACATGATACGTTTGGTTCAATGGCTGAGAAGAGAACAAGTTTTGCTGACCTTCAAGCAGGAAAATTTCACAAGCCGTATAGGGCAACAATTTTCCTCACCAGATATCCGTTGAAGTATAATGTTCTCGCTCGCTTCCCTCGCTCGAAAAATCAATTCAGTATATGCATAAGATTTCTCTCTTCTGCATGTAGCTCCTGAATTTCTCTTGGCTGAATGATTGCTGTTATGTTATTTATCTGTAACCCTAATTTAACCAACCAAACCTACCCCAATCTAACCTAACCCAAACAAGATTAGTTTACCTAACCTAACCTAACATATGCCAACCATCATAATATATCTATCTCTACCTGGAAATGGAAAAAAAAATTGCTGAAGGCACCAGAGTCGAGATAATATTTGCTGCAGCAAAAGGACAAGAGGGGTGGGAAGAGGAGAGCTCCATCCTGTACAGTAATACATCTTGCCTCGACCGGTGCAACGATCTGATTCCAGCCAAGAATATAATAAAGGAAATTAAGCCTCTCGGGGTAGGAACAACTCTAGCATTCTATTCTAGCTAACACAAGATGGTTTTATTCAACTAGGAGTGAATCACAGGAGCCTGCGAGAGTTAATACTGTTACCATTAACCCTTCATGGTCGGAACAACTCTTGTATTGTTTGTCATCTAACGTCAGGCGATTTAAGTCAGCTAATAGAGGGTCGTAGGAGACAGAGAGAATACTTTTATCAATGACACTTTCATTTCATCTTTCTGCATTTCATTCCAGCTTAAGCAAGAGGATATCATTCAGCAAAGTCACAGAAGCCTGAGTGTTAATTTAGTGTTAGAACAGGGCTCCTCCCACGCGGTTTACGGTGAGGACACAGAAGAGCGCCACCGTGCAGTAAGTTCTCCCCGACCACGGCAAAAGTGTGGCTGCAAGCGGCGAGTAATTATGAGGAATGAGGCGCAGGTGGCGGCAGCACAGAGGAAGACTCGCATATCAGAGCAGCATGGTCCTCCACGGTGCGGCGGTGGGGAAATTTACAAAAGAAAATAATACCTTGCCAAGTGCCTGGAGACTACCAACACGATTTATATGGCTGGGGAAATAGCTCCTTCCAAGAACTTACACAAGAAAATAATTCCTAGTCAAGTGCCTGGACTACTACCAACGCGATTTACAGGGCTGGCAAAATACAGTCTCACAAAGTATCTTACAGGATGCAGCAACTAGGAAAAGTTGAGGAAGAAACTCTCAGTTGTATTGACCGACTATTTGCAGCACAAAGCATAGGCACAAAAAAAAAAAAAAAAAAAAAAAAAAAAAAAAAAAAAAAAAAAAAAAAAAAAAAATCTTGAGAACTTGCCCATTCCGAAAGAATTAAATGTGTTCACGAAAGACAAATGCACGGGATCATTTAGCAACTCAAATCTTCTACAGCAAGACAAGGATGAAATTTTTTATAAACAGATCCGTCATATATGCAGTACGTTAGGCTAAGTCGTGTTCTAAATGGCCTTACGAGTATAAACATCGTAATACCTCTCATTTAGCGCTTTATTAGCCTACTGCACTTCATAATCATCTTGTATGTCACTAGAAAAAACCTTGTCGATATTAAAAAGATACAGCTTAGATGCGAGCGTACATTAAGATTTAGTACACAAAATGAATTGCTACCGATGAGGTGCTACAAAGTCTAATATGCCACTTTGAATACGAGCCTGCAACTGAGGGAAAGACTAATGACAAGGAATAGTCTGAATGTGCTGGAGCAAACTGGATGGAGTCCAAGTTATCGTGGCGGCGGATCGCTTCTGTCCCGTAGGAAGTCATGAGAATGGTATGAAACGAACTCGAATGCAGGAAGAGGTAGACAGCGGAGGAACTCTGACAAAGCACGGAGCAGATCCTCGGTGTAAGAGGAAAAGTTTCTCGCAGGCAAATACTTGGTCTGCGTGGTACACAAAGAGTGGTCGACAGTCGAGTTAAACTTCAGTGCAACTCCGAGCTTGCTGTGTTATTCTCTGGTGCATATTCAGTTATCAGAGGAAGCACTGAAGGAAACATAAACTCTGTTATCACAGTGTTTGCCGTATAAATTATCTGGGGCCCTCAAACAATGTGTCGGATTAGCTGACGAATGCACAGATTATGGAAAGTAACCACGCTTATGTGAAGTTATGTTCCCTGGAAGAAAAGTTACAATAATAGGTCCATGCAGCTTTCTGCAGGATAAAGTGATAGTCAAATATTTAATTTTTTTCCAGGTTTATTTGCAGACCAAAGAAAACCAGCTAAATATAAGCAAAATCTAACTAGGCAAATGTGTGTCTCAGATCGTTCGGCGTTTCTGCGATGTGTTTACCAAACTTCGGAGTGATAGGCAATTCCCTGACGGTATCATCTAAATGCAACGCGACCGGTTCGACTAATAATACGGGTGATTTAGTCGAAAGGTCACTGAGGAAGTATTATTGGTTGAACTGAGAGCCGCTGACATATAAACTCTCGAACACTAAATTTTATTCCCGCTGAGATAATGGTGCAATTGTACAGCAATTATGCCAATTTCACTCCGATAACGTCCTTTCCATCGTATTCTTGTTAGCAGCTACCACTAGATGTTATTCAGCTTTGGAGAGACTTTCCGGCCCAGAGGGATTACATACAGCACTGATCAGCTCCTTCCATGCCACAGGTTAATGAAATCGTTGAATATAATCGTCTGGTAGCAGTCTAATTAAAATTAACAGGGCGTTATCTTATGATTACTATACAGATACACAGACACGCAACGAAACCAGACGCTCTCTCTCTCTCTCTCTCTCTCTCTCTCTCTCTCTCTCTCTCTCTCTCTCTCACACACACACACACACACACACACACACACACACACACACTTATAACCAGCCATTCTTTTCCAGTACTCACATCTTGGGCTGCCGTCTCCTCCGACCTTCTCAGCTTCTCTAACCAAGTCTTCTCGATCCGCTGCTTCGTTCTGGCCTCTGAAGCCTTTGAATCTGTTTCGAGTTTGGTAGTCCACTCCTTCTCTTTCGTCTCCATCTTGGTCTTCAGCTCCTGCATCTCGGTCTTCAGTTCCTCGTTCTCAATCGTCAGTATGGAAGCTCTCTCCTGAAGTTGACGTTCACTATCACCCAGCTGTTTCACCTTCTGCTCCAACTCGCCCTTCACTTTCTCCAATATCTCGTGTTTCTTTGTAAGCTGCCTAAGCCTCTCTCTCGCCTCTCTCATCTGTCTCTCGGCCTCGTTCTTCTCCTGTCCTTGCTGTCTGTTCGCCGACTCCACCGCAGTGAGTCTTGTCTTCAAATTTCGAGTGGTGTTATCAAGTTCATTGGTCTTATTCTGAAGTGCTTCCTGGAGCTCCTGTATCTTCATTTCGTACTCCACGTTCGCCCGTTCCAAGCGGCTCCTGGTTACTGTCACTTCGCTCTTTAAGTTCTCATTCTGAAATCAAAAGAAGCACACTTGAACACCACAGATATATGAAAAGTAAATAATAACATGCAGTTCCTTTATCCTTTCAATTCCATGATGTAGTGTTTAATATTGCCCAGGCTACCTCTAGACAAGTAAATGCAAGTTAGAAAGGATGTTTAGGAGTTAATGAAGACTACAGATAACCGCTCCAGCTCTAAGTGTCGCCCTAAAACTGAACCAGGTCGTCGTGAGATAGCAAGAATCTTCTGGAGAAAGCAAGAAAAAGCTATGAAATGATGTCATCGTGGTGATGGAGCTAAGAAGACATCACAGGAAACAACACCAGCACTGTGGTAGATGGCGGCGACCATCATCCACTCTGCTGAAATAGTGTTACCTGCTTCTTCTTGGGTAACTGCTCCGAATGACAAGCCTAATGGTTCCCTGTAACCCAGGAAACTATTCACCACTCTGAGTGGTAACCATACAAACAAAGAACATGTGATGTGGAGCCTAGTATGGTGCCCCTGTTAACTGGGTGGAGAGACGTAATTGCGGTGTCCATCCAGGATTCAAACCACCACACTCTTCCCGCACCTTGCTGGAACATTAGTTCACTACACAGGACAGCCCGCTTGTATGCGGCTGATGGCTCTGCTTGGCCAGCCAGACCGGGGTTACTCTACTACTACTACTACACTAGCACTACAATGTATCTCCAACTAGGTAGGAAGGAAGGTAAAACAGTACTTCTTCGAGTGTTCAACAATAAATGAACCTGAAGCTACAGAACAACCAACGAACATGAGAATGTCATGTGATTCACGAAAAATTTACCGAGTTTCTTTTACCGCTCCTGGGCTAAGTAAACATTGAGGCTACGCTATTCATTTCATCATGGCAGTCCACACACACACACACACACATAAAAACACCACAACAATCAGAGTTGTTTGAACAGTTCACAAGAGAGACAGGTGGAGCTGCAGCCAAACACAACTGCAGGTGGTGGTGGTCGAGTGGCTGGAGAAATGATGTGCTTCCTGAAAAGGCCTGAGTTGGATTCTAGGCAGGGGGCTGGAAACAGGCTGATGATTTGAATGTAATTAAAACAGGCTACACTAATCTTTTACAAGACCTACCGACATGCCAAAAAAAAAAAAAAAAATCCACTAATACCGTTAAAATAGTTCTGAATCACGACACCACTAGCACGTTATTACTAAGAACGGTGGGTATTAGCGTCGAAGTGAGTGACAAGTGAAGATGTGAAGAGCGTACTGTAGGGGGACTGCTGAGTTTTAGTGAACGGTCTGTGAAGGCTATGCCCAGAGTCAGACATCATCATCATCATCATCATCATCATCATCATCACCACCCTAACCTCTTTTCCAACCTCAGGATGAGATCAGGTATAGGGCCCAGAGAGCAAGCTAAAAAATTATAAAGGGATAACTACCAAATTATGCACAATTACGAGTAAATGGTTCATATTCTCATTCATTCACCATTCAAGCCCCAAGAATCCTGATTCCACCTCATAGGTAAAACCATCCACGTTTACGCGCTTCACAATACCGATCAGTTTACCATCACTTGGCTGTGGGGAAAAAAAAAAAAAAAAAAAAAAAAAAAAAAAAAAACAGGGATAGCAAACACTTGTTAGACACTCCTCCGTAGAAAACTCTTCCAACCAGCTCGATTCACTCTCAGTTCCCTAGTCTCATCAACCTTCATATCTAACTTTCTAACACATATAATATAATGTCTACCTTCTTCTTGCTCTAGCACCCTCCTCTCGCCTGCAGACTCGTTCGTAGGTGATTTATTTATTTTGTTTTGTTACTTCACAGTCAACACAGTTACTAGTAAGGTGTTGTATGTGAAACGCCTATTCAAAGAAAAATGCAGAAGAATAGGCTTCTGCATTCAGAGAACTTCCTAACCCGTCCTTAAATCCTTTCAATCAAATTACATTTTTTTTTTAATTATTATTCTGCCACTATTAAACTATTTTATCTTGCATAGTAAAGGCCTCTATCATTGAAAGAGTTAATAAAAGCTACATCTAACTTCGACCCGTCGTTAGCAAAAATAAAGCACAGTACCAAAGGCGTCCTCTGACTGAAGGGGTTAATCATTTGACCTTGAACTCCCCATTCCTTCCTCCATTCTCTGACATTTGGACCTCTTCATATCGATAACGTACACCGAGTATTTCGTACATATTCACTCCGACAAGGAGAGTATGTTTTCACCCCTGTTTGTTTCTTTCTTAGTTTGTTCGTCTGTTAGCATGATTACTCAAAGACTAAGAGAGAGATTTGGACCAAATTTGGTGTGTAGATAACCAATGTCCCAGGGAAAAATCGATTAACTTTTGGGACCGATCCGGATCGTATTACAGATTCTGGGTCAGGAGAACACTTTTCGCAAAACCCTCATCAATGATGAGAAAATCTAAATCATTATGAAGCGTGGTTTGGAAATTACATTGCCCGTGTCAGAGAGATTAGTTCCAGCGAATGCCCCTCTTGTTCTTGCTAGTTTCATAGGCTTTCATTCAGCTTTGGTAAGACTTTTCGAACTGGACGTATTTGATTTAGCATGAATCACCTTCCTCACTACTAGATAACCTTCACAATTTTAGTAAAACCGATTGGATGTAGAAAGAAAAAAAAAAGAAAAAAGGCAAAAAAATGTACGAGAGACTGGGAGACTACTTCCCAACCCGACTTTTCGTGTCCAGCCCCGTCACGCTCTTCATTCCACCGTCCATCATCTCAGACATGCAGGGAAGCTGGTGGTGTTATGATTAGTGAATCCAGCCTGCAATTCTAAAAAAAGAGGACGAGTTCGCTTCCCAGATCAGACTCTTGGAAAAACATTGCTTCCCGTTTGTCCCCATTCATCCAGTAGTAAAATTGGCCACTTGCGAATTCTGGGCTACAAGGAAGTTGAAAATAGCGGCATTCATATTTTTCGTAGCATCAGAATATATCGCGTTTTAAACAGATTAATATCGTGTGAAAATGGCTTTCGTGGATAGTATTACGCCTCAATTTTGCTGTGGATAAGGAAGAAAAAAAAATTCCCTGAACACTGTGATAAGATTGATGGTCTTCCATGTTGTACTTTCTTTACTGATAACTAAATAAGCGCATAACACGTTCAGGAAGTACTTAATATGTCAAAGCTATTTTCACACGACATTCTTCTATTTTAAAAGCAATTTGTGCCAGTACTATGAAAATTATTATTCTCGATATTTTAAACTTCCTTGTGGCCCAAACCTCGCAAGTGGCTAACTGAAGGCGTGGGTATAAAACGGCATCAGCGGGTCGTAATCATGAGGAAAATTGGGACTTAACAAAACTTTATAGGATTAATTTGCCTTGATAACCTTAGGGCTGTCGATAGGAATGAATCTAAACCTTTTTTCTTCCTTCTTCAGTCTCCAGGGTCCCAACACTTCTCATCCACATTGTCCTTCATAACTCTCCTTCCATCTCACCACACCTCACCCTCCACCCCGGCTCTCTCTCTTAATGTCACATGCAGTCGTGTCCCTCTTGCCTTCCCCGCCCCCTTCCACTCACTCTCCCCACTCTGTCCCACTCTCTGTTCCCGTCCCACATGTCCCTTATCCCCGCCCTGTTTTGCCCCCTACCCTTGCCCTGTCTCGTCCCCCTCTTGCCCGTCCCGTCCCTGCCATTAATCCTGCCTCGTCTCTAAATCGTACCCCAACCCCATACCATCCCTCTCCCGGTCCCTTCGCAACTTATATACCTGCCCCGTCCTCCCCTTATCCCTGCTCAGTCCCACCCACTATCCCTGTCTCCTAATTCCTTACCCATCCTACTCTCACTCCTTGTCCTGTTCTGTCCCATATCCCCTCCCTATCCTATTCTCTATCCCTGCCACTTCATACTCCCTATCAACACCCCGTCCCGGTGTATCATTAAATCGTGAGGACCGTGAAAACCTGAGGACCAGGGCACTAGGCACACCCCAAAAATTCTCTTCTCGGCTAATTTTCACCATTCATAAATATATTCATCGCCATAAACCCTACATCATCGTCTTTGTCGATGTTTGGTCCAGCTGATAAGCATGAAAAAAAGGGGGGAAAATCAAATACTAGAATATATCTCTTGCTTTTTTCTTATTTTCTCCGCAACTTCTCGTCATACAACAGTGGGGGGGCGCGGTAGCACAGTGGTAGCGCGCTGGACTTGTGATCGGGGGATTGCAAGTTTCGAGCCTCGTCCGGGCTGCCGTGCCGGGAGGGGTAGCTCCCTCCTGTAACCCTAGCGGGGCTATATAGTCCAATACAGGGCTTAGCTCGGGGAACTCCATTTCTCCCATTTTTTTTCGTCATACAACAATGAGATTGGTCTCAATAGAAAGCTGATAAAATTCTCTATCGATATATGTCCTAACATTATAGGGTGTCCAAGAAAACTTTCGAGCTGTGACGTTGAGAATTCATTTAACTGTGCGTGAGTATATATTTGCCTCATCTTAAGGTGCTAGTATTTGATTTTCCCCCCTTTTTTTCATGCTTATCAGCTGGAAAAAACATCGACAAAGACGATGCTGTAGGTTTTATGGCGATGAATACAGTGAAAATTACCCGAGAAGAGAATTTTTGGGGTGTGCCTTGTGCCCTCGTCCTCAGGTTTTCACGGTCCTCACGATTTAATGATACACTGGCTTCTATCCTCACTCCGTTCTGTTCATTATCACTGCCCCTCCGTCCCCTGTCCAAGCTCTGTCTCACCCTTTTTCCTTCCTTTATCTCTGTTCAATCTTGCCCCCCAACCCCATCCCGTCCTTGCCCTAATTCCAGCATAGTCCAAACCCCATTCACCCTCCCGTCCCCCCCACATCCCCGCCCTGCCCTGCCCCATCCCATAACCCCGCCTCGCCCCGCCCCGCCCCACCTCAATTTCCACACCTTCTGCCCCTAATCCCCGTCATGTACCACTCTTATTCCCGCCCAATCCCATCCCCTAACCCCCCGCCCTGTCTTCCCTCCCGTCCCCGCCCCGTTCCGCCCTTATCCCTTCCCAGTCCCATCCTTAACCCAGCCCCACCTAACCCTCATCCCTTCTGCCCTTCACAACTCCCTGTGGTGCGGCAGGAGAGGGATGCATGTGGGTGATTACTCCAGCAAGGGGCTTATCGTCACGCCCACGCTCCTCTCTTAAGTTTTACCTTGGATTCAGGGTTTGGGTGTTTATTTTCAGTTTGTGTGTGTGTGTGTGTGTGTGTGTGTGTGTGTGTGTGTGTGTGTGTGTGTGTGTGTGTGTGTGCATTTTTCTTAAGCAAATTTTTTTACCGGTGTATTACACGCTAGTTAAAAAAAATATTACTTTCCTAATTTTGCATTTTTAAAAACCTTATTATGTTCCGGTGTTTTATTTTTTTCCCTAGTTTTATGGAAATTGCTGTCTCCATGGGACGATTGATTTTCTTAAATATCATACCGTGGAAATGTCGGCAGTTCATCACGATACACTTAGCAAAACCAGGTATTTTTTAAAATTCCTGGATGAGCCCTTCGTTTTAGTCATTTGAAACAAGAAATTAGCTTTCCCTAGCAATGAGTTTATATTATCAGCTATTTAAATCAGTAGGATCATTATTAATTTCACTTCTCGAGACACTTTAACAGTTTACTACTTTCGTTATTGATTTTTTTTTTTTAGTACAATTCTGAATACTTTGTCCGGAAAATAAAAAGTAGCATATATTTTCGGGACGATTATGCTAACACACCCAGTGGTTAGGCATAAAAAGTACATTATGCATAAAAGATCAACATAAATTTTCATCACACACACACACACACACACACACACACACACACACACACACACACACACACACACACACACACACACACACACACACACACACACACACACACACACACACACACACACACATACACACACACACCCTAGCACAGGAAAATACTTAACCCTCTCCAATCAATTATTCATCCTCCTCCCGATAAAGAAATAAAATTACTCCTTAAAACGTGGGACAGAAAATGCCGCCTCACCCAGCGTCGCATTTGTGTATAAAGACTGCAGGTGGAGGCACAACGTATAAATAAATGAAGATGGGAAGAGGTGTGTGTGTGTGTGTGTGTGTGTGTGTGTGTGTGTGTGTGTGTGTGTGTGTGTGTGTGTGTGTGTGTGTGTGTGTGTGTGTGTGTGTGTGTGTGTGTGTGTGTGTGTGTGTGTGTGTGTGTGTGTGTGTGTGTGTGTGTGTGTGTGTGTGTGTGTGTGTGTGTGTGTGTGTGTGTGTGTGTGTGTGTGTGTGTGTGTGTGTGTGTGTGTGTGTGTGTGTGTGTGTGTGTGTGTGTGTGTGTGTGTGTGTGTGTGTGTGTGTGTGTGTGTGTGTGTGTGTGTGTGTGTGTGTGTGTGTGTGTGTGTGTGTGTGTGTGTGTGTGTGTGTGTGTGTGTGTGTGTGTGTGTGTGTGTGTGTGTGTGTGTGTGTGTGTGTGTGTGTGTGTGTGTGTGTGTGTGTGTGTGTGTGTGTGTGTGTGTGTGTGTGTGTGTGTGTGTGTGTGTGTGTGTGTGTGTGTGTGTGTGTGTGTGTGTGTGTGTGTGTGTGTGTGTGTGTGTGTGTGTGTGTGTGTGTGTGTGTGTGTGTGTGAGAATCACCCTGACAAAAATCCAGTCAATCCGAGAATCGAAGAAAGACGAGAATATTGGTTGGGGAAAAAATAGATAATAGGACAATGTAGTGCTCAGTGTCGCGTATTTATGGAGATTGGTCTATTATCGCCGTAAGGAGGCTAAGGGTGGGGGCAGGGGAGCAGGGGAGGGGGGTGGAAGTGAAGGAGTAGGGGAAGGGAAGTGGAGATGTGAGAGGTTTGGGGGAATGGAGAAGGGGAGAATTGTGAGGGAGCAGGGGGAGGTGGATGTGGAGAGAGGGCCAGAGGTGTAAATGGATTAGGGGGAGGATGGAGATTGCAGTGAGGAGAAGAGGGGGGGAAATTGGTGGGGGAACGGGGTGTATGTGAGGGAGAGGAGGTGAGAGGGGAAGGAGGGGGATTAAAGCACTGGACAAGGGCGGAGGTGAGGGATGTGAGTGGGGAGGAAGAGTGGTGTAGGTTGGGTATGTGTGAGATGGGAGGTGGTGAGGGAATGGAGCGACGGGGGATGTGGAAGAGAGGAGGTGTGAGGAAATGAGAGAAAGAAGGACGCCGAGGATTGGTGAGAGGTGAAAGGCTAAGAGATACGAGATGTGAAGAGGGTGTGAGAGAGATGTGAGAGAGGTGGAGAGAAGGAAGGTAGTGGGAGGGATGGGGATGGGGGTCTCTATTGATATGTATGAGTGGCTGGGCCGATAATGAAGTCAGGAGGTGCGGCTAATGACAGACTGGCTGCCGAGAAAGAGGTCCACACCAAAAACATACTGAAAATGTAAATGGAAAAGTTGTGGACGTGATGGGATGAAGGGGAATCGAAAATTGCGGATGGGAGATGAGACTGCTGATTTAAAAAAAAAAAGTGTTGCAAGTACGAGGCATAAGTATTTGATAATTATGATATAAATAGACGCCACTGACTCCAGTTTTGAAGGGTTAAGACACCGCTTTGTATTTTTTGAGAAATTTTGAGAGTGGCGTAGTGTGTGATCTGATACCTTTTCTGGCCCTTGTGCAGGATCGAACCTGCCTCCATTCAGCACGGGTTGACAGAATGCTTGATAAGGAACTCTGATCTTGGAAAGAAAAGTAACGGAGAGTCAAGTATGGACAAAATGACAATCAGAGAATCAAGAATTTTGAATGAAAGGAAAGCTGTGGTCAGGGAAGACAGGTGTGGAAGGGTAGAAAAGGTGTAAGCGAAAGAAAAGACTCGGATCTGGGTGGGAAAGAAAGGTGTAGGCTACATGGGAAGGGAAAAATGTAGGTGGAAGGGAAGACCAGGTGGGAGTAGGGACTAGGCAGGTAAAACTATTGGTACGAAGAAAGGAAAAGAGACTGTCAATGGAATGGAAATTTGTGTTCGGTGGGGAAACTATGGGTGGACTGTAAAGCTGTAGATCGGAGCGAGGGTTACAAATAGGAGGGTAACTTGGAGTGAGAGAAAATATTTGAAACGGGGGATAAGGCTGAGAAACTGAATGAGGGGGTGAGGTATGAGGGAAAAGGATCTTTGTCCGTATAGAAAAGTTGTAGAAAGAAAGGAGAGTTGTAGGGAGTAAGGAGTGGCTGTGGAAAGAAAGGGAAGCTGAGGAAAGAAGTAAAGGCTATGGAGGGAAGGGAGGACTACGGAAAGAAGGGGAGGCCGTGGAAAGAAGGGAGAGTTGTGGAAAGATGGGAAGGTTGTGGAAAGAAGGGAGGACAGTGGAAAGAAGGGGAGGCCGTGGAAAGAAGGGAGGGTTGTGGAAAGAAGAGGAGGAGATGGAAAGAAGGGATGGCTGTAGAAAGAAATGGGGGGGGATGGAAAGAAGGGGGGCTGTGGAAAGAAGGGGAGACTATGGAAAGAGGGGAGGGTTGTGGAAAGAAGGGGAGGCCTTGGATAAAACAGGGGAGGCTATGGAAAGAGAGGAGGATTGTAGAAGCAAGGGGAGACTGTGGAAAGAAGGGGAGGGTTGTAGAAAGAAGAGGAGGCTGTGGACGGAGGGGAGGGTTGTGGAAGGAAGGGGAGGCCGTGGAAAGAAGGGGAGGCCGTGCAAAGAAGGGAAGGCTGTGGAAAGAGGGGAAGGCTGTGGAAAGAAGGAGAGGCTATGGAAAGAAGGGAAGGCTGTGGAAAGAAGGGGAGGCTGTAGAAAGAAGGGGTAGGCCGTGAAAAGAAGGGGAAGCTGTGGCAAGAAGGGAGGGCTGTGGAAGAGAGGGAGGGCTGTGGAGAAAAGGAAATGCTGAGGAAAGAAGGCAAGGCTATGGAAAGAAGGCAAAGCCGTGGAAAGAAGGGAGGGTTGAGGAGAAAAGGGAGGGCTGAGGAAGGAAGGGAGGGCTGTGGAAGGAAGGGAGGGCTGTGGAGGGAAGGGAGGGCTGTGGAAGGAAGGGAGGGCTGTACTCGTAGAAGGGAGGGAGGACTGTGGAGAAAAGGGAATGCTGAGGAAAGAGGGGAAGATTATGGAAAGAAGGGAGGGCTGTGGAGAAAGGGGAGGGCTGTGGAAAGGGACAAGTATTGTGGATACAAGAGCAGACTCTAGTAAGAAAGAAAGAAAGATACAGATAGAATGGAAGGCTATGAAAATAAAGGAAAGATGTGGAAGGACGGAAAGGACATGGAAGGAAGGAATCTGTGGAAAGAAAGGAGAGTTGTGAAAGAAGTGAAGCAAGGAAAAGATACATAAAGAAGTGAAAGATAGGGACAGAAGAGAAAGAAGTGGTTGTGGAAAATGTGAAAGATGTGTAATGAAGAGGGCTGTAGAGAAAAGGAACGTTGTGGGGAATAGGCAATTAGAAAAGAAGTTAAAGAAAAAAAAATGTTAAAGAAGGAAAAAGAAGGCAAAGAAGGAAAAGATGCAACGAAGAAAAAAAAAAGGAGGGGGTAAGGAAAAACGGAAATTGAGGAATGAAAAGACGGAAATAAGGTAGGAAAATAAATAATACAAGTAATAATACGGACGGTAAATAAAGATGTAAGTATGGAAAGGAAAATAATCAAGAAAAAAGTAAGGAAGAGAAGGAGGTAAATAAGGAAGAAAAAAAGGAAAAGGAAAAACAGGAAAGACTGTCGATACCGAACTAGGGTGGCAAAAACATAAGTAAGCAGTTGACAGTTTATTATTAAAACATTAAACTTTATCCTGAGACTCGGCTGACCATAAACCCCTTCGGTATTTCCAGTGGCCCTTGCAATAAATTATCTGTATAATAACCCGTCAACCTGGTTATTTCCTGACACACACCTGATCCCAGAGTTCATTTAGGGCGGGCGCAACAAAAACACCTCCAGGCACCCTCTCAATGACAACTCATCACCGCCACCTCAAACAGACTCGTGTACTTCCGTTTACTTCCAATTTTTTTTTCACCACTCTGCTGTTCATTTCACCTCAGTTTACTTTGCTAATCTTATGTTAACCTTTCTTTCCGCATATCAAAATGTATTTATTGTATTTAATTTATCGTAGTTATATTGCACAATGAACGCAGAAACACACGTAGTGAATAAGCTATACTGCCTGAACACACACACACACACACACACACACACACACACACACACACACAGATAGATGGACAGATAGATAGATAGACAGATATAAATCCACACACAAATAAGTATAGAAAGACAGGTATAGACACACACACACACACACACACACACACACACACACACACACACACAACCTCCTCATCTAAACTTGAGCACCAGAAATTGCCAAAAATGAAGGGAAGTCGCCGCGGGGGTAGCTAAACTAATCTGGAGCCAGGGAAGATATAATTCTCCTGAGCACACAGCCAGCGGGGCGGGGCGGGGCGGGGCGGGGCGGGGCTGGAGGGGCTTCAAGTTTGCAGCAGGGGGCTTTAGAAAACTTCGTGATGTAATAATTGGCTGGTGTGAGGCGGGAGGCTAATTAGCATGCGAGAGTGAGGATTTAACTACTTCACAGCCATGACGTAGTTTGAGTTTCATTTTTGTTACCACTAAACTCACTCCTCCAGTTCATAAATTCTATCCAAAGGTGAATTAGGAAATAGAATGAAAAAAATAAAAAATACATCGTCGGACTAATGAGGTAAGTGAGAATCTGCTGAATGAAAAGTAATCACGGAATCGTTCAAATTTCAATACAACACTGTATTTTGTTCCATGAATTGATGCTCTCATATCATATACTTGCTCCATAACACCATCACTATAATGACGAATTTTCCATGTCTTATATCAACCTCCAGATGACTGTATTCAACTTGAGACCGACCTCTCGTAGTTAACGATTAATAATAGTGGTAATGATTGCACCTCTAGGCTCAATTGGACATAAAGCCAGTGCACTGTAGCCTGAAACTGCCCGTCTCCTGCAGCCCACCATCCTCCTCTAGGGAGACAAAAAAGGAATTGAGGAACGTTTGTATAATACGATCAGTGGTGCCTCGCAGTTATTTCGGTGCCACCAAGAGAAGGTGTCCCTCCAGCACCCAGAGATGAATGAAGACTGTTAACCTCCTCACAGCTTAATATAATCATCTGATAACTGGATGCAAAATATGTAATTGAAGTGAAAGGGCTAAACATTGGCTGACCACCAATCTTTTTTACCCTCCACCTGACAAAGTCAGAGAAGGGTGTTGTTATCGCTGGGGTCAATAGGTGTTTGTCCATAGGGTTGGGTGGCAGGGCGGCTGGCAGGGAGGTGAGATTTCGTTTCCGGACCAGAACACAGAAAGTTTTCACTACAGAGTCACGAACTTTCACATAGTTATGTGTCTTATAGTGAACTAATGCCTTCTGATAGATAGAATGCTGTGTCTTAAGAATTTTTTTTTAATAATGAAAAAGTATTTTAAAAATCCAGATTTCAATGTGACCTGAGCAAGGAATCTGAAGGACCTAGGTTATGTTTCCTCAAGGCGTTCTCCTTACGCCTACCTTAAAAAGAAAAATGGGGGGGGAGGGAGGTTATGGTCGTTATGTGCTTGATTAGGTATGCAAGAGGGCGAAGGGTATGTGCTCGGTCAGACTGAGGGTTGGAACAGCATAGCGTTGCCCATTTAATCCACATAAAGCCATGCAATTGCACGCGCCACCGGGAGCGCCTCCCAAGGCTTTAGAAGAATTATTAATGTTCTTTTACAAAGCTCAGTAAATTTCTTCACGAATCTTTTCATCCGGACAGTGTACCTAGTGCTGCCACAAAGCATTTTATTATTATTAGTCCTTGGTTTTCATTGGTTACCCTATTCAATTTTTCATAAGCCATGCAGTCGTTTGTTTTACGTCGGGGATGTTTCAGAATATCCCAACTCTTTCCATACGACAGGTGCTCTCAACGGCAGGCATGGTAAATCAGGTGCAGAGGTAGGAAAATACATTTTACTTTCAAAAGTAATTTCTCTGTACTGAACTCTCTACTTAATACAAAATTATGAAAAGCACACAAAAAATTACTGTTAATACACACAAATATTTTCTTTTACTACCTTCCTTGCTGTGTCCTACTTATTTTCCTCCAATTCTTTTTGTTACGGCCGAGGTCAGTATGTTAGCGGGGACAACAATACAAACGAGCAGTAAGAGGGGCGAGGAAATCAAGACGGGGCGAGGTTGGTCGTTACGATAGCCAACCAGTGCACGCCAACGTATCGCTCGGCTCCAACCTCCTATTTTTCGCTGTTTTTGTTCGGCCGCTGTTCTTGGCTGCGTGGACAGATAAAAAAGAATTCAATTACCGGCACAGCAAACAAGAGGAGTTACTGGGGCAGTTGAGCAACAGGTAAATAGTAGGGAACTGGACTGTGAACCCGGAACTCTTGGTCTGAATGTTGTTTACGCTTCCCACACTTGCCATGGTTTTGGTAGTCCGTCCTTTGAGGCCTTGCTGACCTCCAACGTGCCACACACCTTCACATGTCACCATTTCGCACTGTTACGCACCGCCCATGTTGAACACTTGGTAAAGCTGTCTCATTTAGGACGGGTGTGATGGTGTTAGCGGTTGATTTTTTTCACATGTCAATGGATCCTGTAAATGATCAGCAAAGTCTTTGCTAAGGAATACCAAGTCATCAAAGTGTTTCTCGATCCAGCATGGGATCAAACTCACAAACTTCTGAATTGCAGATCATATTTTTCGCCACATTTTTTTCCAGCTCTATGATGCAGGAATTTATCGGCTATCGCAGTTTTTCATGCACAAATCTCGTCGTCCCTGTACTATCAGTATGTGTGTTTTTTTTTTTCCCACTGGTTTAGCCTCACATCTTATACAGACAATGTCTTCAGTTACTTCGAGCTAAACAGATATTGATTATGGCTGCTTTTTTCTGTTTCATTAGTGAAACAAGGATTTTTTTAAGGCTCTATCCGTTTGGCTTTATCT
This sequence comes from Coenobita brevimanus, assembly GCF_032717465.1. Lineage (NCBI taxonomy): Eukaryota > Metazoa > Arthropoda > Malacostraca > Decapoda > Coenobitidae > Coenobita > Coenobita brevimanus. The sequence continues at coordinate 7,573,411 of NC_136996.1, read as the reverse complement.
GTTCTGCGCAAGAAAAAAGTAATATTAATCCTTTTCCCTCAAGCTCGAATTCTACTAAGCATATAATATGTAATTAATACATTTACTTTAATTGTCTACACTTCCTGCTAAAGCAGTGCCATGATGCTCAACACCATTAACATTTTCATATCAGGCAACCATGGGCCATCCACACTGTATAACAAAATTACATGGAAGCAGCTAAGTTTATAACAGCAAAAGATGGCTCATGTAAAAAAAAATAAAATAAATAAATAAATAAATACAATACAATAAAAATAAATAGTTCTGCCTGGCCTGGCCGTGATAAAAATAAAAAGGTAAAAGCCCTATGTATTAATTAGTTGAGTGACGGTGGCAAGGTAACCTGTGGGCCGGCATAGTGCAAATGTCAGACGTGCCTTTGTAAAGGTGAAATGCTGGGATGCTACAGCAGATTAAATTATCATCCGACTCATGTCCTCGCCTGGTTATGGTGAGTTTTCCAGTACATATAGCGAAAAGCCATATGCAGTTCCCAGTCCAAACTGCTTTTTTCATGACGGCAGTGTTGATGATAGTACTGATGATTATGGCTTCGGTGGCGGTGGTAGTAGCGGTGGTGGTGGTGGCGTTAATGATAATGACGATGATTATGATGGTGTGGGCAGCGGTGGTCGTGGTGGTGGTGGTTTTGGTCATGATGATGATGACTGCATTTTCACGGCAACGCTGGAACTTATAAATTTCCTCACTAACACCAGACAATTGTATAAAAAAAATAAAAAAAACTACACAGTATTAGGTATAAAACAACTGTCATAAACAATTACACAACTCAGTCAGTTTACACTCGTTAATCCCAGATGGTCTTACATTGCAGATAGAAATCCTATGCAGTCAGAAAATTCACATATGCTAAACAACATATCTTATTATTTGTAGGAGGTTATGGAGTGTTGTGGTGTGAATTTGGAAACGCGAGTAAACGTCAGAAATACCGGCGCCGGTTAGCTCACTTGGAAAGAAAGGAGAGTGGGAGACAGGAGAGGGAGGGAGGGGAAGACTGAGGATGACTTCGTGGGATGACGTGGATAGGTGTAAATGAAGAGGGGGGTGTAAGTTGGAGGGGAGGGGGGAATCTGATGGTGAACAGGCTGTCATTTGTGGCGTTTTGTTTGTGGCCACCTCATCCAGGATTAAGACGTATGGCAAGTCTGAGAGAGAGAGAGAGAGAGTCACCGGCAGCATATACCAAGCTTTGTCAATGAGTCAATTTTGGTGGCAATTGGTCCATGACTGTAGGAGACTGATTTGCGTATAGGGAGCTCATTCAACAGCAGATTTTAGTATGAAGGTGCTCACCATTGCAGCCCATGCAGCATATCGTCACCTGCTCCTACCCAGCTATTATTTTTTTAATATGTCCTTCAAACATATTCCCTTATTTCTAATTTCAGAATATTGATTTTAAAAAGAATACTGATTTCGGAGGCCATTGCTTTGTTAAGAAACATATTAAGCCACGGTGAAATCAGTACATTCATTAAGCCTTTCCCATCCATATGCGTTTAAAAATAATCTCTACTACTCGAGATGAAGGTACTTTTACTTCAAAATAAAATGAAAGCGACATTTCTAGATTCAAGGCCTTGGGGGTCACATTTAAATATAGTTAAGGAACTTCTGGGAATCTGAATAACATTTTCCCAGACCACTGAATCTGGAGAATACTTTTTTTTTATTTGAATTAAAAATGATGATGAAAAAAGAAAATGCCGTTAAAAGCCTGGTGTCACCAACAAACGGGTCGCAGACAAGAAAAATGCAAAGCTAATTCATGCATAAGAAAAAAAATGCCTCATGATTTTTCTGAAGAGCTTCGACAATACTTTTTAACGAAAGTGAGATGGTCACTGAGGCTGATGATGTTCTCTCTTTATTAGAAATTATGAACACTGATGGAAGTTTGCATCGCCATCAGTTCTTTTACATAAATTTCATGAAAAAAAAGAAAGAAAAATAAAAGGAAATCAAAGTTGGAGAGCCTTCAAAAGGTGTCCTTTAAAAAAAAAAAATAAATAAATAAAGTTGACAAAAGAACGCCAAATCAAAGTTCCGTTCTTTTCGAGACGCGTAGATGTACTGCGATTAGGACGAGACTGGAGTTCATAGACAAGGCGAAAGGAGACAGGGCATGATAGTTTCAGAGCTGGCCAGTTGTGTACATGAAAGACACAAGGCCTCATGTAACTTCTGCATTAGACACTTGGACAAGATAAGACGGAGGTGCGTACTTTGACGGTCGCAGTATGCTCAATGTAAAGGGGGAAGGAAAGCAAACTGATCACGCCTCCGCCAACATATGGTGGAGGAGGCATTAAGAGATTGGCCTGTCTGTCCGTGTGTGCGTGCGTGCGTGCCTGGGTCAGTGAGTCCGTAATATTATTGTGGGCGCGATATCTCCTGAACTCATCAATGGATTTCCACTAAACTTTTGTTAGTGATGCGGCATGAGGAGATGAACTGATATGTCGCTAGGTTTAGGGGTCGAAAGTTATGGGGCCGACTTAATTATCCTTCTGGGCGCGACATCTCCTAAACCCCTCAAAGGATTTTGACCAAACTTTTGTCACTGATACAGTATTAAGGGACGATGAATTTACGTCAGCAAGGTCAAGGAGTCAATGGCCAAGGTCATATGGGTGTGGACGCGATATTTCCAGAACCTCTCGACGGATTTCGACCAGACTTTTGTCAGTGATACAGTATGAAGGGGTAATGTTTATTTAGGTCAGCAAGGTCAAAGAGTCAAAGGTCAAGGTCACATGGGGTTGACTTTGTTTATCTTTAGTTCCAATTCAACCCACCATGAACCCTGTCATGGAGGTTGTATGGCGAGTCCGTGCGCAAGGCTTGGCGGAGGCATATCGTGCGACGTGTTGAGTCAGCAGCTCGGGGCCCGAGTTCTCGGCGTTTCATTTCAGAACGGCGACGGGAGAAGTGGCGACAGATGACAAAGAGCTACGCAACATTCCAGCGAAGAAAAAGAACGTGAAGGAGTCAGTGAGACATGGGGGGTTTATAAAACCAAAAGCGTTTGTTTCCACCCTGCTTATCAGTGTTGCGTGTGGTGCGCCCCCCGCAACCCACCCCATACTTCGTACACTGAAGTTGTGTGTCACACAGAAGTACCTAGTGCCCGTGCCAAGCCATCAACTGAAAAGGGTTGAAAGAAAAAGTAGTCGGATTAGCACACTTAATTGATCAACGCAAAACTGAATTACTATCTGAGGTAATGTGATATCTCCAGGATTGATCATGAGAAAAAGAAACAGTTCGGGTCATTCATGAACAGGAGTTGGTCAAAGAACGTAACCCTGAAGAACATCACTACTAACAATTTTAGAAAAATAGCAGTGGCCGTCTACAGCAGCAGTTACAGGACAACAATAAAGAAAACTTGAAATGATGGCAAGACATGGAGGATAGAAACCTTTAGGGAGAAGTTTGTAAATAAATATTACAAACTTACATATTTACCGATTTGCTGACTGACTGACTGGCTGACTGACTGATTGAGAGAGAGAGAGAGAGAGAGAGAGAGAGAGTTTGTGTGTGTGTGTGTGTGTGTGTGTGTGTGTGTGTGTGTGTGTGTGTGTGTGTGTGTGTGTGTGTGTGTGCTTTAACTCCTAGGAACTTTGACTGATTTGCATGAAACCTCACTGGTGATTCACCTGGTTACTTCGGAAGTCTTTCACTACGGTATAAACAGTTTTCCAACCGTGACTTTTGGGGGTTCAGTCCAAAACACGAAATTAAAAATTTTAAGAAATAGTGAGGGAAGGGTAGATGCGGATTTGATGTATTAGTTCTCAATGTCCAATGGAATTTCATCCGTAATGCGATATTCAGGGAACGTGTCCCACCCCCAACAATGATTTTGGAGGGTCAGCCCCCATCGCAAAAACAAAAACAATCAGAAACAGGGGAAAGTGAGCACATGGATTTCAACAAAATTTCTCGGCCAGTTCGTCTGGCTCCTTGATATTGTCTTCCACAGATCAGAAATATGGAAAGACTTGAATGAAGTTCTCAGGAAAGTTCGTCTAGTTACTCCGAAGATCTTCCACTATACACAATTTTCCATCCATGATTTTTAGAGGGTCAGTTCCTTCCACCTAATTAAAAATTCTCAGAAATAGTAAAAGGAGGGCAGATATGGTTTTGGTATCTTAGTTCATGTTGTACAATGGACTCTTTTCCGTAATGCGATATTTGGGGAGCATGACCCCTATGATTCAAAGGAGCCAGTCCCTTCCCAAACATAAAAACGATCATAAATATGGAAGTGTGAGCACATGGAATTCAATTACATCGGCTTACATAGTGCACGATTGGGGATGCAGTTTCCACGTTTTCTCTCAATGCACAGAAAAAACTGCCCATCTACTACTACTACTACTATAATTATAATCAACTACAATTACTATTGTTATTATATCATTATTATTATTATTATTATTATTATTTTATTATCATCCATCCCCACCCAGGAGGGACTCGGGGAAGGATATTGTTTTCACTCGGTTTGTTTGTTTGTCTGTCTGTTAGCAACTTTACGTGAAAACTACTGGTGCGATTTAGACTAAAATTACAGGGATGATGGGCTATGACCAGACCACCTGATTAAATTTTGGGCCAAATTGGGCCAAGGCCCAGGCTGCAAGGCCAAAAAAATGTAAAAAAACGGGGACGGGTAAAAATCGTTATTTCGCCATACCTCCTTCCAAATTCGTCGTATCGACATGAAACCAAAACCTAAAGGTGCATCTTTCAAATCTGCATCCTATAACATGTTTCATTAAGTCAAGGTGGTCATACCCCAGTTAGTGGTAAGGGGGTCACTGTCAGGTGGGTCGGGCCTAAAATTTCAAATGGGCATAAAATCGTCTGTTTTCACCCGATTTACTCCAAATCTGACATGTGGCAACTTTGACTAAATATCCTGTTGTGTTTATACGTCAGCACTAAAATAATTGCCGGGGACGGATTTGTTGTGCCATAGCACCGTTCCTTGTTATTATTTTTATTACTAAGGTATTATTATTATTATTATTATTATTATATTAGTAGCAGTAGTAGTAGTAGTAGCTGTAATAGTAGTAGTAGTAGTAGTAGTAGTAGCAGTAGTAGTAGTTTTACTACTCCTACTACTACTACAAGTACCATCATTATCATCACAAACAGCTAGACAATGTATATATAAACATGGAGCAGACTGTAGCACCAGTCAAAAAGAGCGGTTCTCCTGAGGTGACTAGCAAGCCGTTGACAGGAAGAGCTTGAGGTCCCGTTTCACTAGCACTCAGGACTTTGCTCCTTACCATCTCCTTTGGCTGACCTTTTTTCACTATTTCTCTAAAATATATAGCCCGTAAGTATTCTGTCCAAAACATTTTCCTTCAACAGCCTATACGAAACTACTGTACATGCACATCACACACCGAACATTCTACTCCAGTATTTTTAAATGGAATCAGAACACCCAACCTTGGAGTCATAGGGAAGTGGGGGTGTGGGGAGGAAGGCGAGACCATAACTACCCTCACCATTAGCTCATCTCCTGTGACAACCAAATGAGATTTCCTGGGATTATATATGACACTATTTACAATCATCTTTACAGCATTCGTTGCCGGTCCTCCACTTTCCTCTTTGTTGAATACCACGGCTCCCATAAACCTCACCTTTTCCTCACTGAGACTAAGTTGTCTGAGGTGCATGACAACAAATCTTTCTGTACACCCTCCTACTTTCTCTATACTCATTTCAAAGCTATTGTGTATTCAGTATGTGCGCAATAACTTGATCTGTTATCGTTCTCTGAACTTGAATCATTTGAAATTCTTCACAGTCAAGCTTCCGTCATTCTCTGGCTGTTGCTTACTTATCCTCTGATATATTTATTATACTAACTTCAAAAGTGGAACACGTTCTTTCCATTTCTCCTTTTCTGAAACCTCCATTTTATGTAATTTTAAACTTCACAACTATCTTTGGTTCTCCTCTCCATTCATTGATCCACCTATACTGTGAACAAATATACTTCTGTTCTACCCTTAATGCGTAGAGTAGCTTGTACAGCAGTATACCCGTATCCCTAACCACTTTGGAGAGTTCTAGCGTACTTGACTTTCGTCGTACAACCAATCCTTCTGGTTACTCTGTCAATCTTTTCCTTGTATTGGGCTCCTCCGATCACAAGCTCAACTCAGTACATGTAATCTGTTCTATCACTCCGGTAGGGCCTATGAACCCTCCCAAGAAGAGGCGTCTGTGCCATCCTGACGCTGCAGGGTGTTAAGTCCTCACGCAGTGTTCATTTGATTTTTCCTGGCATAATTATTGCTTTCAAGACCGACAGCCATGAGAGTGTGCTTCATGTATTATGTTGAAATTCTTTCAGGTATGGATGCATACATTCGTTTTCTTAACATCTGACATATGCAAAACAAAAATGGTTAAACGACGCTTGCTCTAATGCTGTCCACAACAAGGAGATCGCTTTCAAAAGGCACTGATATTAACTTAATTCTGAATCTCGATCACTTTATGATTCGGCCCTGAATCGTGCAAAGTATGTCGTTTGTCCTGGTACAATAATTTCATTCGTTCCAGCGCTGTGAACTATGTATCAGATTCTTTCTGCTCCTTCTGGCACGTTCCCAAAAACCTCTCTAATATCTTTACTGCCTCTTTCTTCCTTTCCTCTGTTCCGTTGTAACTGCTACGTTGCTCTGCCTTCTACTGGTAAGGCAGAACTCTTCCCGAACATTCTCTTCTAATTCAACTTTGGACAATTCCGGTGTTATCCAACCATCTCCTCCTCTCTGTCTTTCTCATAATTCATATGTTGTTAAAACGTCTTTATAAGATGTACGTTCTGCCTTCATTAGCCTTGTCAACTTGCACTTTTCCTTCATGCTGGAAATCTGCTTTCATTCGAACTATCCTGAAGAAGGGTGGCCACTAAGCCCTCTAACTATCGTCCAATCGCTTCAATAACGTGCATTTCTAGTACCTTAGATTTTATCGACAGCAAACAGTTTTTCAAGCTTTTTTCATCTCACAGTCTTCTTTCTATTCCCTGAGACACTCCACTAGCGATCTTCTCACCTTTCTTTCCAACTCAGGTCATTCTCCTTCCGGATCTTTGGCGAAACTTTTGTCATTACACATGACATCCCAAAGGCTTCCGACCCGGACTGGAACACGTTTTTACTTTCCGAAATGCCTTCTCATGGTGTCTATCCTCCTACTTGTGCTTTCGTCTCTACCACATCTTCCTTTCTGGTCATTCTATAGCTACTCGTGTAGAGTGCTACTCTTCGTCTTTCAGGGCTGTCAGTGGTGGTGTTCCTTTGGGTTCTGTTTTGTAACCAACTCTCATCTTTCTATTCACAAATAATTTTCTGATCTGCATATCTAGCCCTATCCAGTCATGCATTATTGGCCCCATCCTTCACATTTCCATCCACTTTTAACAGCTCGAATCACAACAGTTACTCAGCAATCAAGAGATGAGGTTATATTACACACTGGGTAGAAGAAACCTTGTTTTTAATGCATCAAAAGCTTAAGTCCTGTATCTTTCTACCTTCCCTGATCGTTCAATGGAATATCCATTAACATTCAGCAATATTTAAGTCAGTTCTTCATCTCTCAATATCCCTGGGATTTTTTTTTTCTTGAGACCAACCATGGACAAATCACAGTACCTCCCTTGCAAATTTGCTTCCAAGATTTGTGTGGGCTAAAATAGCTCAATGCTTTCTTTACTCTTGCATAGCTGATTACTATGTATAGGCGACTTATTTGGCCTTGTGTGCAGTACTTCTCTCAGTGTACAGTAGGGTGGCTGAACACATACAGCTCTTCCAAACAGGGTGTTTACAGCTTTCGTCCCATCACCTTCTCTTCCTTTTTCTTCTATCAACCTCTCTCTCTTTTCTCTGGATTGTTACATTTCTATCTCTGTACTGTCGCTGTTTCAGTGGTCACTACTCTTTTGAACTGCCTATTTGCATACCATCCATTAAGGTGTGGGCATGTAGCACCCACCTGGCAATGCACTGACCCATGTTCTAACCACTCTTTAGTGCTAGATTTGATTCATGTTCTTCCTGCATGTATGCCACAGGCCAGCTCTGGAAATGTTTTCCTTAATCTGTATTTACATTTTCCTGTGATATCCAGTCTTGTAAATAATTTGTTCAAACATCTCATACCGAACCTATCTTGAATTTGGTTCTCTTTTGTTTAGTTTGCATGAATAACTTTCGCTGGCATGGGTCCAGCGGAATAAAAAGTTTGATAAGCAACGAAGACTTCACGAACCCTGATTACAAAAAGAATCTCGGACATATCTTCATTTTGTAACTCTACAAGACACTAATATTTCTGACTGTATTAAACCCCTTCAACCCATAGTTGTCTCTACTACACTAAACAATTTCGTCTCTGGGTAGCATGAATAAAGCATTAAAAAGAAAAAAGAAAGAATAAGGGGAATAAATTAACCGAGCTTGACCTTGATAGACCATATAGCCCTGCTAGGTGACGGGAGAGCGCAACCTCTTCCAGCAAGGCAGCTACCCGGGCAGGACTAGAACTATCGACCCCATGGTCTCGAGTCAAGCGCTCTACCACTGAGCCACCCTGTCCCAAGTAAAGACAGAAAGAACGAGAAAAGAACAAACAGGGATCTAAAGGGGTTGGAATGATTACAATGACTGAGCCTTAATTTAGTAGGCCTGGTAACTCAGAAATCGTGTCCCTCATGCTCAATCGGTAGAGAGGTGGCCTGCAGTCCTACCGGACCCAGGTTCAAATCCCCGCTGGGGCAGGGAACAGTATAAGGATTTGAATTCCGTTAAATCAGACTTTACTGATCTACCAGAAGACCCGCCGACATGTCGTAAAATTACCCCCGCTGAAGCCAATGCACCAGTCCTGTATGAGACAGCCCTAGCATGTATTCAATATGGACGGTGGGTGTTAGCGCCGAAGTGGTGACATGTAGAGATGTATGGTATGTAGGAGGACTACTGGGCCTTGATAGCAGGCTGTGAAGCCTATGCCCAGAGTCGGACACATAAATATATATATATATATATATATATATATATATATATATATATATATATATATATATATATATATATATATATTGCATCATTTTTTTTTTTTTTCCACAGAGAGAACAAAGGATGTTTTCCGGCTAAAGAGCTGGTGGTAGTTCTTCTACTTTTTACTTAAAGAGGTTCTCAACTGCGTAACATCGTCTGTGGTTGGCAGGAATGAAGTAAAAATGAAATCCTTCCGCTTAAATGTTAACCCTGACATAATCCTATCCTAACAGCCTAGCCGAACCTAACTGAACCTAACCTACTGTAAGCGTGACCGTCCCTAAAAACCTGGCAGTCTTACCTAAAATGAACAGTTTAACCTAATCAGTCTACCTTATCCTTACCCTAATAGCCTCAGATAACCGTGCCTAATCTAACTGAACCTAACTTTATCTAGCTTACCCTAAAGTAACCATTTAACATACTCTTCCCTACCACTAACAGTCTATAAAAAGAATGCAAACTAATCTAACTAAACTCATCTTAACCTAGCCTAACCTAACTTAATTTAACCTTAATACCCTGACCTGAGATAACCCTAACCTACCCTAACCTCCCCTACCCTACCTTAACCAAACATTCACAACCTAACCTAACCTAACCTATCTCTACCTTACCTAATGAAACTTAATTTGACCCAAATACGCTACCCTACGCTAACCGTAACCTCCACTACCGTATCCTAGTCAAATCTTCACAAGCTGATCTAACCTAACCTAAGCCAGCCTAATATAACCTAAACCCTGCTGGAAACGACAAAGTGCCCAACTCGAAAACAATTTGAAAATTTCTGGACCCTCGCACGCAGACACCGAGTTCCCAAGAAAAAAAAAAAAAGGGAAAAAGGAGAAAAAAGTGCGACAGGGATTCAGGCCCAGCTTACCGGCACCTGACGTGAAAGAAAAAGGAACAGAAAAAAACTTTATTACCCTAATGCACACTCAGCTGCCGCCATTGTACTTTTACGCAGCGTTTTTGGTGCCGATAGAAATTTTTTGGCAAGGCTCGTTCACTCCCACCGCATATCTCCAGTTTCACGAGGATGAGAAAGAGAGAGAGAGAGAGAGAGAGAAGTGTGAGTGGATGTATGAGAATGCCCCCCTGCGCGCGTGCGTGCGTGAGTGTGTGTGTGTGTGTGTGTGTGTGTGTGTGTGTGTGTGTGTGTGTGTGTGTGTGTGTGTGTGTGTGTGTGTGTGTGTGTACAGTATGTATGTGTGTATGTATATACGTATATCTGTATGGTATATATTAACACACGTATGTACATAATTCTATACATCGAATCTGGAGACACACTAGCAAGCCCGTTTCAGAGGCCCAGAGTTTCACCTACGACACACCAACAAAGGGCTAATCCTTGCACCACTCACACGTCATCTTGCACTTGGCCACTGACACCTACCATCTCTTTCGTGATAAATCTGGGTATTACATTTAGATCAGCTGGTATGGCATCAGTGAATTTATATTTATTTTATGTCTATAGGGGTTTTAATGTATTCTTTTTTAACATGCAAGTTGTGCCATTTGGAAGAGCAACAAGGTGATTTCGAATTCAGTTTTACGATCCATTTTGTGCAACACCTAGAATCAAATCCAGTATCACACACACCCCATCCCACCGCCCTATGTATGTGTTTGTATGTATGCATGTATATGTATAAATGAAGGAGCATGGAAAGATTAACTGTGAAAAAGTGAGGCTGGTATAAAAGAGGATTAACTGGGTGGGAAATATGAAAGAGTGGAAAAGGATATGGCTCAGAGCAAAGAAAAGCTGTGGACCCTAAGGAGAGGGTGTTGGAAGAAAGAGAATTGTAGAGAGGAAGGAGAGAAGGGCGGAACACAAAGATGGGGGAAGGAAGAGAGAGAGAGAGAGAGAGAGAGAGTATATCTTCATAAATCCGTCTCTACACAAATACTAGTAAGTCTGTTCTCGACGCCCAATAACGTACCTACGAGCCAGTAAGCTTGCACTGATCCCTACAGTCCTCACACGCCACCTGACACATGGCCAGTAATACCCACCGTTTTTGTTGTGATACGCTTGGGTTATCACATTCACATCTGGTGTTACGGCATGAGTGTGGGTAATAGAGATATTAAGACGCGTCGGTGAGGCTGTCAGAAAGAAAGGTGAACACAGTTATAGCAAATACATATTAGCATAATATTATTCCTTATAACGTATGAGACTGAAACTTCTACCACGAAGGAGGTAAGTGAAGGCGACCATCATCCAACCACGTGATTTCGTGCTGCCTACTTCTGTCACATATGCCATTCTATCACTGTGTCCACCCTCCTCAATTCTATTTTTCCCTTATCTTCAAGCCACACTTTATTTATATTCTCTCCACTTCAGGCGGCTGTACACTGAGTGACAAGCCTAATGGTGTCCTGTAATCGAGGAAGCCACCTGCAACAATGGGTAGTTACCGCAGAGCCAAATAACCGGACAATGTAGAGCCTGCTGTGGTGTCTCTGCAAACTACGCGGAATGACACAACTGCGGCATCAATCCAGGAACCAAACTCCTACACTTTTCCCCGTGCCTCTGTCGCAGGGCGCTGTCAGATGAACGGAACACCGGTTCACTGCACGGGACAGCCCTGCAGGGGCGGTTGCTTGGCTGCGGTTGATGGGTCTGCTTAGTCAAACAGACTGGGTTTGACCAACATCTACAACAAAGTACCCAGCACATCGTTGTATGTACGAATGTATGTATGTATGTATGAATGCCCTTATGGAAATCGGTGTGTGTGTGTGTGTGTGTGTGTGTGTGTGTGTGTGTGTGTGTGTGTGTGTGTGTGTGTGTGTGTGTGTGTGTGTGTGTGTGTGTGTGTGTGTGTGTGTGTGTGTGTGTGTGTGTGTGTGTGTGTGTGTGTGTGTGTGTGTGTGTGTGTGTGAAGATTTGTACTATGAAAAGTAGGATTCGTGTAAAAGGGGATTAACTTGATGAAAAATATGAGAAAAGAAAAAGGGATGTAACTCAGAGTAAAGAAAAGCTGTTGACCCAAAGGAGTGGATGTGGGCAGAAAGAGAATTGTAGAGAGGAAGAGGGAGGACAAAGAAGGTGGAAGGAAAGACAGCGATAAAAAGAGAGGGACGGGGACAAACTGAGAGAGAGAGAGAGAGAGAGAGAGAGAGAGAGAGAGAGAGAGAGAGAGAGCAATAACTTTTCCACGTAACTTACAACTCTCATAATTCCCTCTCTTCATTAGGGATTCCTCTCTCTAAATCGAAAACCTATAAAGTTTGCCTGGAAAAAGGGAATGAAGAATGAGAGAGAGAGAGAGAGAGAGAGAGAGAGAGAGAGAGAGAGAGAGAGAGAGAGCAGGAATCGAGATAAACTAACAAAAAAAAAAAAAGGAGAGTGAAGTGAGGAAGAAAGACAATCAACAAAGAGGGAGACAGGCTTAGACACAAGAAGAAAGCCAAAAGACGCAGAGAGAAAGAAAAGAACAAAGTAGAAGGAAGAAGACAGAGGAAAGAGAGGCAAATGAAAGATAAAAACATTACAACAAGGGACAAGTGACTGAAAGTAAAGCTGTGTGTGTGTGTGTGTGTGTGAGAGAGAGAGAGAGAGAGAGAGAGAGAGAGAGAGAGAGAAAACGTCAAATGGTTTTGCGACCCATATCGGAAAGAGAGAGAGAGAGAGAGAGAGTGTGTATGTGTAAGTCAAATGGTTTTACGACCCATATCGGAGAGAGAGAGAGAGAGAGAGAGAGAGAGAGAGAGAGAGAGAGAGAGAGTGTGTGTATGTGTAAGTCAAATGGTTTTACGACCCATATCGGAGTGAGAGAGAGAGAGAGAGAGAGAATGTACGTCAAATGGTTTTACGACCCATATCGAAGAGATATTAAAACTGACGGTGTCAGGCTCGGTACACACTGCTATTCTGATAAAGAGAGAAGTGCATAGCAAAGCTAAAGGCTCTCCCCACCCACCTCTCCCACCCGCATCACGGGCACAGACAAGAAAATTCGCTAAACACAGGGGTGAGAAGCCTGGCAAGGAAATTTGGCTGGGAAGTGGAGACACTGAACATGGCCTAACAAAACTTTTTTCTAACCCAGCTCTGAACTGCTCTTTCAAGTAACTGTCAGCTACCTTACTGGCAGCCTATTCCACGTACCGCAGATGTTGTACGTGAAGAAAACAAATTACTTAATGTGTCCCGGTGAAATCACATCGTCAAGCTTCCTACCATGATTCCTAATCAAGTTTATATATATATCCAAAATCCGTGCTGGTAGTCAGTGTATTAAATTCCTTGTACGATTCTGAAAACCTGAGTTAGCTGTCCTCGCTAACTCGTGGTATCTAACGAAAAGACGTCTGATGCCTACAGCGTTCTCTGGTGCCCAGAGTGTCTGATGGATGGAATTAGTTTAGTAGTTTAGCAGCACGAGCCTGGACTCTCCCAAGCCACACTATATCTCTCTTCAGATCTATCGACTGGAACTATACAGTATATTCCATGATGTTTCCGTACAAGAGAACTGTACAGTTTTTTTTTTTCTTTACCAGACTGCCTTGAAAATTGTATACTTTCTTCACTACTTCAGTGCCCTGTTTGAAGAACTTGGGGTCACTTCAGAGTAACACATGTAAGCTTCTCCATACATATTAAGCACTGCAGACAGACAGACAGACGGACAGACAGGCACAGAGGGGTGAAAAGCTTAGGGAAGTAACAAAAGAGAGAAGCTTAGGCAAATGAAGAAAGCTTAAAAATGTAGTTTTGTGGAAGTGAACAATGGAAAACGTAGAGATGTAAAGAGAGATAAAAATATGGAAACAAGGGACAAGTGAGTGAACGGGGACTGAAGAAAATGAATTAGTATACCAGAATGACGCAGAATTTCAGGGGGAAAAGAGGGGTGAGAGATGAAAAGTATATGAAAAAGCCGGATTAAGTCAGTAGACAGAAGGGAAGGAGCGTGGCGCAGTTTGGAGGGGGAAACGACGGAGATGAGGAGTTTACGAGGGTGGTGGGATGATGTGGAGAGAAGAAAGAAGAGGAAGGAAAAGCACAGGAAAGGAGAAAAAGAGAATGAAGGAAGTGAAGTGACTTGGCAGGCGGTAAGAATGTGGAAGAAATAAAATGGAAAGAACCAAGCGAGGTGAGAAAAATGAGGAAAGAGAGCTGGAACGAGAAGAAAAGGTGAAAAGGAAACGAAGGGAAAATTCAAATGGAGAGGGAAGCATAAATGGAAAGAAAGGGAAAGAGTGGAAGGAAAAGAAAATTGGAAGGCAGGGTATGTGTGAGAGAAGAGAGAAAAGGGATGGAAAGGAAGAATGGACGGTGAAAGACTGGAAGGGAAATTAGAAGAAAATGGAGAGATATAGGAAAGAAAGGGATAGGGAAGTGTGGATGGAATGGGAAGGGAAAGAGTGGAAGAAGGTGGGGAAAGGAAGAGGAAAGGTAGAAGATGAAAAGAGAGTAAGGGACACTGGGAGAAGAGAGGAAAGGAAAATGTACCGGGAGAAAGCAAGGGAAAGTCTGAATGGAGTAACGATAAGAAATGACGGAAAGAAAAAGGAAAGGAAAGGAAGGGAAAATTAAGGACGCAAAAATGAAAGAAAGAGAAAGTATGTAAGATGAATGGAAAGAAAGAAAAAAGACAGAAGAAGAAAGCTAAGGAAATGGAGAAAATATGGCGGGAGAAAAGAATGAAAATGTGGAAAGAGTTGGAAATGCTTGAGCAGGATGAAAGGAGAGAGGGAGGGAAAGTGTTGGAGGAAATAAAGGAATGGCAAAATATGGAGAGAAAGCAAAGGAAGAGACACTATAGATAAAATTAAATAAATAAATAAAGGAAAGAGTAGAAACACAAGGACTGAAACATACAGAGGATGATAAGAGAGGAGGAAGAGTAAAGAGGAATGCACGAGGATGTGGAGAGAAAGGAGGAAGATTGGAGGGAACAGCAAAAGGATAAAGGAGACAGCAAAGGGATAAAGGAGACAGTAAGGAAAGGACGGCCAAAGGAGAGGAAGAAAAACAGGAAGAATGCGGTGGAGAGATAAAAAGGGAGGAATGGGGAAGGAAGATAGTGGGAAATGCAAAGACTGAGGAGAACACGATATATGGTGAGAGAGAGAGAGAGAGAGAGAGAGAATGCTCAATGGAGGAAACAGGATGACAATGAAGTAGTAGGACATGAAAGGAGGATGAGACTAAAATGACGGTAAGTTAGAAATGCACAGGGAGAGTGATGGACTACGGATATTTTTCGCTTGTGTGTGTCGTCTAATGGTAGGTGGTGGCGACCATCATCCACTCACTTGATGTAGTGCTGCCTACTTCTTCCTTAGCCTTTATCATTCTTTTTCTGTGCCTGCCCTCCTCTCTTTCTATTCCTCCCATGTTTCCTGTCACTTCTTATTGCTCTTCTTTCCTTTACAGGTGGATTTACATTGAGTGACAAGCGGAATGGTTTCTTGTAAGCTAAGAAACCATTTACAACGCTGAGTGGTAACCATATAACCAAACCATACGTGCTCCCTACGTGTCAGCAAGTGGGTTGGTGGATGGTTAGTGCTCCTCCCCGAAAAACAAATAACTGAAAGTCAAATGGCCACCCTTTACTGGATTATGGCGTCTGGCAGTAGATAGACAGTAGATACTGTGTCCTCCTGGGCCCGGTTGTATTTGTAAGGACTTCATTTCCACCGTGGGGCTGACATAGCAGACAACAGGCCAAATTAACTAACAAAAAATATTCTGTATGTTTTGTAGATACATTCTGTTACGGGAAAAGCTTCGTTAAGAAAATACACCTCGTTACTGCATATGATTCGTGAAAATTAATATACTGGTAATATTAAATGGAACCCACGAGGTTACGTGCAGGTGCGACTAAGTTTCCAATAGTCTTTGGCTTATACGACACGACGAATGGGCTCAAACACGAGATCATTTCCTCCTTAACTAAGTCATTTATCTTGGAAACATTTATATCGTATTCAACAACCATTCGCCACCCAAGAAAGACCACTCGGAAACAGCAACACCCGCGCCCACCAAGTGATCTAAACGCTGAACATTTGACTTTGACCTGTGACACTGACCTTCGACTGACTGCTCTCGAAATCGAACTATTTCATCCATTTCTAACCCATAACCTCTGCACCAAGTTTCATTCCAAATCAGATGAAACACTGAGTTGAACTTCCCCTAAGACCCAGAAATTTAACCTTTCCCTGTGACTTAACCTTTGATTAAATATTCTAAAGATTGAATCCCTTCTTTCGTGCTTTACTTTGAAACCATTAAAAAAAAATGCTTAAGCTGACCTTGCCATGCGACCTTTTCCACTGATTTACTGTATCAAAGAACAATAGGTCAACACCCTTGGTGATCCTCATTCCTTCCACAAGATTTGGTTCAAATCAGTTGATAAGAGTTTTTGTTATTATATTCACACCCAGACACACGGATCGAACTCTGACCTTGCCCAGTGACTTTGACCTTGGACTGATTTTTCTCAAAATCGAATCCCTTCGTACTTGCCTTACCCTCAACACTTCCCTTAGATCTAGTCTAAATTAAACAAAAAACTGTTTAAGTTGACCTTGCTAAGTCTAATTTTTATCGAGTGTCGTGACTCTGACCTTTCATCTATTGTTTCTAAAACATGTCAGTCCCTTGGCTGGCCGCCAACCCCTCCACCAAGGTTGGCTAAAACAGGAGAAAAACAGCTTATTTTGTTCATACACACAGGCAAACAGGGAGACAGGCACCCACAGGTGGAGGAAAACATACCGTCCGCTCTCGTTTCGCGAGCGTGGATGTAGTAATCTACCAGGTGTAAATAATATAACTCTAATGACTAAGTTTTAAAGCTTTTGTGAACAATTTCAATGCCCTTCTAATTCTGTGTGTGTGTGTGTGTGTGTGTGTGTGTGTGTGTGTGTGTGTGTGTGTGTGTGTGTGTGTGTGTGCGTGCGTGCGTGCGTGCGTGCGTGTCAAGGGAGGGAGGCCAGAAGAAAAGAGTGGTCGGGTTATTTAGTCAGGAATGAAATCTCCAATATCTGCTCCGATACAAACCAATCTCTCTGAACAGTGTGTTGTACGTAAAACATATATCTCCCCATTTTATCCTCTTTGATATATCGGTATGTAAATAAGAATAACCAGAGTTTAATACGGCATTCTCCTCCTCTTCTCCTGGGACGAGGGGAATGAGAGGGAAAAGAAGGAGGGGGGCAGGGAGGTGACGTGCAGAAAGAACGTAACAGCAGAGCAGAAGAAGGAAGAGAAACTAAGAGGGAGCGAAGAGAAAGAAAAAAGGAAAGATAAGGTGGGGGGGACAATAGGAAAGAGAAGGTGAAAGGAAAGATGGTGAGAAGAAAGGATGGAGGGAAAGGAGAGAGAGTCGAGGGAACGAAGAGAAAGAGGTGTAAGAAAGACAGGAAGGAAGGAAGGAGGGGGTGATGGTGGGAAGGAATGAAAGGAGATAAAAGGAAGGGACGAAAAAAGGAAGAGAAAGTGGTAGGAATGGATAGAGAGAGAGAGAGAGAGAGAGGGAGGAGAGACAGACAGACAGACAGACAGACAGACAGACAGACAGAGAGGAAAAGAAGGACGGATGGAATAGAGAGAAGACGGAGGGAACGAAACGATGAACAGAAGAGAGAGGTCGAGGGGACGAAGGGTTAGAAGGAAGAAAGACAAGATGAAGGGAACAACAGACTGATGGAAGGACGGATGTAAAGTTCACATGAGGGGAAGAAGCTGGTTAATTTCTTGGCATCTTGGCTATCTCTCAACTGTACCAAATCGACCGGTGTTGACATAGACTTAGCTCCTGTATGTACCATGTGCAAAGAAAGGATTAATCGATGAAGCTTTTGAAACCTTTGAAAAGTAAGGCATTCTTTCGGTTGAAGAAACTCCAATGGTGCTTGGCTGAATAAAATACGCTGAGAAATATACAGAGCGTGGCACTGAAAGAATAAAGCAGAAAGAATTGGGTGTAATATTGAGAAGAAAAATGCAAGGAGTAGGAAAGAGAGACTTATTTCAGAAGTATATATAAGCGGGTAGAGAGAGAGAGAGAGAGAGAGAGAGAGAGATTAATGGAAGTGCAGAAAAACAGACTAACTGATGTGAATGGAAAGGAGGATGAAAGAAAAACCGCCACATGGACTAAAGAAAGAAAAACGTGGCTTGCATTACTACCATTACTACCTGTCAAATACACTAGGGTTCTTTATGATAAAAAATCAAGGTACGCTTAGTCCCAAGCCTCCCTTAGAATACGTCCCTGCAACGGTGAGTTTGCATCCAGGCACCTAGTAATTCTGTTGGGTGAAAAGGGACAAAGTGAAAAACAGATCATCAGTCTGGCCGGCCCGAACACGATATTCGATTATTCCACGTGTGAACTGTATGTGTTAATGTATCACCAGCCTCTTGCCCTCTATTTAATGGGAAAACAATGATATTAATGATAATTTCACGAATAATTTTCAGTGGTTGCAAAAAGGAAGAAATATACAACATGAATGAACACAGATTACCAAGGGCTACAAGTAAAACAAGAACGATACTTAAATGCAAATACAATTACAAATGAGGGCGGCGCTAGCAAACACACTCGCGAGGACATATGAACAACGTTATATACAGTATATAAATATATATATATATATATATATATATATATATATATATATATATATATATATATATATATATATATATATATAAAATACTTGCATGGGTCAGTATCCTCCCGCAGGCCATTTTAATCAACTCCACGGGGAACATGTGGGTAGTATTCTTTTCCTCTCTACCAGGGAATATACTGCAGTCGTTTTCAATTTTTTTAGACAAAAAGCAAGGTCACAAGACCAAGAGCCAACAAAATGTCCTCTCGAGGAAAAGTGAAAAATGTAAAGTTCAAATTCATTACCCCGCTCATTCGCGATGTATGGACACATTGCCTTTAACCCATTAGCGCCCAGTGTCCTCAGGTTAAGACGGAACTGGGCATTTTCAAACTCTGACAAAGAAGGGAACCCCAGGGTAGGGACCTATGAGTTTGGTGACTAAGAGCCGACAGGCGGAGGGAGGTACGCCTAGCGCCCTTCCAGCAAAATCCCCCACACAGGAAATCTGGGAGCCAATGGGTTAAATGACCGCAGCTAATGGGTGGTGGGGATAGCAGAATGAAGAATACTATTCCTGAGTTGACAAGTTGCATATATGAAAGACTGAGACTATCGTTATCGTTTAGCTTTTGCATTAAATAGTTGGAAGGGGGGAAGGGACTGAAAATATATTGTTAGACGGATGCTGCGTGCCCATTGTACCAGGGGGAGGAATGCAAGCAGTGTGTTCAGAGGAACAGTGACCTGAAAAATTAGCAAATGAAGAGAGGATGAGATACAACACTGCAGCGAACAGAGACGGGTTGAAGTGTGTCAGTGAGAGAAGTCGAGTTTAGACAAAAAATCTTTGGCTTCAATCTGTTCAGAAATGCTGCGGTGGTAAGTCTCCCTCTATACACATGAGAGCTATGTGCCAAAACAGGAGCAAATCAGCAAGTGAGTGAGGTTTACATTATGTCAGTTTAGCACAGTTAACAATTGCACAGCTATTTGCGACACGCTCCACCAACACAGGAGGCACCAAGAACACAAGATGATGATGATGGAGACTCAGTGCTGTGTTACTGAAAGTGAGAGTAGAGTCATGTTGAACATATGGCCAACCTGAGTGGTAGATCAACTGAGACTTTGAAGCATTAAAATTTACGAGTTTCTCGTTACTCCAAGCTGAAATAAGAAATAAAACAGATGACATGTGTGTTAAGCCTAATCTCACGATTGTTGAGGAGAATGTATTGATGGACACAGCAAGAAGCAGATGGAAATGTGAAAGGTGGCGCCATGAGCGAATGAGCTGACAGGGCTAGGTGTGAATAGTCCATCAAGAAAGTGCCACGCAGGATGAATCAAATGATATCCTAAAAGATCTATGCAGCTCGTGAAAATGCCGAGGATATTAATCACTTGTCATGTGAATGCGCATATGATACGCAGCACTGACTAGGAAATGTCCGCTAAGTGATACGTGACATCTCCATGAAACCAAGTTTGTAAGTGTGAGGTAGAAGAGTCTGATTATGCATAGCCATCATCTGCAAAGTCGAACTGATTCGCACGAAATGTCCACCGATACTTTTTTGATCAGCTATACAACTAAGAAAGTTATTATGCTTAGCAGGAAGAGAGAAAGTACACAGACAACACCCATCACCGATAGCTTTAGATGACCAGTGGCAGTCTACAACTCCAGCTATAGAACGACTGGAAAAGAAACCTGAGTTGAAAGTAGAAAAATATAGGTACAAACTGAAGGAAAGCAATTTGGAAATTAAATTTTTTTTGCTAAATTCTGCTGACGAGATATCTAGCACAACAGCATAGATTTCACCGACATCCCAAAAGGAGGGCGACCCAGAATCAGAGAGAACTATAAAATCACCAGTGAAGCTTCCTTGATCGCCTGATGGTTATAAACGAAAAGATGACTTATAATCCTTCAGATGAGGATAAATTTAAAAACTTCTGAAACGCTTGAGATTAAAACTGAACGACAGATGATCGGGAGCGATTATCCTTCTTTGGGATGGACTAAATGTGAATAAACTGCCAGCAAAAATGAAATGTAATAGGTGACACATTAGACACTGACCAATGTTTACCTAAAGAGTGTGTCGTCACGGATTCTCATTTCTTGAGAACAAGAGGGACGCTATCAGCACCGGGCACTAACTAGTTTTAAAGACAGTAAGGCCAGAAAGTATACATCTTTGTAAGAAAAATATTAATGGAAGAAATGAAAAAGCCTGATAGGGGAAAATATGGATGAATAGCATTAATATCATTCAAAGCATAGTAAATGAGGTGTGATCAAAGAGTTCAAGCTTATCAGAGAAACAACTACTGGACCATCTGGTTGGAAAACAGGAAGGAAACGAAATAAAAAGTAAAGTTATTGGAGGGGTTTATGGAAATTTGCAAGGAGGAGCGGAAAAAATCTGAACTGAAAAGTTTTGAAGGTGTGGAATGTTGATCTGTTTTTCCCAGTCGGACATTAGGTACCGTTGCACAAATCAGGCACAAACATAAAGGGCATATGATTTGGTGTTAGGTTTGCACCAGTATCCCATGCAAGCCACTCTCTTCTTGTGGATGACATTAGAACAGCATGATTAAACATTTTTTTTCAATCGTCTGAGAGAAGGAAAATATTCCTCCACGCGGGAGAGGATAACCATCGATCGCAATGCACGGATGCACACTCAGATGGCTCTCGGACATGGAAGAGAACAATCATTCCAAGGAATATCAAAGAAATACTGCATCAGGCCCTCCTAATCAACAAAGCCAATATGTCACACAGCCCACTTATTGGGAGGGTCAACGGACCTTATTGGAGTGACAGAACGGGTTGATGTAATGAGACTTTGGTCAGAGAAGCCTATTAGGGGAAAAGTTGACAAAGTAAGCAGGAGAATTAGGCTATCCACATATCTACATCCATCCATCTATCTATGTCTGTCTGTCTATACCTATCTGTCTATCTATTTATCTGTCCATCTATACATACATACATTCATATAATATACATAAGATCTATCTATCTATTATATATATATATATATATATATATATATATATATATATATATATATATATATATATATATATTTTGCCAGACGCCTTAATCCCGTAAGGGGTGGCCACAAACAAATCGCCTCCATGTCACCCTGTCCCCCGCCATTTCATTGCCCTGCTCCCAGCTCACACACACCCTCTCATATACCTCTCTCTCTCTCTCTCTCTCTCTCTCTCTCTCTCTCTCTCTCTTTTATATATATATATATATATATATATATATGTCAGATCTTATTTGTGGAAACGTATATGAAAGAGGAGTGTGCGAGCTGTGGGGGAGGGCAGTGAAATGGCGGGGAACAGGGCGACATGGAGGCGATTTGTTTGAGGCCACCCCTTACGGGATTGAGGCGTCTAGCAATAAATAGATAGGCAGGCAGATGTTGGAGGTCTCCCCACGGCGATCTGGGATATCGGAAGTATGTTGTACAAGCTACTCTAGATCAATTACTCTTTGAATCCTGTGATGTATTTCTAGTTTCATTCTGGATACCGCTAAATAATGTTACCGGTATTCAGTTCTGGAGAGACATTCTGGAAGTGGTTGAGTTACTTATACTGTTCATTAACCCCTTCACTGCTAGATGTCTGTCAGAAGTTGAATAAAACTGCCTAGTGAAGGGTTAGTTGTAAAAGATGTCTGTATGATCAGATATTAGTATGTGTAGCAGTCTCAACCCACACTTTGACTGTGTAGGTGTGGTAGAGTCTCCAGCCTCGGAGTGCTGCGTAAGGACACATACATGACTTCTTGTCCCACATCACTCCCGCGATAGTCTCCAAGAAGACAATGATACTCACCACCCTCCTTCTTTCAATGTTTTCAGGTTTACGAATTTTTCCATAGGCGAATATTTCGTGGGAGAGGAGTAAGTGTGGCAGCATTATTCGGCGAAAAGCCAATAAGCCGAGCAGTAAAGTTAATAATGAGGTCCGCCAGGTTCCTTATCACCACCCACAGCTCCCCAGACGCATCCCCGCCCCTCACTTGTGCGCAGAGTCGGGGCCCAAATAGAGTGACTGTGGAACGCAATTAAGAGTTGATTCATGTGCCGGGGTGACGCGTTCATCTGCATCAGGACTACATTTCTGGTGCTCTGGTATGCAAATATTCGAAGCGCCTGAGCCAACACCCAAACTTTTGCTTGGTAACTTGGGAAAAAAAAAAAAAAAAAAAAAAAAAAAAAAAAAGCGCTGACCTTTTTTTTTTTTTTTAATCACCTAATCTATTTTCATACAGATGGCATTTTTCATCCAGGCATGCTAAAAATAGTATTCACGATTTCACAGTTTTATAAGTGTGTGTGTGTGTGTGTGTGTGTGTGTGTGTGTGTGTGTGTGTGTGTGTGTGTGTTCCTTTACCTTTTTCTCATCTAGCCTTCTCATACTTCATGCTTTCATTATTTGTGCTATGAATGAAGTAAGTATATACAGTACATACAAAGATATAACACTCCGGATTCGCGGCAATGGCTTATATGATCAAACTTCATAAAGAGCCAAAATAGTAACAGTCAGTTCTATATCATCCCTTTCAGGCAGCAGGGGCTCCAGGCCAGGCTACCGCAAAGAGCCAATTGAGAGTTGGGGGCCACACGGAAGTTCAAAATATCGACAATGATAATTTTCGTAGTATTAACACAAATCACTTTTAAAATCGCTGCCAAGTGAAATGGCTATGGCATAAAATATCAAGTACTTAATGAACAACTGTGATGCCTCGATACTGCCATACATTAGGAAAGTATAAGAAAATTTCTCAAACACCGTGAAAAGATGGACGGTCTTCGTTGCTGTACTTTCCTTATTTACAGCTAAGTCGACGCATAACATTGTTTAGCAAGCACATGATTATTTTCACACGGCATCTATCAATTTCGAAGCGATTCTTGCTGATACTACGAAAATTACCGGTATCGATATTTTCAGCTTCCTTGTTGCCCTCCAGACGCAGCATTTAAGAGTAGGAGATCGACCTACTATCCTGGCAGCTTTGTATATGACAGAAAAACCTTTATTCACTACTTGAGAGTTAGAACCGTAAAGTCAAACATATGAACTTCAACCCCGACCTCAGTTTTACATTCATTCTGCTGTTGTTTTCTAATTTTCATAGGCTATGGATTAAAATAATTTAAAAAATATTCTCAAGACAGTCTTTAACTTCCAGACCCCCTCTTCCACTCCCTCAATAATCATAGCGACTTCAATACACAACTGTACTTAATAATGTTGCGAAGTTCTCCAACCCTTCCAGAACAATTTTTTATTTTTGCTGTCTCCAGACCAATATACTGAACTCAGAAAATATTTTTATATGAAAGAGGTTCATGAGGACTGTACATAACCCAACCAGGTCTAAGGAGTCTCCAATAATAAAATCGTCTCGAGAGGGCAGGACCAAAACAGAAAAACGCGTCATTCAGTTGAAGCGATTAATAAATTCCCAAACCTTTTCCCAGTCTGTCTAAGTAATGGCAGTTTTAAAAAATATCATCAGAACAACTTAACACGTCATTATAGTTCCTAGTCATTCCTATCTTTCTGAAGCTTTAACCCAGCATCAACTGAATTCTTGATTTGCAGCATCCCAATATGATCTCTGCTTCTTCCTATCTCCCTCAGACTTGAAGCCTGCATCCCCAATGATTAATTCTCCCTCACCTCATTCTTGAGCTTCCTGAGCTCGTCCTTGAGCCCCTCCTCGGCGGAGTCCCACTCAGACTTCCACTCAACCACTTTGGACTTGAGTCTCATCTCGAACTCCTCCTCCTGGTCGTCGATGAGGCGTTGCATCAACTCGAGTCGCTCGGTGGCCTCTCTCATCTTGCTCTCATGTTCGCGGGCTTGGTCTCTGTGTGGTGGAGGAAAGCGGTTTATGTATTGTCCTGGCTCATTTCATAAGGAAATAAAAATACACGAAGTGGTGAGATCATAATGAGGTCTGCACGTTATTTGGTACAGCGGGCTGATGTGGTGTGTGTGGGATCATTTGGTAAGGAATAAAAACGATACCTGAGGTGGTTGGGTCATGACGAGTAGTGTTGATTCTATAGTAAAAAAAAGAAAGAAAAAACAACAATACTGGAGGAGAACGTGTTGATGTAGTTTGCAGGATTACTGGGTTGACATCATACAACTTAACCCCTTCCGCATGTGGACGTCATTTTCGTCATATTCTTGCTACCACCAGTTAGTTTTACTCAACTTATGAAGCTTTTCGAACTAAAGTGGATAGGTTTAGACTTCATTAAACCCTTTGCTACGAGGGAACTCTCCTCGGTAAACACAACAGTCTCGTAGCAGCAAGAATATAACTTACATCCTCGAGCTGGAGAGATTAAAACTGTTCAGGCATATAGAAAGAATAAAGACGGGGAATCTGATGAAAATGATACGTGCGCCAATGACATGAATGAGAGAAGGAATTAGAAAGAGGAAAATCGAGAACAAGGGAGGGTGATCTGGCATTGAAAAGGGAACGATAATTTTGCTGGAAGCGTATAAAATATATTTCACCCCTTCACCTCAGTGATGTGTTATTTACATTTATTCATGCTACATGTACCTCCAGGAAGTTTTGTCAATTAACTAGGCGGAAATTTTCGTCTTTTTGCACCTTATTTCCGTAAGCTCAGTAGCAGAATAAGAGCATACAGTGACTCAACATCCTTCCATAGAACACCTTTGAGACTAACATCATACTCTAGTGCAATTTATTTATTTATTTTTTGCTATAGTTCAATACAGAAGACAGAGAAGTGGCTGTTATACGCCTAGTCAGAGTGATCAATGTACGAGTATATAATTATGCGGTGATGAAAGTGAAATGCCAAAGTTACTCAAGGCTCCTGTAGGTTTCTCCGTTTGCAAGATCATTTAGTCGACGTAGTGAAAGTGAAATGTCAAACTTACTCTAGGTGACTGTAGGCTACCGGAGGGGCAGGAACATTTAGTTGGTCAGCTGAAAATGAACAGCCAAAGTTACCCCACGCTAGTGTAGGTTTCTGTGTGTGGAAGACCATTTAATCGGTGTGGTGGAACTGAACATCTACGTGACCCCAAACTCGACTAGGTTCCTGGTCAAACAAAACTTTCTGATAGCGGTGGGAGGAGGGATGGAGTGGGGGTTGTGGTGGTAATGGAGTGTCAGTGTGGTCAAAGAGAAGCAAGAGTGATCTGTATGGAAAGTTAGATAGTGAATGGAAGGGATGAGGCGATGTGTATGGTCCCTGTGTGGAGGAGGGGAATTGGATGACAGGGCAGAGAGGAAGGAGATGATGTGGTGGAGGGGATTAAGTTGATATGGTGGAGGAGGTATGGTCTGATGGAGGGGAACAGGCTGATATAGTAGAGGGGAATGGGTTAATTTGGTAAAGAGAGATGGTGTGGTGGATGTGAGTGATCTGATGTGATTCGAGAAGATTGGTTGATGCAGTGGAGCGGAGAGGGAAACGGAAAGTGGTGGAGAGGAGAGGGGAACAGAATGCAGTGGAGAGGAGAGGGGAACGGATTGTGGTGGAAGGGAACGGGATGCTGTGATGAAAGGGAAGGGGTTAAATAAAGTGTGCAGGATCATTTGTTGAGAAACGTGGAAAGAATGCTTAGAATGGTATGGCCATATAAAGAGATGGGTGTGTCAGAGTAAAACAATGAGATGACTGACAAAACTAGAGAGAACATTAAGAACAAAGAGAGGTAATATGCCCAGAAAAATGGGAAGATGGTGGCTGTAAATGAGGCACTTTTACACACACTTTTATTTTTTAAGGGGCTAAGAATTTGAATTATTTGGAGGATTTTACCTCGTGTCAAGAAACTGCCACTGGAGGCTTTTATTTCATGTTAGGCAACGGCCACTGGTTAGGTTCAAAAGCATCACCCATTGATATATAGCGTGCGCCTAGCCCAGTTGGCTAGCTTACAATAGATTTGTTGGGTAGTTATTCTGTCCAGACCACCTTTCACAGAATGTAGCGTCAGGCAATACAGAGACAGACCAGGTAAGAGGAAGCAGTAGGGAGGGAATGCGATAGGGAGAGTTGTAGGTGAGAGAATTAGGGTAGGTGGGATGAAGGTGGGAAAATATTAATAAACAATCTTAATGGTCTAAGTAAAAACTCAGGCAAGTGGGAAGTGATGATAACGTGAGGGAGTGTGTGAAAGCGGACGTGGGGGGGGGGGGACGCCATGTGGATAGCTTACTCGATCTTATCTGAGAAGAGAAGAGCCTTAAGCTTTTGAAATCTGGCAGCTTATTGGTTGTGCGAGTGTATTCATTATCAAGGACGCATATTAATTTATTTTTATTATAATGGTTACAATAACGGTTTGACGGCAATATTGCCCAAATATTATATATAGTTATGTGCATAGCCTAGATAAATGTAAAAACGGTGCCCTACAAAGTTTTTCAGATGGCCTACATACGTGTGAAACTTTGAATTCTCGGAAAAATTCAAAACACGTCCAGGTATAGTTTCACGAGAGTCTTGATTTTTTTTTTCTCATGTTCAGGTAAATTAAGGTAAGTTATGTCATTACTGCGAAAGTTTCCAAAATCTAACCAGGTAAAACATCGGAATTCCCATTGAAATATACTGCTACCTGATGTCTGGTGAACGGTAGACAAGTGGCTGGGGTTAGGCCGCTCGTGGGATGTCCCTCTTGGCTATGTAGATGAATATTCGAATTTACTTGAGAGCGTTTGCATTATGCTTTCTATTTTCGCATCAGTTAATATTACTGTTTATACTTTCGTATACCGTAATCAGTAAATTTTCTATCTTTTTAAGTTTCACATATCTAGTTACAACTTGCAACTGTGAGATGTGGATCCGTTGATTTCCCATCAAGACTTTAGGTTGATCTTAAAGACTCTGTATTACTACTGGATTCTATATTGGGAGCTTTAATGTTACACCCACGGAGTGTAGCTGATCTCTAACTCTAATACAGTCGTTCAGGGCACAGGTACAGAGTCCTTTGTGTACTGCCCAATGTCACTCCTACATTGTTTACTGATAGAACTGTCTCTCCAGCAGAATTTGCAAGAGGTCTGCTGTCCTCAGTTTGACTCGGATGTCCACAGATGCCTCAACGGGAAACATCTGGTTACTTACTCGTGCATTTCTCACCCTCTCTGGATGAAGCAGACATCTCCCGATATTTTTTTTCCTAGCTGATACAGAGATTAATAGAAGGTAGAAGATAATTTAAATAGTAAAACAACACTGATATTTGAAGCAAATGATAAGAAAAGTATATGACAATCCATCCATCCATCATCCAGTCCTACATTGCCCCATGAGGAACATAGAAGCCCAGGGCTAGGCAGTTGGTCCCGACATTTAAGATGAGAGTGACCAGCCTCACTCATCCCTGAGTGGCATTACATGAGCAATCAACCCCAACCACCCCTTGCATATAAACCTTCACCGGCTCAATCCGATTGGAGCGCTATAATTACCCACTAAACCACCAGGCGCCAAAATTTGGTTATATGGTTACCACCCAGCGTAGTAAATGGTTTCCTGGTGCACAGGAAACCATTTCGCTTGTCACTCAGTGTAGAGTCACCCACAGGTAGAAGGAAGTGGAAAGAATGAAGGAAAGAAACACAGAAGAGGGAGTGTAAAGTCACCCGTAGGCAGAAGGACAAGAAAAGAATGAAGGAAAGAAAGACATAATAGAATGGAAGGAAAGAAGGATGGAAAGGAAAGGGCAGACACTCGGGAGCAGCACAACATCGAGTGAGTGGATGGTAAGCGCCCCCACCTACCACAATATATGATAATACATTATAATAATTATACAACAAAGCTGTAACAAGTTATGGGCTGCAGGATATTTAAAGGTGACCATGACATACAGCTACTCACCTGTGTCTACCATTCATTTTCCACTGGAACTCCGATATTCTACAAGGCTGGATTTTACAAACTATCGCAGCAACGACATAATTTACCTTAATTAGCCTGGATATGAGAAATAATCAAGGTACTCGTAAAACTTTACCTGGACGTATTTTGATTTGTCCCGAGAATTCAAAATTTCACACGTACCCAGGCTAACTGAAAAACTTTGTAAGGCACCATTTTATAGTTAATGTACGCACATAACTACTGTATATATAATATTTTATCTGGACAATACTGTCGTCCAACGGTTACTGTAACCTTTATAATAAAAATAATTTAATATGGGTCATTTATTATGGCTACACTCGGACAATCAACTGCCAGCTTTCAAATGCTTAAGGCTCTTCTCAGATTAGATCAGATCGTATAAGCTATAGTGGTACTAGTAGTAGGACGGCGAATTGTTCTTCTTTTGCTGGAATGTTGATGATGATGACTGTAGTGGTGGTGGTGGTCTTGGTGGTGGTGGCGGCGGCGGGGCGGCGCGAAGCACAAAAGGGTACTTTTGAGTAAGGAAGTGAGAGACAAGGATAGATGAGAATGCGATTTTTTTTTTTTTTTCGGAGAATTCAGTAAAAGTTGTCTCTGGGCGTTAACTAATGAGACTTGCAAGCTTCATGTTGGAGAAGAAGAGAAAGGAAGTGTATGCGACAGCAAACAAAATGTGAAAATGAAATTATATTGGTTGTAATAAAAGGGAGATAGGAAACGAGAGAGTAAAGAAACGCATTAAAAGAAGGATGTGCTGGGAGAGGCAATATATTGCCCTCAAAATATGACTCTTCTTTCTTCTATGTATCTCTCTGTAACCAGGCGCTGTAATCCTGTAAGGGATGGTCGCAAACAAAACGCCTCCATATCGTCCTGTCCTCTAACAATTGGCTGCCCTCCCTTCAACTCACAACCTCCCTTCTCATGTATCTACTTCATCTTTCCATCTAATTCTGGGCCTCCCCCTCCCCGTCCCCCTCTCCCGCTCCACCTCACTCACACTCTCATAATCAGTCTCTCATTTTCTCCTTTCTTCTTGATGCAAATTATTAACAGCCAAAAATCAGTTGTTTTCCTAGAATTAATAAGCACCTTTTCATGTCTGTAATACTGTACTGCACTAGGGCATAATGTACGTAATGGATTTTCACATTATCAACAGGACACAAGGCATATCAAACCAGCAGTCCAAATGCACATATTTTGCCTTTCATCAATAATCATATATGTTTCACCGTTAATAATGCCTAACCATACTACTGACCTTCTGGTAACATATATTTTATTTCTGCTACCTTCAGACAATTTTATTTAACTTAGGAACGACTTTTCAAAGTAGGCAGTTAGATATGGCCTTCATTATAATCTTAAATACCTCACAGGAGACGTCTTTTGGAAGTTTAATAAAATCGTCTGGAGATGCCATCAGGCCACTGAAAAAACAAAAGACGTCATCACAGTGGAACGATTAAATATGACTGAAGAGTGGCTGGTGACACATTGCGCTGAGACAGAGAGAGAGAGACAGAGAGAGAGAGACAGACAGACAGACAGACAGACAGACAGAATCACAACCTTATATTCAGCCTCTACATAATGGAAGGTTTAAGTTATTCTTCCTCTCTCTCGCCTCTGAAGTTGCACAGTCCTGATTTCCACTAGAATCTAAACAAGACTATGTGAGATCAAGAATTCCCAACCAGGAATTACTACAATTAATAAAACTATGAAAACACGATAGTTCATGCCGGTAATATATCTTTTATACTGTTTATACATACATATTGACAGACAGATAGACTGATAGATAGATATAGATACGCTATATAGATATAGATAAATTGACAGACAAATAGACTGATACTGATATAGATAAATGGATAGATAGATATAGATACATATTTTATTTATTTATATATACTAGTCCTTGCCCGCAAAAATTTGTGGGAATATTAGCCTTTCCATCACAAAATGTTAGCATATACCACTATTTTTGTGTCCATACCGCTATTGAGCCCACAATGACCACTTCTGACCAAAAAGTCGAAAAAATGATTTTCGCACACTTTTCCGAATCGCGATGTCCAACAATTTCGCGGTGTCGCGTCGCGCGCAATCGCCAATATTTGTGTATGGTATTTTTCTAACACTCCCTTAACTTACCTCGACCTAATGCAAAATCATTTAGGTCGATATCTATTACCGTTCCCGTGAAAGAAACACACACACACACACACACACACACACACACACACACACACACACACACACACACAGCTTGACTTTAACAGATAGACCGACAGACAGACAGAGATAAATAAGTGTGTGTGTGTGTGTGTGTGTGTGTATATATATATATATATGACAGTCACGAAGAAATGAACTGCAAAGGATGTAGAGCCGTAGTATAGTCTTATGTGCCCTCGAGCTACGTGATATAAGTTGTAAAAGGACGGAAATCTGGGCCATATTAAAGTGAAAGAATTTTGGTTACGATCTCTCCTAAGCCAACGAATATACGGCACATGTCATGAAATCTACTACCCAAACCCACCACCCTTCACTCACCACTTCAACTTCTCATACATTCACTCATTCCATTCCTTCACTCACGTAAGTGAGTTGGCTCGTATTTATTTTACTTTTTGCCAACTCGAGATGATTCTATTCAGTCTAATCAAAAGAAAACTTTTCGAACAAGAGGGGTCCGATATGACCATCTCTAGGGCCATCACTTTCGGGAATTTCTCCTATGCTGGGGTGGAATCGTCTGGGAATACCAAGAACTCAATAACAAAGACATTATTGAAATGGATATTTTAAGGGCCACCATCTAAATTCCTTTACCATTTCTATTATCACATCACCCTCGTCCACAGACGACTTTCTCTCTCTGTTCGATGTCCTTTTACTGTTTGATTACGAAAACTTTATTCTCTACTTACATATCATTCAGCTTAGAAATGACCCTCGAGGGGAAGGGGTTGGCAGTAATGCAATACAAGAGAAGTAGCTCTCGAAAGGAAGAAGTCAGACCCACTCTTCACTCTGTCTCTTAGAACGACATCCTCTGAGCTAAATCACCTGGTGGAAGCAGTAATAAAATACAGAAAGTGCTAACGTACAGAAGTAAACCACGTCAGCATCACCTTAATCCTCTCACTGCGATGGTCGACATTAGGCATATTATTCTCACTAATTGTAGGCGACTTAATGTGAAATTCTGCGAAGTCACAGGGCTAATCACACACACACACACACACACACACACACACTCTCTCTCTCTCTCTCTCTCTCTCTCTCTCTCTCTAACCCTGTCATCCCGGGTACATCGTAACATATTGTATCCCTGCTCTCTACAGGCGATTTTATTCAACTTTGCACAATACCCTTATAACGAAGTGGTTAATGGAGGCTTTATCTCATCCTTGCAGTTCGAAAAGTCTCCCCAAAGAGAAATAAAATCCACCAGGAATGGTAAAAATGAATGTAAGACGGCGTCCTCGGAGTTAAGGGCGAACTAGGGTGACAGTGTTTGGATACTTATGCTTCAAAATGCAAAGTGTAGTGCAAACCCATATTTTTTAAGGCCATTTATGGAACGCCTGTGGTTATTACGTATGGTTAGCCTGCATCCCATTCTATACAACGCAGTCAGCACCCATATAGGAAGGGCAAATACTTTCCATCATCGTCACATACTTAAAAAAAAAAAAAAAAAAAAAAAATTGGGTCTACATTTCATTTTTCAGCTTCGGGTTTAAGCATACGACCATTATTCTCATCCACTATTGGTGATTTTAGACAGGAAAGAAAAAGCCTTCGTATACAGATAGTTAACAGCGGTCCATTCTGTCACTTGAGGTCGGTTTACTGAATATTCTTACTAACTCCAGGCAGTTTAATTCAGCAAAGACACTTCCTACGTAGTCAAGTAGTTAAAATCATCTCTCAATTCATTTCGCTGGATGGTACATTTAATCGTTATTTTCATTTACTTTAGATGATTTCTGTTAACTCTTCACGACTTTATTGAACAGAGGAACCCTACGTAGTTAAAATGCTGACGCCTTCACTACGCCTCTGTGTGTGTGTGTGTGTGTGTGTGTGTGTGTGTGTGTGTGTGTGTGTGTGTGTGTGTGTGTGTGTGTGTGTGTGTGTGTGTGTGTGTGTGTGTGTGTGTGTGTGTGTGTGTGTGTGTGTGTGTGTGTGTGTGTGTGTGTGTGTGTGTGTGTGTGTGTGTGTGTGTGTGTTCTGAAGGCTTCGGAGGCATCTAGTAGTGAAGAATTAGAAACAAACTCTGTCAACCCCTTCAGCCCATGCTCCTAAGCTGAACAAATACGTATGGTGGGAGCAAAAACTAATTATTAAAGGTGTCATTATACTAAACTGGTTAATCCATCCACGAATCCCACTTCATTCGCCACACAAGTCCTCCATGCACGTCTCATTCACTAGGATGATAGAAATTTAATGTTACAATCTGAATCGTTCCTTTTGTTTTTAGTAGAGACAAGCCTACAATGTCAAACCATTAATACATCACAGCCTTCATTATTAACTAAATAACCCCTATATACATATCTCTTGTCTCTTCATTTTCACTGCACAGACCCTTACCTTTATATGAATCTCTCTCGTCTCTTCATTTTCATCACACTGACCTCCTCCTTACTACTACCACCACCACCACCACCACCATTCCCTCTCTAATAATTTTCTCAGCCTCAAAAATACCCAAGCCCAAGCAGGTCCTTCTCTTTTCCACCAAAACGATTTTCTCACTTCCCTATTGATTCCTTCAACCATTTTCCCTCCTCCCTGCTGTCCAAGACCAGCCGTTAGGCTTTCTTTTACCTTTACCAAAGTCACGCTCTCACGACAAACACCACAGTTTTTACTCTAGTGACCTCCTGATACATTGATTAGGCAGAGAGAAATCCTAAAAAGTAATGTGCTTATATCCTCACTCTTTTATTTGTCACGTAGCCTCCCATACATATCAACTAACCCCCTTGATTTGCCACAGAACCCCGATTTACATCCGTCTCCTCTTTGGTTCCTCATCGTACCGGCCCCTCCCCACGCACACAATTCCCTATTCAACCCTGTTTCCACCTCCCTGCTTCCCACTCTCTCCACCACCAGACGATGCGCTCCCAGAATCAAACACGGGCCCGGAGTAGCTCTGGCTCTTCTCTTTCACCAAACCCACACCCTCACCACCGCCAACACCAACTTTCCATCTTCTATCCTCTTTCCACCTCCCATACATATTTTTCAACCCTTCACTCACTACAAAACTTGATAAACGCATCTCCTTTGCCCTTCTACATTCCATCAAGTTCTTCATCACCTGCGCCACCACCACCACAGTTCTCCTTTCACCCCTGTTCCCTCCCCACTGCTTCCCAGCCCTGCTACCACCAGGCGTTGTGCTGGGCCAGAAACCTACACGAACCAGGGGTAACTTTGTCTGTTCCTTAAGACCACGCTGGACCGAGAATACTAACGAGGCCTGAGCCGGCACGTCCCTTCCCTGGTAATCCCGAAGTCGGTGCACCATCCCTGTGTCTTTTCGAGAGGAAGGAAAAACTTGCTCGTGTCTGGGCGGCAATTTGATTCAATTCTTGCCCCTTCCCACAAGAGCAAGGGAGGTGGATTCCCTGGCATGCAATAAAAGAAGTTGCAAATACAAGACTCCTCGTTTAAACATGCTCGTATAATAGTAATGCATGCCCAAACATTTCAAGGGGGAGAAGTGAACCAAACAGAGTATTATATTGGTTTATTCTTGGTATATTTAGATGGTTGTAATAGATTAAGACAGACTTTTCGGATGGGAAGAGTTAGACACAGTTTTCATCAATCCCTCACTGCTTCAGATCTGCCCCAAGTCAAGCAAAACCGTCTGCAGGAAACAAGACTATGGAGTAAAATGAATAACCTGACCGAACGTTTTAATTCAAGTCCCTTCCCCCAAGAGCTCGGAGTTAGATTCGACAGCGTGCTATAAAAATAACTGCAAATATACAACTCCCTTTCTGAACATAAATCCAAACAATCCACCAGAAAAATATTAATCAGATGACATATTTTACTGGTTCTTTCTTGCCATCTCAAGAGGAATATATTAAGATTACTGACAGAGTTCTCTGACTTGAGGAGTTACATAATGCCTTCATCAATCCAATCCTACACACACACACACACACACACACACACACACATACACGGAGGAGCGCACGCGCAAGCACGCACAAATACACATTCACAACCACACATATACGTACAGATGAGTGCATGTGAGCGCACACGCACACTAGAAAACACACTCATACCCACACCCACACACACACACACACACACACACACACAAACACACACACACACACATACACGCACACACATTCACGAGCTCACTAATATACACAAAAACATACAAAAAAATATATATATATGGGCACACAAACATATACACTGTACAAACAGACACAAAAAGCACAAACACAAGAACATGCATACAAACATACAAACAAACAAACATGCATACACGGGCACACTCTCTCTCTCTCTCTCTCTCTCTCTCCTTTGACGTTTCCTTGGCTGCCCATTCCTGAGTGCAGTCACATTGCATCAGACGGAAGCTCCTTTCTCATTTTTTTTCTCGATTTCACATTTTTCTTGTCCTCTCTCTCTCTCTCTCTCTCTCTCTCTCTCTCTCTCTCTCTCTCTCTCTCTCTCTCATCGTTTCTTCCTCCCCTTCCCTCCCTCTCTCCCTTCCTCTCCTTTTTTTTTTTCCCCTCTTTCCTTCTCTCTTTCTCTTCCTCTTTCAATCCACACTTCATCTCCTATCTTCTCTTTCTTTCCATCTCTCTCTCTCTCTCTCTCTCTCTCTCTCTCTCTCTCTCTCTCTCTCTCTCTCTTTTCCTGACTTCCTCCCCTATTACAGTAACTTTTTACCCATTAATCCACTCTTTCATTCTCCTCAGCTTTTACACTTCCCCTCCCCGCCTCATCTTCAACTTTTATTTGTATCGTTATCTTTCTTTAAGCTGCAGAGAGAAAGAGAGAGAGAGAGAGAGAGAGAGAGACTTCCATTTTGTATACTTAACTACTTTCTCCCTTACCCCCCAAACAATGCTCTCTCTCTCTCTCTCTCTCTCTCTCTCTCTCTCTCTCTCTCTCTCTCTCTCTCTCTCTCTCTCTCAACTATCGATTTTTTTTCCTTATTCTTCCATCTGAACATTCTTAGTGAGTTTTATGGATCTCCATGATTCACCTTAACTTTTCCTCTTATTTTTTTATTTATTTATTTTTTTTTATTAGTATTATCCGTCCTAACTTCTGTTTATCGTTTTCCCATTTCTATTAATTTTTTTTCCTTTGTTTTCTTTTCCTGTTTCAAGCTGTAGTGCTGTCATACGTTTTCTTTATCTTACTTCCCTGTCATTCTTTTTTTCCTTGTTAAATTTCTCTGCCTCTCTTCTCTTCCCCAATTGATTCTTATATTTTTCTCTGACCCTAGGTTCAAAGCTGCTTATTTATCAAACTTGCTTCGAATTTCCAAACTTTTATATATTTCCCTCGAACCAGCGACTATTTTCTCCCTCTTCTTACTCCCTGTCTGATATCTTTTTTTCCCCCTCGCCTGCTGTAGTTCCCTTTTTTACCGTTTTCTTTGCTCTAATTTCCATGTTATGATTCTCTTTACGTCTACTTTTATCTTTACTTTCTCGATGTTGCCCTTGCCCTTAATGCCATATATTTTTCATTTTGTTCAAAAGGTTATTTTGATCTGTTATCTCTGCTTCCCACTTCCAAGTTTCCTTCTTTCCCATGTTTTCTTTGCCCCTCACTTCCAAGCACTGGAAATTTTCGCTCCACTTTCTTTGCCTCTCACTTCCATTATTGTTTTCTCTCTCCAGAACGTCTTTTTTTTTTTTTGTCGTTTTCTCTGCCTCTCACACTCGCCGCCTCTCACTTTCTTTGTCTCTCACTTTCCAGCTCTGATTTTCCCCATTCTTGTCGTCTGGGATCCTGGACAAGAGCCGCGGCCTCTTTATATTCAAGGCCAGTCGCCCCTCGCTCCTCCTTCTCTAAGCCTCATGTATATTTTCATAAAACCCTTCCTTTTCTTCCATTTACCTCCCTAACTCTTGGAAAAGTAGAAATATCTGTATGGAAAGTTGCATAAGGGGAAATAACAAGACATCTCAGTCCGTTCAGAAGTATACATAAAGAAATGTGAGGATGTTTATTTGCTTATTTGTTGGACAGAAAGTACACCTGAACAGAAAAAATATACTGGACTTTGTTTGGGAAATTACATAGAAGAATGTACCTATTCCTTTATCTTTTGCGAAATACCTAATCTTAAATCTCATCTACGATGGCAGTGACCAAAACCTCTCAAAGGTCTACAGTATGTTAGCTACTTCACTACGATTTTGTTTTTGTTTTTTTTGTTTTTTTTAAGGACAACCTGGTCTGGCGGTACCAAAAAGCAGGAGATAGCTGACCGCCTACTCTCCGAAATATTTCCACCCTGAGCTGCCAAATGTCACGCACTTTTGCCAAAGCTCTCTATACTTTCACAGACCTAGTGTGACCTTGAAAAATTCTTTTTCTGGATGACTGTGATATGGCTCCCTGAAGACTACATAGCATTAGTGCCATCCAGCCATAACAGCGATCACACTTCCACGAACGTAAAAAAAATATATCGAAAGCATGATCTTACTACAAAGCGATTAATGGAGCTTGCGTCTAGCATCTTCCCTACGGGTGGCCTCCAGTTAATGTGAAAAATGTCTGGTAACGAGAGGAAAATAACAAGCATAAACCGTATTAATCCCTTTAACCATAGTCGTATTCTCACTTCAGTCCCGGTACCAACTAATGATCTTACTTAGATTCAGAAAGATCCTACAATGCCGACGAGTTTGATTCATACTGGTTCTCTCATCACTGTTAAAGGCTTCCCCTGTGCTAAATAAAGTCGTCTCAAGGTAGAAAACAAAAAATTAAGAAGTCATCGCAATAAATTAGGGACATTACCACCGATTCCTTCACTTATCACCAAGCCGGCATTCCTCACACCATTACATTATTTTCTACAATCCTCGCAGCCTTCTACTTTTGGAATTACGTACAGTTCGCGGCTATTCGTCCTATGTACTTGAGTCTTATTTTCTATGCACTCTATATATACAACTTTTACTCACATTAAACTGTTTGAACGGGGAAAGGGACTGGAGGTCTCTTGGAAAAATGTAGTTAAGTTTATTTTTTTTTTGTTCCTTCCTTGGCTCTTCAGATTCACCAATATTCTGCCTTACTCTTCCATAACCCCCCCCCTTCCCTCTCTCTCTCTCTCTCTCTCTCTCTCTCTCTCTCCTTTTTTTCCAACCCATTTTGCTCCCTCCTCATCACCACTAGCTCTCTATCACCTTCGTCCTGCTGTCTCCCTCCATCCCTGCCCAGACTTCCAGCCACCCAAACTCTCTTTTTAATCATACCAACCTTCCCCTTCGCTTCCCTTCCCTTCATCCCGTTTCCTCGTTTTTTCCTCGCCAGTTTCTCCAGAGTCGGAGGAAAAGTCTCTCTCACTTCTTCCCCCAGTGTTTGGCACCGGAAGATACAGAGGTTTGGGGAGGGTCGAAGGATTAATCTTGCCAGGAAGAATATAATCCGTGAAAACACTCGTCTTCTTGGTACCACTATTACTTGAACTCTTTGTCCGGAAAATTTTATCCTAGACGCTACTGTTCTTAACTTTTAAACATATGTTGTGGGTCTCTATTATATGCCATATACTACAATGTTTTTACCTCTTGCTGACAGTACTGATCTAAGTTTTTGACACTTTTCTTTTTTAGTTATCTGTTACCTGCAAATGTTCAGTATATAATTTCGACAAACTTTATCATTTTCACAAGTTCCTTTAAGGGGCCACAGTTCATTTTTTTTTTGGCTGAAAATGAAATTAGGCATCAATTTACATGAAATTTTACTGGGTAATAGCTATATGTGTGGCAAAACTAATCCCTGAGCTTTATTTGTAAGTGATTAAATCATCAATGATATTTTTAAAATGATTATATGTTTACTCACTTAGGAGCAGTAGTCAGTGAAAGTTAGTTTTCGTTTTTATTTCGTTTTCGTTTTAAAAGGCTCCAACATGCTTGGATGTGACGGCCTTGGTCACCTAATGGCGGCTCTCCACGCTGCACGATCCACTGCAGCCTCCCTGTTCAGTCCCTTAACCCTGAGGTCACACACTTAGGTTAAATATATTAAGATTTTAATGAAAATTTTTTTCTTTTTTTTTTCATATATCGTCCTGAAACTTTCTACACGCTTAAGTAGGTATCATAGCTATTATCCAGTAAAGTTTCATGCAGACTGATGCATAATATCATTTTCAACCAAAAATCTGAACTGACGCCCCTTAATCGACGGTTGCATGTCGTAGAATGAGGATATAACTTTTTTTTTTTTTTTTTTTTTTTTTTTTTTTTTTTTTTTGGGGGGGGGGGGGGGGGTTTGATAAGCTTTCTTATACCAGCATGAAACATTTTGCCAAGATCTCACTACCCGAATCTGTCCACACTGAAATAAAGACCTGGACTGTAAAACAACGGCTGTGTATCATCGTATGCAACAGTGTTTGGGTGCTTGCCTCATCAGCTATGCGCTCTGTCCTATGCATGACTGCACTGAGCTTAGGATCTGTTTTTATCAACACTGTTACTTCGATCTCGTTAATGTTTAAGGCACATCTTGGCTACTTTTTTAATATCAATAATGAGATTCCCGTTCTGTTATGTTAGCCTAGAGTCATTATCTATTTAACCCCTTCACTACAAAATGCCTAAAGTCAGTACAATCGTCTACAAGAACCAAGAATAAAATACAAACGGTGTCATCTTAACGGGAAGACTTACGTATAAAGTTAAATACAACGAGGATGGAAGTCGACGTTTACAGAGAAATATAGACCACCTTTTATTTTGTCTCCCCCTCTCGCTTTGTCATCGTATAAAATCATTCTTGCCGGAAGTTCACTCTCACTCAGCCAGCCCCCGAGAAGAGTGACGATTCTTAATTCTGTAACTAACGTCTAGCTGCTTTAATCTTTTGCATTTCCTTTCTTTGTCTATATCCTTAGCAGAGAATTTGTAGGCATCTTTCTTTTTATAGTCTTTTTTCTGACGGTCAGTATGAGTTCCTTTCGGGGAAGTGGGGGGGGGGGGGAGGTTGAAATTCACACCGCTGTACTGAGCATATCCAAGGCTTTCGACTGAGTATGGAATGAATATCTGATTTTTAAACTTTGCTCCTGCTATCTGCCTTTCTATCTGCGCCCTCATCCCAAACTAATTTCTCGTGTATCTTTCTGCTATAGACAGTTAATGCTTTCCTTTTACAGCTATCTTTAGTATTTTCATGTGGGTTACGTCTTTTCACCAAGCCTATTCCTAATATAATTCGACGCCAAATATTCTGACCTCCACATATACTGCATATACTTCTCCAGTCATACACTGCTGATATCACTCTCTATTTTTCCACCACTTCTTGAAGCGTCCATCAGAACAGTCACTGCAAAATTCAAGCAACGAGATTTGCAAACCGAGCTTCCTATCTGTCTATTACTTCCAATCTGAAAAGAACGATAATAATGAATCAAGCGTCAAATTATTCAGTCGCCCTGCTCGACTTTACTAGCTAGTCTCATGTCTCCAGGCTCTCAGCGACATACGGCTCAGTACTTCACATCTTAATATTTTCGGTGTTTCTTAATCCATGATCGTTTCCAAAGAGATCACATTACTTCAGATAAGAAACTATCTCTTCAAAGACTAGGTGTGATGTACGGACTCCATGCTTTGCTCAACCCTGTACAGTATGGTTAATGATTTTGCACAATGGACATATTCACTCTATGTGAGGTACAACGCTCGTATGACAGGCCTCGCTCCATAAACTTCTCTAAACAAGGTAGTGTCAAAGGCTCTTACCCTCATTAATATCTTCCTTTCACCAATGCCACTCACTCAATCTCTCTTTGTCTCATTGCCTTGATTAAAGCATTGTTGGAATCAGAAACTTAAGCATTCACTTCATGAGATGTCGTCTAATACCCAGTTACTCACACATTTTTTTTTATATAGGTGTAAACAAATCATTTTTTGAAACAGCCTCTAAGTTCGTACTTCCCACTGATCAAATATTCAAACCTTCAAACGCAACGAATTAAGCATATTAAAATAAACGGATTAAAATTTTGCTCGCCCTCCCTCATATGTCTTTTTCTAAGTTTCTACTTTCTGCAATGAAACAGATGAAAAATAATGTCTTACGTATTTTATTTGTCACATAATATTACTCTCACAATCCCACTGTTATTACATCTCATTTACTTCACCCTCATTTTACTAAAACTCACCATTACTGTGCATCATCTTCACCTCCCCTCTCGGTTTCACTCTCACAGTACCTTGCATCTCTCTCCCTCTCTCTCTTTTGCGTCGCTAACCCAATTCAGGAGTGTGCCTCCATTCTCTGTGTCTCTCCATTCATGTCTCCCCCTCGCTGTCTCGCACATCTCATTCCCATTGTACCCCGTCCTCACTCTTCCTCACAGTAAAATTGCTTCATTTATATGCTTTCCCATCTCCACATTCTGAGTTTGTAGTCTCATAAGCACAGGAGGCTCAATAACACCTCGCCTTTACTGGTTTATCTTTGTATACTGTATGATAATATCCTCTTGTATACTATTTCGGCAAACTATAAAATTATTCATGGCATTCTAGGGCACAACACAGTGTAATTTGCAAAATGAGGGTGATCCAAAAACACTGCTCCTCTAGAAACTCATCTGGCAGTATATTGTGAATTGCGAGGACGGCTCAGTCACCTGGTGTGGGCGTGGATGTGGCAGCAGGACTAGGAGGTAAATTAATGATGCAAGATAGGCACTGATTACGCTTACTGAGCCTTCATGCAAAAGACAAGAAATCAGCCGGCGGATTGGAAGAGGAGCGTTATATATGGACCACCCTAAAAGTCGTACAGGAAGATGTGTTTGAAAGTCCCCTAAGCCAGCTGGAATACGATCCTTGGCTTTACCCTCAGTCTCTTTATCTACTGTACATCTCATTTGTAGCCCGTCCTCACTCTCCATCACTCTAAAACCAGTTCATTTATACTTCCCCTCTGCACCCTGTTTTCTCCACATTCAGGTTTATTTACACTTCATTTATTGCCCTTCCTCACTCTCCATCACTCTAAAAACATCATTTGCGGTCGCTCTCCTCTGCACCCTATTTCACCCACACTCAGACCTATTTACATTATATATGTACCCTGCCCTCACTCTCCATCACCCTAAAACGACTTCTTTTATACCCCTCCTCTGCACTTTGTTTTGTTCTCACTCATGTATATATTCTTACATTTTTATTATTTCTGCTCCCTCCGCACTCCCCATCACACTAAAACCACCTCATTTATACTCCTCCTCTACACTCTGCTTTATCCTCATCAGGTTTGTTTACACTTCATTTGTGCACCGTCCTCACTCTCCTCCACCCCAAAACTACTTCATTTACGTCCCTTCCTCTCTACACATTTTGGTATATCCCAACTTAGATTTACTGGAATCCCACTTCACCCATACTCGCTTTGACTGACTCTCTCACTTACAGCCTTTCTTATCTAAAATGTGCTTTATTCTGACTCTCGTTCCCTGACTTTCATCCTTCTTACCTCCACACTGCTTTACCCTCACTCTCATTCTCTCATTTACATTCTTTCTTGTCTCCACACTGCCTTCTGCTCACCCTTAATCCCTCCTTTACATTCTTCTTTATCTCCACACTGCTTTATCATCACTCTCATTCCCTCATTTACATTCTTATCTCCACACCACTTTACTCTCAATCTCCCTCACTCTTTCATTTACAATTGTTTCTCTTCTGCCACTCCATTTTAATCTCACTCAACCAAATTTACTCCCATTGTGTCCCAACCTCACTCTCCCACACTCAAAAACTACTTCACCTACATTCCATTTTCTCCGCACGCTGTTTTATCCTCACACAGCTTTAGTCACACGCCACCCTCTTCTGACGATATTATTTCGTTTTTACCTGCACCGAGGGA
Organism: Coenobita brevimanus; assembly: GCF_032717465.1. Lineage (NCBI taxonomy): Eukaryota > Metazoa > Arthropoda > Malacostraca > Decapoda > Coenobitidae > Coenobita > Coenobita brevimanus. Next base: position 7,530,453 of record NC_136996.1, on the reverse strand, counting down.
CGCCAGGTAGGCTATATCAAAGTGACACGGGCTTACTCTGTTGTTGTTGTTGTTGGTGGTGGTGGTGGTTCTAATGGTGGTGATATTAATGTTAATGTTAGACCGCATCCACGCCAAATGCTTGCTAGCGTCGGCGGGAGTTCTGCATCACTGTAACCCATTGAAGCTTTAACCCGCATCTGCCCGCATCCAGTAGGACCAAATGTATGGATTACGGTGTTTCTAAACTCTTGTCCGCACCAGCAAGCATTTCGTGTGGACGCGCCATAAAGTCATCATCATCATCATCATCATCATCATCATCTGACAGTTTTTAAATGAATTATCTCCATGCCCATGCTGGCCAACCCATCAACAGTTCCCATCTTCACAGGCAGTCTTGCCTCTGCCCAATCACACCACAAGCCACTATCCCAACACCTCCTCTTTCATCCCTCTCTATCCACACCACCCTTATCTATCCCCCCCCTCCCCTCCCCGAAACTAGCATGGAACTTCTGCGAGAAATCCGTTCCCAGTGTTTGTATCTGCCGCCCCTCATACAATCCTCGTCCCTGGCCCTGAATGAATTCGTTCTGCCTCACCCCACCACCGCCCACCATCTTAGCCAATCCCACACACTCCTCTCCGCCCACCCAACGCTTTTTTTCCCTCCCTATCCATTGGATTACACTGTGCCCAACCATCTACAATTTCCCTCCCTCACCTTTGGTTACACCGTACCGACCCATCTACTGAAAAAAACTCCACAGCATATACTTGTTCCGTCATACTCCACTATCCATTTCACTCCGGATCCCTCTCGCCCACTATTTCCTCAACATCCCGACTCACTTTTGGTCTGATGCAGTGATTATTATTTAAACAACTACCTCGACTATCGGGTTACTTACACCGTCCAAATTCACAGGGCATACTTACTCACCCACTACCTTCTCTATCCCACTCACCCTTTCCACCGCCATAGAATACAAGAGCTCGGCGAACCTCACACCAGGCGCCATCTTGTCTACCTGAGTTAGCAAGTGAGCCAGTGAGCTCAGCAGTCTACCTGTGTCCAGGGTTTTGTTGCTCCAGTTTTATTATATATATATATATAGATAGATAGATAGATAGATAGATAATATGTCAGAACACACATACACACACACACACACACACATACATACATACTGGTTTAGATCTATCGTAGAATTTTTTCCCCCAACAGACAACCACGTTCTGGACCAAAAGACCTCCGTTATCTCTACTTTTGACCGACTCGTGTTCTTTGGATATGAATTATTATTCTGGCTATGATTTTTCCTAGTCTTCATCTCGAATGAGTATTCAAAATATATAGTATAATAATAAAAAATATATTGCATCAACATTCAGTATCGTTTATTTGGCTCCTGCTTTCGTGTACAGAAAATCCATTTATCAAACAGCCATACTTTCTTCGTCCATTAGGAACAATAGTCTCTTCCTTACCAATATCATAAAACAAGCACATATCATTGGCAAATACTTATTGACATAAGTTATAACAAATATTATAAAACTGCGCATTATAACAAACTACAAGCACATATTCAATAATAACAATATGCGTTAGTGGAATCACATGGCCGTATAGCAAAAAGTAAGCAATAACAAAATACACATGATCAAATGTTCCAAATTACATTCTAAATACAATACTTTTTTTTTTCAAACATGCATCATATTGATATCCCTTCCTGCCTAATACACCTCCTAATATCAGTTGCTGTACCTTACGTTTGCGAATACAGTGCTGATCTTAAGGCATAAACATTTTACTGTATTGTGAAAAATATTCTCAGTATTTTTTTTATACCATGACAAGTTCACAGATTATTGTCAGTTGTGATCATTTCTGGTTTCGACTATTTTTTCATATTACCAAAGTTGTTCTCGGCATATCAGAAGCTATTTGATGAAACCATATAAGTTTTAATTCAGTCCTCAGTTTATGGTACTTCTTAATCCCTTTATTTTTTGTTGGTTCCCAGCTGCCAACAAGTGTTCACTCTTTTAACATCTTCAGTAATCAAGACAACCTTTTCCCTTCTTGTTGCTGTAACTAGCATAGTTGTACAGCCTGCTTTATTCAGCACTGCACAACAGTGCCTCGGAAAACAGCTGATTTATAACAGGTAAGTCCTGTTATTAAAAGTATATATCCTCCTACTCTGGGACACTTATAACTGTCCAGATTTTAAGTAAAGAATTCTTGGTCGTCCTCTGAGTAACAGCCTGCTACTGGATAACTAAGAGACATCTTTCGTGCCTGCCGAAATTCCAGGCAGTCTGAATGGGGTTCTTCGCTCTTTCCAGAGTCCTACCTGAACAGAGAAGTCAAAAAACACAGATGCCATTTGGTTATAACTTCATTTTAAATGTCAAGAAATACTGTAGCGGACAGTATTACATCAGGATGATGTGAATTCCAGTGTCCTTTCTGTCCAGTAGACATAGTGGTGAAAACACATAGTCGTATCACTGTTCAAGCTGTGAAATAATCTGCTCATACAAGACCTGGTAACATCTGTTCAGTGCCTTACTTGGATGTTTACTTGTCATGAGGTTAAACCACTTGTTGGCTAAGCTGACACATTATGATGTCAGATACTTTTTTGTAATATTTTCACTCAACAAAATATCAGTATCACAGTATAAAGAATGGCTGAAAAAAGGGGCCTTTAATACCTTCATTTTCCCAAAATATGAAGCATTAACTAGGGTATCTATTAACTTAATGACAAGCTTATACTTGTAGTCTTTGACTCCTTGAAACATTGTCAAAGCTTTTATGTGTTCATCTGTAACCTAGTTTTAAGATAATGCGAATTTCTCAACTACTGAATCACTGAGGGTCCAAATGTTACCATTCAAGAACCCATGCTCACAAATCCTCCACAATGTGAAGTACTTCGTACATCATGTGAACAGTTTGTGGTCGAAGGGATGATGAATCTTGTTCATTATCCGACAGTGTCATGATCAAAGCTCAACAAAATAATACATGAGAGACTGTTTTGCACCGCTTAAGTGTGCAGTCACAGTGCTCACATGCAAACATATGTCTCGTGGCTTGCTCGATGAATTCAAGGACCAAAAGGCTTTCAACAAGGCCTCAACTGCCACAATTTCCAACTAAGTAACATGCCACCATCTGTTTCTAACTTGTGGCCACTTCTCTCAACATAAATGCAAGAGCATTGATGGTTGTAATGTCGTGACCCGGTAATGCTATATTACCATGCAAGCAGCTTGAAGATCTAGCATACTGTAAGCCCATTTAGTGAGATATCTGAAGTTAGACAACATTACCTCTCACCCTTGTTAACTGTGGCTACTTTCAAATGCAGGAAACTGAACATTTGATCCAATATAACAGGTTCTGTAGGACGAACCTGAAGTTTTGTCTCAGTGTTTTAATTAATGTAAGGGTTGTTTCTGGGAAAGCTTAAGACATATAAATAGTTGCGCCCCAAATAAACAGTAGCTGAAGGCAATTCGTGGTGGTCCCTTTTGACTGGTTTGATCATTTCATACCTTGGGTCCTCTTACGACTATGCCTATCAAGCAGATCCTACATTACAATTCTTTAGTTAATTATCTTCTGCTCTGCCAGTTTGAGTTTTTCTTTTTTGCGGAGGGTGCTTTGGAAATGTCTACTTGCCAGTTTCATCGTAATTATCTTCGCATTATGATCAGTGTTCTCATGAATGGTTGATGCATGAACTGGAGGTACCTCTTTCCTAGTACAATTCACTGAGATAATGTCCTCTTCAGGTCTGGTTTTATCAGTGGCATACTCACTATCACTTGATAACTCGTTGTTGCACACGAGTATCATCACACTCAGCACAGAAGCGATCAATGTGCAAACGTTTGTTTTGGTTTTGTACATTTGGTGCATCATACATACGTCTTTTCTGAGGAGGTCTTCGTGGCCGAGAAGATCAACTGAATGCAAAATTGTTGGCACAGCGCATGGCTTAACTTTTTTCATTGCGGCAGGTCTATCACTGTCATACCGCGTCTCGTCCTAATGTTCCTGTTGGGGGAAAAACTAGCTATACCACACGCAACGGTGTACTGTATTAAATGTAAATGCTAAGCTCACGAGGAACAACACAGCGTATCATAAAACCCACCATAAACACACAAATAACAGGTCATCACGACACCACAAAGGCACAACTCAATTCAAGGCATATAACACCAGAAACACATCACTGCTCACAAGGACACCCCAAACTCGCGCAATACAATGCAAATCACGCAACACACCAAGCAGATGCATCAAAGGGCACGATTTCATAACGGAACAAGCAATGGGTATAATATTATACATAGTTTTACATCATACATGCACACACCACATGTCTCCATAACAGTAGCCTACATACCACAGTACAAGTGACCACATCACAAGCGCAGCACACACATTACCTCTCACACCATTATGCACACACGTCATTATAACGCCACTAGCAAACCCACCACATCAAAAGTCACCATACCACAAGCACATGCTACTCAACACTATTTAAAGTCTTCAAAACACGATAAGGATCACATACCGTTATGGTAACACCAAGTTTATAAAAAGAAAATCGCAATGCAAGACCACAGTTCAATATTCATTATCACACATGTTCACAGCACACCACATGACTTCCTGTATCACTAAAACACATGACTTCCTGTATCACTAAAACACATGAAATCAGGGCAGCTACAGCAGACATTTTGGTTTATACTTTGAATCTCCTGCCCAAGAGTATGAGTATGTTAAGGCAAGGCACCAAAACAAGGGCATGCAACATATCACACTTCAAGGCTCTGTGCCTGATCTCAGTCACTCTATAATCACGACAGAAGTATGTGATCGTTACTTACAGAACATAATTATGAACAGTGGTTTGACTTCCCATTCTTTCCTTCTTTTAGATCTCTTAGGAAACTGTGCATTGCCTTTCTCATTTCCAGGCAATTAGCACAACCCTAGTCTGTACAGAAAGCCATACTACACTTTAAAACAGACTGACAAGTAGAATGAGAAATAGTGGGAGTATCATCTCTGCGCCTATGTTGTGCTGATTGACTATGACCGTAAAACGTGACTTAGCGAGACAATATGGCGCCTATCTCAGATGACCCGCCTCAGCCTCTAATCCCACCTGGGACCCAAGTTCGCCGAACTCTTCCATTTCCTGATTATATGGAACTTCTCCTTTCAGCCACTAACAACTCTTTTTCTTCCTTGTCTTTAACTCTCACCTTGCCGGCTAGCCTACAAAAGCCATATCTGTAGTATGTATTTCCCCTGTCACGGCCCATCCCCCACCACCAACCTGACCCAACCAACCTGTACCTTTGTACCCATGTCACCCAATTCTGCTTTCGTCACCAAGTCCTAAAAAGCCTCATATGTCATTTCTTTAATCAATATTTATTACAACTGCATTGACGGGGCTGTTCGGCCAGACTGCCTAGGGAACAACTACTACAACTGCATTGATCAGGGTGATTTTTTGCAACATGCATTCAGTCATAACCTAAAACGATTTTTATTGACCAAAGTTGACTTCAATGGCCTGGAGTGATTTCAAAAGATTTAACTGACCGAAATAGTTGTCAAAATATGTTATGTCAAATCAATGCCAAAATGAAATATTCCTTGAATGACTAGAATGGATCTACGCTGATCTGAACAGATATGACTGAACCTAGATTGATCTGAATTGGTCCAACTGAATATGTAAGCAGTGAGTGGATCTAACTAGACCCAAATGGCCGTAAAAAGCCCCTGCACTGGCCCAAATGGTCGTGAGCTGACCTGATAGGATCTGAATGGCCGTGAACAAACCTGAACAAACCTGAACTGACGTAAATGAGTGTGAATGGGTATAAACGATGTCCAACTACCTGGGCGATTCCATCTGGACAATCATCTGTTTTTAGCAGATTTTGCCATCCTACTTACGGATGATTATGTACAGCACAGTAATAACTGCTGTCTTCAGGTACATATTATTATGCTATATAAACATGTATATTATGGATATATACATTAGTATAAATATGCACATGCATATATATACATGTATATGAATATCTTATTATATACACATACATTTATACTGGTATATACACATACATTCACACACAAATCTACGGTATATATATATATATATATATATATATATATATATATATATATATATATATATATATATATATATATATATATATAAAACTCTAATCTTAAATGTCAGAACCAAATTGCCTAGCCCCGGGCTCCTACGCTCCTCATGGGGAAACATAGAATTGGATATATATATATATATATATATATAGTAACCGAACACCCGTTCTTACTGACATCAGCTATTAAAAGCTCACTCTCTGCGTTACTGAAGGGAAGCTGGAGCTCACTCAACACAGTTAGTAAGCAGAATGACGCACCTTTATAAGCAAGAAGTATTCTGTCAAGTGCAAGACTTATTTATCTTTTAGTAAAAACTGTGAAATTTATGACTACACAGGTTATGCATCCTCAGCTAAAGAACACCTCAGGCGAAAGATTTATTTTCTCTCTTGAAAATGGTGAATTTGGGGTTAATACTCAACAAGCATTCCTCAGCTAAATAAAACCTCACTTGAAGGTTACTTTTTTTTATGGTGAATTTTATAGCCTAAATATGTCATGCACTCCTCAGTTGTCATAATGACCCGATATGGATACTCAGTGTCTGTGTTGGCTTGGAGAAAGATCGGAAAAACTAACCACTCATCTGTGTCCAAGGAAGGGTTAAGTGCTGACCGGTACCTTGTATACATAGTGGTGGTAAGACACTGGATTGCTTAGTTTGTTTGAAATGCCAGTTTAGTTGGCATTAACGAATCTTTAACAAACCACTTGTATTGACACTTAGCGACGCATGTATGTTATGCATTGTGCTATCTTACAGTAGGGAAATCATTCATTATGGAAAATATTCATGATATAGGACGAATTTTTCACCGAACTTAATAATAATAATGAAAATGATAATAATAACTAATAAAATAAGGCAACAATAAAGAATCACAGTGAAGTTACATTTTCAGCATATTGCAATGAATCGTCCAAGTGGCAACAGTCTCCTTTGGGAACTTAACCGAACCTGAGGGAACTTAACTAAACCTGAAGTAATTTAACTACACCTGAAGGAACTTAACTGAACCAAAGGAAATTTAACTAAACCTGAGGGAACTTAACTAGACCTGAGGGAAATTAACTGAACCTGAGGGAACTTGAACTGAACCTAAGGGAACTTAACTGAGCCTGAGGGATCGTCTATGTGGGAAGCAATCGTCTACATAAGGAGCATTTCAGAGGCACGTATCCAATGCTAATAACCTGAATGGACCCAAATGACATGACTGACGTTAACTGAACCTGAGGGAACTTGACTGAGCCTGAGGGAGCTTAAATGAACCTATGGAAACTTATCTGAACCTGATGGAACTTAACTATGCTTGAGGGAACTTAACTGAGCCTGAGGAAACTTAACTGAGCTTGAGGGAGCTTAACTGAGCCTAAGGGAACTTAACTGAACCTGAGGGAAATTAACTGGACCTACGGGAAAGTAACTGGACATACGGGAACTTAACCTGAGGAAACCTAACTGGGCCTCAGGCAACTTAATTCGATTTGGAATTCTGAATATAAATGACAAAAACTAGCCAAATGGACGTGAGTGGTAGGAATTGGATGTGAGAGTCCCTGAGGAAATCATGGGGTATTTCGACTACTGCTCCTCTGACAGTGATACCGGCTGGAAGTTACGCTGGGTGATAAGGCAAGTACGCATCGGCAAAAGTAGTTATATATTATCAAGTCTACCTCTACCTTATTCTCACACTTTCTCATACTCCCTGTACATGCTCACAACTCTACCTTCAGACTAGTTCTTCCACCTCTTCCTCATTCTCACAATTTCTCATTCTCCCCATACATTCTCGCTTCAAACTTCTTCTACCTCTACCACTCTCACGCTTTCTCATACTCCCTGTACATTCTCAAAACTCTACCTTCACATTTCTTAATCATTTCTTCTTCTTAAGACAGAGGTTTCAAAAGAGTGAGGTGTGATGTAGTAGTCATAAACCCTTTTACGAGAGGGAGTTTCGTCCTGAGCTAAATAAAATCGTTTTGTGGTAGAAGCAGCAACTTAAAACGCGTTACCTTACTGAAAGGGTTACAGTTCAATCTGCACATTTTCACTCACTTTCTTACTAAATCTGCATCACCATTCTCTCTCTCTCTCTCTCTCTCTCTCTCTCTCTCTCTCTCTCACCCGTAATCCATCTTCCTCACTCCCTCTAACCCTACGCCCTCCTACTCCATCTTCCCTCTCCGCCTGGCCTCTCACCCTCTCTCTTCACTTTCCTGTTTATCGTGTATACTCCCCGCTTCCTTGCTCCTCGCTCCCCTGATCCTCCCTCACTGCTCTTCGCTCACCTGCTCCTCGCTCCCTTCCCCTCTTCCTCTACTTTTCTCCTCTCTCACACTTCACTCTCCTTACTTTTGATCTCAGTTTTATGCAGTTATATTTTCACCATCTAACTAAGACTGATTTGTTGCTTCATTTTCCTGTGTTATGATTTCAAAAGCTCGCTCCCTCTCTCTCTCTCTCTCTCTCTCTCTCTCTCTCTCTCCTGTCCTCATGTCATTTGCTCTTTCATTGCACACAATTAACCTTTTTACATTATTTTATCTTTCTCAATAAATATTTCAATCTTCGCTTATTCCTTTTCTTGCATGTTTAACGTCATTAATCCTTTTCTTGTCAATTATTTCATTCTCCTCTCACTATTAAACGTTAGAACGTTTTCCTTTTACCTGTGTCTCTTCATGATTTTTGTTATATTACATTTCCCATCGCCTTTATCTTTTATATAATCTTCTATTTGGCTTTCTTTTTTTCATATATATATACAATTACGTTTTCATTTTCTTATCATGATATTTTCAAGTGATTTTCCTTTGTTTATATCGTTCTCTTTATGTCTGTTTATCCTCTCTTGTATCGTCACTCAATAGTCCTATCTCTAGGCACTCATCACTAAGTCAAAACTACTCTTATTCAGCAATCCTACAGCCTTCTACTTCACCTTAGAGATAAAACTGCAACTAATCCTATCAATCAAGAATCCTACCTCTTCATCCCCATCTCAGACAAAGGTAATACTACCACAAGGGATGCCTCTCTCCCCCTCCCAGAACTGGATTCTTCTGTTTCATACTCTGTACTGCCTAATCCTCTTATTTTTCTCTGTGTCTCCCCTCCTTGAGCTTCTCGTCTATACTTTCTCTCCTTTTCACAGACTCACCACATTCTCTCTCTCTCTCTCTCTCTCTCTCTCTCTCTCTCTCACACACACACACACACACACACACACACACACACACACACACACATTCGTTATTCATACTCACACTTTCAATCTCACGACCGCGCCCACAAATCACACTAGCACGCTCTCTCTCTCTCTTACACACACACACACACACACACACACACACGCGCGCGCGCGCGCTAGCAGGTATGCACGTGCATTCACACACACTTTCAATATCACGCCCACGTCCGCACATGCGTCCAGCCAGCACTAATACTCTCTCTCTCTCTCTCTCTCTCTCTCTCTCTCTCTCTCACACACACACACACACACCTCCCCTACTATTATTTTTCTATGCCTTCCATCTCTTCTCGTCCCTCCGTACTCTCTCCTCCCCGTCCCTTGCTTTCACGTCTCCCCCCATTTTTCATCTGTAATCCCGGTGTCATCGCCTCTTGCATTATACAAAGCCTGTTGTATCATCATTTATTCCTCTCCCCTCCTCATCCTCTTCCACAAACTGCATAATATTTCTGCCTCCCTCATTTTTTCTGATTACTCTGTCTCTCCCTGCATTTACCTCGCTCCTCACTTCATCGTCTCAGCTTCCCTCTCTTCGTTGTTCTTTTTCAGGGCTGTTGAATCGTTACTTATTACCCTCTTTCGCTCTGTTTTTCCTCCTCCATAATTTGGGTTAGTTTTCCTCTTTCTTCACCCCATTTGCAATGCCTCTCAATTTTCTGTCTTGCTTTTTTCCCTCCATTTTCTTCTTTTCAGAGTGTTTTTTCTATCTTTACTCACAGCTTTTCTTCCCTCCTCCGCGTTGTACGTTAATTTACTTCCTGTTTCTACTCTCTCTTTTATCTTCGAGTATTTTATTATGTCATCCCCTACATTAATTTTTGCTTCTCTTTTCCTCTATTTCGCATCCTCCTCCTCCTCCTCCTCTTCCTCTTTCTCTTCCATCTCCTCCTCGGCCTCTTCACCTGCCTCCTCCTCTTCCTACTCTCTTCTCTCCCATCCTCCTCCTCCTCCTCCTCCTCCTCCTTCCTCTCCTCCCTGCCTTAATGCTATTTTCCTTCCTTCCCTCTCCATCCCATACTTTACAGCCTCTTCACCCTTTCCTTACAGCCGCTCTCTCTCCCGCCTCAGTCCTCACCTTTCTATATTACCTCTGCTGCTGAAAGTGGACGCAGGATGTAAGTGCATTCCTGTTTATCAGTCCGACCACCGCGTTACACAAAATGAATAAATTACGTAATTGATAAATGAATAAGTAAATACACAAAAATAAATAAATATGGGATAATGCCCTGAAAAATTTGCAAGACTGTTCCAATAGATCAAAAGAGAAAATAATCAATCTATGGTGGTAACATGTCAGTTTGTAATTATTTCTGCCTTTCTGTGTCTGTTTGCAAAATAACAAAGAAAAACTGAAGGTTTCACAATAAAATATTGTTCGGATGTTCCTGATGCTTAAGAATGAAGTCATCAAAATCAAATTATGGAGAAAATACCTCACCGAACAAGACACACTCACCACCGTAACTCAGTACCAGATCAGCACACCAAGAATGAGGTGCGCGCTCTGGACAAAATTTATCCAGTTAATCGGTCCATATTTGTTTACTGACTCGGTCCATATTTGTTTACTGACCCAGCTACCACGACGGCGTATTAATCTATTATTGCTACATCCTCATTACTTCATTCAGGTTCAGACTGACGTCTATCAGTGAAGGAGTTCGTGAAGACTATATTTAACCCCTCCAGTTCAAAACTTACCCCAGTGCTGAATGAAACTGTTTAGTAACAGCAAAAATACAATGCGAATTTTTCCAACCTTCATCTTCCATTCCTCGCACAAGCTACTCCTCTTTCGTTTTTACAACCTCTCCCCCTCTCCTTCTTCATTTCTCTTTTCACCCTGTTCATTCTGGTCCCCTCCACCTTTTTACTTACATCTCTTCTCCATCTCTTTTCTCACTTCTCGTACTATCTCCCATACCCATCTGCTCCCCTGTTCTCTATCTCTCTTTATTATGGCATTTTCTCTTCCTCTCATTCTTCACCTTTCACTCCTATGACGGCCATCCTTTATCACCTTTTTTTTATATATTTACATCCCTTCCCCCTCCCAAACGTCAATGTTGTTTCCCACCCCATTCTTCGGGCGCTTCCCTCGCCCTGCTCATCTTCCTACCTCTCGTGTCCTTGCTTATATCTTTTCATATTTTTTTGCTTCCCCTTCACATCTGCCTTACGCCCAACATTCAGTTACTTCTCCCTCCTGATTCATCTTCCTTCCTCTTCCTTGGCACTGTTCACTTTCCTCCACCATTCCTCTCTTCAGTATCTTTCTGCATATTTGGTATCCATCCTCCTTCCACATCCCTCTCCCTGCTCATCTTTTTACCTCTCCCCTGTACCAGCCCACCCTAGTCTGTATCTAGTCTCTTCTATCTCTTCATTTCTTCATTTTTCTACCACTATCCTCTCCCTGTTCACCTCCACACATCTTTCGTCCCACCCCAAAGTCTTTCTACAATTTAACCTTTTACTTCATCCTTCGGTAACTTCCCTGTCTCTGCTTACGTTACTGATGCTGGTGAGGGACGCCTTCACGTGAAGGCACTGATATGACTGGGTGGTGAAGTTGTCCGGTTATACAAACGTTCGCCAACTCCTTCCCTCTCCTCCGAATGGAGGATAGTGGACTGAAGAAAAAAGGGCAACTTTGTCCCACAGCCCACTGAGTTCACGTGCAGATGAGCCTTGGCCTGCAACATTACTAGTGTTAATCTCCGGCCATCTTTTTTCTCTTCCCCTGCGTCTTTGCCGCTCACTTTATGTTTCAGCTGCTTCCCTCCCCCTGATCATGTGTGTGTACCTTTCCCGAAATAGTGCCTCACTTATTTCACTTCTGGCTTTAATTTTCCCAACTCCCTCTTCACTTTCCCTACCTCTCACCTCTCTACTCAGTTTTCCCACTTCTCTCCTCTTCCCATCTCAGTTTTTCTCAATCTCCCCTCTCTTCTTAGTTTGCCAACCTCTCTTCTTCACCGTTTTCCTGCCTCTCTCCTCTCCTCTCCTCTGTTTTCGTCCATCTCCTCTTCTCTCCTCTTCTTAATTTTCCTGCCTCACACCTCCTCTCTCTTCAGTTCTCCTTGCTATCTTCTCTTCACTCCTCAGTTTTCCTACCTCTCTCCTCTCATCAAGTTTCCAACCTTTCCTTATGTTTCCTCAGTTTTTCTTCTTTCATCTGTTCTCTCCTCTCCATCCTCAATTTACTTACCTCTCTCCTTTCCTCATTTTTCCTTCCCCTCTCCTCGGTCTTTCTAACCATTCTCCATCCTCTCCTATCCTCAGTTTTTCAATCTCCCCTCTCCTCACTCTTCCTACTCTCTTCTATCCCCTCTTTTTCTATCTTACTGCTCTCTTCTCCTCCCTCTCCTCCTCCCACCCAAGCCTCTCCATGTACTCTACATCACTAAGCTTCTGTTCATTTAGCCTGCGTATCCTCGCCTTGCACTCCCCTTTCTCGTCTCCTGTCATCTCCCGCATCTCTCCTCTCCTCTCTCCTCTCTCTCCTCGGGTCTCCTACTACTTTGCCTTAGTTTTTCAGTCTCTCTCTCTTCTCTTCCCTTCCTCCATCCACGGCTTTCCTACTGCTCTACCTATCTACCTTCTCTTCTCTTCGCTCCACAGCTTTCCATGTTCTCTCCTTCACTTCTCTCCACCTCTCCTGTCCTCTCACTTGAGCCCGTAGCCGATACCATTCCATTCATTCAGATTGCGTATCCTGGTCTAGTACTCTCACCTCTCTTCTTTTGTCTTCTCCTGCCTCTCTTCTCTCCTTTGTCCTCTCTCCTCTCTTCTCCTTTCCTCTGGTATTTCCTCTTCTCATCTCCCAGCATCTCCTATCTTTGCAGCTTCTCTTTTACTGATATCTCCTCTTCTCTCTCTCTCTTCCTTTTCCGTCTGTTCAGCTTTGGCACTTCTCAATCAGTTTCCCTATCTCTCTCCTATCCTACTTCCCTCCCCATCTCCTACTTCTCACCTCCTCTCCTACTTCCTTCTCCTCTCCTCTCACCTGAGCCTGTCCTCCCACTCCTCGTCTTTGAGTCTCTTCTGCTCATTCAGGTTGCGTATCTTGGTCTCGTAATCCCGCCTCTCCTGGTTGAAGCGAAGACTCTCGTCCTGCGTCTCCTGGTCCTTCCTTTGTCGGTTCAGCTGCAAAGGACGACATACTTAAGAATCGTGTAGGAGTGCTGTCTACCCTTTCCCATCCAGTGACAATTTATATTTTATTTTTGCTACCTCCAGCGATTATATTTATCTCAGGAGTGATCTTTCTAACTACTGTATATGGGTTAGATGGAGTCTCCAATAACTTTTCAGTATGATTAAAAGCATCTAGAGGTAAGAGGAAGTATTAAAAAGAACACATCATCATAATGATGAAATTAATATAACTTATATTGCTGTGATAATTTTGGCTAATGTTTTGTGACCACTGAATTCTGATGACTAACATTGTAACTTTTTATGTAGAATTAACCAAGTTGCATTATTGCACATGTATACAATTTCGCAAAGGCATGCTGTATGTGTGGTTATTTTCATTATTCTTCAGACATAATGGACTTATGTTAAAAAGAATTTTGCTGCAATATTCCTCTTTATGAGAAGTCAATTTCTCTGCTTACATTTACATATTGTATACGCGAGACTACCATTATCCATATTAATATCTATAACATTACCATCGTCGTTATATAGGCCACCAGCAACAGTTACACAAAGGCTGCACTAATTAGCCTGAATAATGACGTTCATCCCCTATGCAGTAATGTAAGCGAAAATTAATATATATCTCCTCAGTCCGAGAACGCCATTTTATTTTATTCTTCCTACCTAGAAAATCTGGTTTAACCTTGGAGAAACCTCCTGCATTGGAGGGTATAAAATCCTCCACCAAGAAATTATCATCCTGACCTTGTTTCTCACCTAAAGTCGGGGTGTGGTGGGATCCTAAACACAAGGAACGAGAATGCACAAAGGGACCTAATCTAACCATGCCTCTTGAAACGAACCAGACACTAATTCCCAAATCATCCAAGCTGTCGAAGCCCTAACAGCAATTCACAGATCCAAGAATCTACATATACAAATAAAGACACACCTACACAACCACACGTGTGTGTGTGTGTGTGTGTGTGTGTGTGTGTGTGTGTGTGTGTGTGTGTGTGTGTGTGTGTGTGTGTGTGTGTGTGTGTGTGTGTGTGTGTGTGTGTGTGTGTGTGTGTGTGCGTGCGTGTGTGTGCGTGCGTGTGCGTGCGTGCGTGCGTGCGTGCGTGCGTGCGTGCGTGCGTATATAATATGTCACTGATGTGGTTATCCAGTGGAGTAGGAGATGGAGCGGAGTGGAACTGGATGAAGGTGGAAGACGTGAAGATAAAGTAGGGATATAAGACTAATGGCCAAAAATACTAAATAATTTTTTGTGAATATCATTGACACCCGAGTTTTGAGAAATTAAGACCTCACTATTCTTCCACTATTAAAACAGCTGCAAGAAAGATCAAATCATTATTGTGTGTTTTCCGTTCCTGGACAAAATAACACTTTGTAATTTCCAATATACTACTGTAGGAGGAGCTATTGTGAGTGTTCTCCAATGACCGACCAGCTTCGCCTTCTTAACAACATCTAACTGGCTAAGAGGAGGATGTGTTAGCTTGTGACTGGTAGAAGCCTACCTTGGTGTAAATGGCTATAGATTTTACTTAAACAAACCACTGGCTTGTTAAGTCTAAGGAGGCAAGCTACTATTCAATTGTGAGGAGCTAGCGGGAGACACAGTTTTACACGGTATTTCACTAGACACATTCGGGATGCATTGCCCACTAGACACGGTGTATCACTAGACACATTTGTTCACTTTGATTACAAAATACACAAACTGAGCATCATTTCCCCTTTTTGGTTTACCTCTCCATATAATACTGGTGTGTGGATCATATCTCGATGACATCAACAACGAGTTATAGTTCCTCAAGCTGTGAGTAAGTAGCTTTCACTTATTGTAATTTGGTTAGGAAAGTGGAATGACTCATTTTTATATATGTATTGTAAGACTACATGGATCCCTTTTTGTAAATGAATCCTCGTTTGTTTTTGTGTATATGTTACATCCATCCATCTATCATCCAATCCTGTGTCACCCCATGAGGAGCGTAGAAGCCCGGGGCTATGCAAGTTGGTCTTAACATTTATGACGTGAGTGACCAGCCTCACTCATCCCTGAGTGGCATTACGTGAGCAGTAACTCCAACCACCCCTTGGATATAAACCTGCACCGGCTCAATCCGATCGGAGCACCTTAATTACCCACTAAACCACCAGGTGCCATAATTTGGTTATATGGTTACCACCCAGCGTTGTACATGGTTTCCTGGTGTACAGGAAACCATTTGGCTTGTCACTCAGTGTAGTCACTCATAGGTAGAAGGAAGAGGAAAGAATGAAGAAAAGAAAGACAGAAGAGGGAGTGTAAAGTCACCTGTAGGCAGAAGGAAGTTGAGAGAGTGGAGGAAAGAATGACAGAATTGGAAGGAAGGACAAGAGGAAAGGGCAGACACCCAAAGCAGCACTACATCGAGTGAGTGGGTGGTGAGCGCCCCCACCTACCACTAAGCAGTGGAAAGTAAGTTAGTTTCCTTGTGAGCTTTACCCTACCGTCTAGGTGACTGATAAGAGGTTAAGTGTGCACCGTAATATATACCCATAACAGTACCGTATATATATATATATATATATATATATATATATATATATATATATATATATATATATATATATATATATATACAGCTCCAAATATAACATCTAAAATTTAGATAGCACTGTAAAATAAATAAATAAATGAAGAGGGCATTAAAAATTAATAAATAAATAAGGCAATAAAACAAATACATGAATATGTAAAAAATACGGCATTACAAGTAAATAAGTAAACAAATAAATTTAACACTGCAATACTACGCACTCATTTATTTTCTCCCCTAATGAACCGCTCAGCCACAAGCATAATCCCGCTGATGCAGGCTGAACGGACTCTGGACTCTGCCATAAGAAGATCAAAGGCTGGTCTGGCTAGTTAGTTACAATCGGGCGGAAAACACGGGCCGGAAAATATAACTAGACACGCAAAACACTTACAGTCGGATAGATGCAATATCGCTGGACGTACCTAAGCTCTAACTGACCCTCTCATGTACGGAACAACTCTATTATTCTATCTATGCTAACATAAGACGATTTTTTTTTCATCCGAGAGTGAATATAGGACTCCGAGTGTTAGCAGTGTTAAAATTAACCCTTTCTAGGTCGGGACAACTCTAGTATTCTATTCCAGTTAACGCCAGACGATTTTATTCCGAGAAGAGTGAGTCATGGTAGCCTGAGATTGCTAAGGAACCCCGATGTCATTTGTTCAATAAAGGAACTTAAATATTCTGGGGTAAAGAGTGGAAGATTATGCTTCACCACCGCACGAGAGAGAGAGAGAGAGAGAGAGAGAGAGAGGGGGGGGGGAGACAGACAGACAGACAGGGACAGGAACAGGGACGAGGACCGAGACCGAGACAGTGACAGACTGACAGACATAGGGAAACAGATATAAACACAGATAGACAAACGGAAAGACAGACACACACACAGAAAGAGACAGAGACAGAGAAAGCAACAGAGAAATCATGCACGACGTCAGGTTAAAGTGCAATTTCCAAAAGACTGAAAATGTGCTGGCAAAATGAGTGGGAAGAGAGTGTGGGGTAGCCGGCCAACGTCATTCCAACTTCTATGTGGAGCGGGAATAGCAATTTCGGCAGCTCTGTTTTTTTAAATATTTCTGACATGCCGAAATGGATGAGTTTGCATTGTCAACACAGGTAAGACCAGCTGTTTACCATGGGACAGTGCCTTTCAGTAACAGGATGGACCGGGAGCCTGATTTCTGTTCTGTGTAGGCCTACCGTTTTTGCACCTTTTCTTATCTTATCCGGGAAAGTCTAGGTTAGGTTAGGTTGGTTTTCTTAGGATCAGTTAGGTTTGTTAGTCGGTTAGGTTAATCTGTTAGGGTAGGTTACGTTAGGTTAGAGTAAAAAAAATAAATAAATAAAAAATGGAAGGGTGATCGTCCTTGGAAAAACTAAAACTTAGCAGAAAAGGGCACAGCTTTGAGAAACATATAAAAAAAGGGCACAGCTTTGAGAAACATATAAGAAAAGGGCACAGCTTTGAGAAACATGTACGAAAAGGGCACAGCTTTGAGAAACATATAAGAAAAGGGCACATCTTTGGGAAACAATGGATGGGGGAATTCTACGAAAAAATGAAAAGTATATTAACACGGATTCAAACCTCGGTCGTTTCTGAGCTGCATTTACTGATGACCTTTTGAGCGAAAATGGTATGCCTCATAATTCAGCATTAAGGCCATTAGTAGCTGTAGGCCATTAACGGTTTAGACTTGAACCCATAAGAATAGAGCTCAGTTTTTTCTTTTTCTTTCTCTTTTCTGTTTTTCTCTATTTTCTTTTTTCTTGCTTTTTTTTTTTTTTTTTTTTTTTTTTTTGAGTTCCCTCATCTATCAGTTCCCAAAGTTATTCCCTTTTCTTTCGGTACATACTGTATATAAAGCGTTCCTATTCTCTCGGCAAGTCGTTTAAAAAAATAGGACGGAAATTTTTGAGTAGTTTGGCACAGAACAGAATCAGACATTAGGTGTAGTGCTGAGAACATACTGGAAAGGAATTATCTGTGCAGCCTGGCTAAGAATAACATCACTTTATTCCCTGAAGCGATACGAAGAGAATGAGGTGGAAAGTATTATGCTGCTAGGCCGACAGGAAGACCAGCTTATTCTGTGTCGAGATGGGCACGGAATGGAATGGACACATCTATATAGTCTGATATAGCATTTTACCCGGCATATTATAACCAACAATTTATTCTACGTGGCGATGAGAATAGAAAGCAGTGGAAATTACTATGCAGTTTCTCAAAGACGCAGTATCAGGTTATTCAGACTCGCAATGGAAAGGGTGACCAGACAGCTAAATGTGCAGCTATAAATATTAAATAAGCAGTTGTAAATAGTAAAGACCAAATTAATTTTCAAAGAGCGAATTATGTGAATATATAAGTGGAAGTGCACAGAGGAATGAGTATCAGTATATGTGTCATGGGAGGAAGGGTTATGTATTATTAGGTACAAACATAGCCACCTCTCACACGGAGCAGCGTTAGCCATTTTACAAACACAATCACACACAGAGAGACAGGTAGACAGATAGGTAGACAGATGGATAGACAAAGACAGACAGATGAAGAGGCAGACATAGAGACAGATAAAGATAAACAAATGAACAGACATACTGACACAATAAAATTCAATCCAATTTTAAGTTAGTTTGTAAATCGCGCGCCTTGCCTTGCCTGCTACGAATTGGTATTGACTCCAGCCGGCGCCCAAGCTTATCCTGCCACAGCCCCCAACCTTCATTTCAACTTTGCACCTGTATCCCTTAAACTTGGATTACTTGCCTCTTTCTTTTTCTTATCTGTACCTCTGAACTAATAATCAAGCTTCTGTTCTCAATCCATGAGTCCAAGGACGCGTATTGATTCTATTCCTGCTACTGCAAGACGGTATTTACACCCACGCTAGCCAAGTGAAATTAGAGTATTGTTGTTGTTGTTGTTGTTTTGTGTGTGTGTGTGTGTGTGTGTGTGTGTGTGTGTGTGTGTGTGTGTGTGTGTGTGTGTGCTGAACAATATAACTAGGACAGTTTTAATCCTATTTGGACCAAATTTGATGAAAGGGTTGATGGTCTTCCGAGGCATTAATCTACTATAGTTTTTAATAACAAGAGGTCAAAGGCCAGGTCACATGGCAAGATCAACTTATACAGTACTGATGGGATTTACTCCAGACCTGGTGGAAAGGTTGAAGGATGGTGACTGATGATGTGATTTCACTTTGAGTACAATCAGTCACAGGTCAAGGTCATGGGGCAAAGTAAAATGTTCATCTTCATAGCTCAAACAGTTTTTATTCGATTTTGACCGAACTTGGTAGTGTTGAAGATCAGGCAAGGAAGAAGAGATTCGATTTTGCGAACAACAGATCAAAGGTCAACATCACAGCGCAAGGTCAACACAACAGTTTTGATCCAATCTAGACCAAACATGGCAGATGGATTGAGAGTCAGGTAAGGATGGTGTAATTTGATTGTTAAAAAAATCGGTCGAAGGTCAAAGTCACAGGTCACAGTCAAATGTTCGGCCTTTCGACCAACTGTAGGGCCTTTTTATTCAGAGGTACTGCTGCATTCCTAAACTTGGGTTAATCATCGGTTCGCCTTGCTTGCCCTCTATTACTTCAGAGTTAATAATTGGCATTCTAATCCAACTTCATATTTTAATCACTTCATTATAGTTGTGCTACTTCCTGATGGTTTCATTAAATTCTTCAAACATCCATAACTCATTCACCGCTTTATTTTTACCACTCGTAGTTACCTCTGATCTGATAATCTCGTTTTCCTTCTTAGCCTTTTCACCCCTAGAATGTCATCTCTGTTTCCATTCTTCTGTCTCCAGATGGTTTTTTCCTTCAACATTGGTCTTTTATTCTCTGAACTTGCATAACATTTTTTTTAATCTGTACCTGCCACAGTTATTTTGCAGGTTCCCATTTCCTCTACGCTTACTATTTTCCCAAACTTTTATATTCTTCAAATTGTGCTGTTTTCATATTTGAATAACCTTCCTCAGATTTTCTTTTCCGTAGCTACCTCTGATGTGACATTCTAGTTGTTCTTATCAATTGAATTATATCTTGGCTTCCAACTCCACGTTCCCTATCCTACCTTCACCACGGTCTCCCAGGAAGCGTTGTTTGCCAGTAAAATCCAATAACATTAGCAAATCCCTCGTCCAGTGGATCACACTCTGGGAGAACTGCCCTTTGCCGTCACCGTGAAAATGTAAACAATCTCGCCTGTCCAATCACGGGGAGGTCCTTTTTTTTTTTTTTTTTTTTTTTTTTTTTTGTATATACGGATGTCGGGGAACGTCCTGAAGACCCCCCCACCCGGAGGGGAAATTGGAAAAAGGTGAAGTGTATATGTGTGATGGCTGGAATATTTACATATAAACATGAACAAAAATGCGACGGGGAAATGGAAGTGACTAAATTTTTATGTAACAGCAAAAAGAAATGACCATCAGCCATGAAATACAATACAAATAACGGAGAGGAAATTCACCTAAGGCCTAGGGTTCTCATATGGAACTGGAAAAAACGTATAGCGATGTTTTAAAAGAAACGAAAGAGAAATCGAAGGGGAACTGATATTTTTATGCAATCGCGAGAAAGAGAGGATACAAACAATAAAATACAGTACTGTTGTTAAAAAAGGCAAAGAGGCAATCCATGTGATGCTGAATTTTTAGACAATACTGAAAGAAAAAATATGGGCATAACACTTTTAGCTCAATGACGCTTCTCTTTTACACGTTTTCTCCAGACAATAACTTAATGTTTAACAGAAGAGAAAGAGTTAACGAAGGCAAAATATAATACCCCAAGCCCGAAAAGTCTCCTGATCTGAATAAAATCGCCTGAAGATACCAAGAAAACGAAAACAGCAAAAAAATAATCAGTTTCAATGGTTTCAAAGTGTCAGGTGAAATTTGCCTAAGATTATTAAGCTGATTTGGTGACTGCAGTGATAAGTCGTCAGCATACTCAAGACACTAAAAAGAAAATGTTAAAGACCTTTCCCCTATACTCCTGAAAAATAGCTTGAAAGTCAGAATTAAACACCATCGTCAGGAGATGCCACGAATACTATCAAAGGAACATCATCGTATTGCAAAAATCAGATGTAAGAACCTAAATAATAAAAAATCCTCCCCTCCAGTCGAAAACCACCTGAAAATTACATTTGATATTTCCCAGACATAATTAAACATGCTCGGAGTTTGTCCTAATAATACAAAAAAAAAATCCTGTAGAGGCTAAAACGAAAATGAAATACAACGATTCTTCTCATCCTCCTTCCACTTTACTCAAAAATAATGTGAAAGTTGGTGAAACTTCGTAGAGTGAATAAAACAGCAGAGACAGGAAATGAAATGAGTATCGGAGGTACAGTACCAATAATAACATGAAAAGAAAGTATGCAAACTGTACTCAAAATGTTAAAAAAAAATAAATTAGTTATATTCCCTTCCCCTTCACACACACACACACACACACACACACACACACACACACACACACACGAGGACGCGCGCGCGCGTCACAATTCATTTCCAAAAGATGAAATCGCTGGGAGATGACAAGAATAATTTTAGAAGGCAGTCCTCGTGTAAAAGAAAATATAAAAAGCAGATTTCTTACTTCTCGTGACCAAAAATCACTGAAAGTTAGGGGCAAAATTTCTTTAAACCGAGTAATACCGTCTACAGATCGCAATAACAAAATTATCCTAAACCCCTAAAGAACATCATCGTGTTCAAGAGCTTACAAAAAAAAAATCCCCACACGATAAATTTAATTAAAATCGTTTGAAAAAAGTAAACCCTTAGAAGTCATTAAGTAATATTTATAACGGGTGTCATCAAATTAACACTATCAGGATCGTCTGCCGTTAGCTGGAATAAAGTGCTAGAGTTCTTCTCATCATGAACAAGTTAATGGTATAAGTATTAATTCTCTCAGTCTCCTGCGAATCACTCAGCTGAATAAAATCGTCTGGCGTTAGCTGATACAAAATACTACAGTTATTACGATCATGAGAGGAATAAAAATAAACAAGATCCTCCCAAACAGCCGAAAATCGTATAAAAGTTGGGTGAAATTTTGCGTAAGCTGAAATAACTAGTTTGGGCACAGCAAGAAGAGTTTTAAAAGAATGTCAACATGTTAAAGAAAATTCAGCAAATTACATTTTCCCACTACCCTCATGGGAAACACTGCTTGGAAAGAAACGAAATGTCTGAAGATACCATTAGTCGTTTGAAGGAGGTGAAATCATCTGGATATAGCACGAATAATATAAAATCATCATCATCCTATCTCAAAAGAACGGAAACTAAAAAAAAAAAAATAAATAAAAAAAAAAATCACCTCTTTCCCCAAAGTCGCCCACTTCCCACAATCGAAAACCATTTGAAAGTTAGGAGCGAAATTCTGGACGAGGTGCGATGCGGGACGGAGGGAGATTTGTCTGGAGCAACCAAACAATTCCAGGCAGTTACAGGCACCCCTCTCCCATCACGGCAGCTTGTCGCAGTGCGGCCCCCGATACCAAATCCAGCTGCGAGTTTTTATCACGGCAATTTTCTTTACCAATGACTGTGCCACTGATTTCATATACGCTGAGGATCGTTCTTGTCTGTGTTTACAAGTGCAGTGCGTCCTTATATTTGTCACTGTTGTGGTGATAAAACTTTGAATTATGCTACTGCCAAGCCAACAGTGAACAACCTGCTCTACTCATCTTTACAGTCGCACCATCTACCCTGCACTGCACCCACCCTACTCTTTTATCTACCACTCCCTCTATCCAACAGCGAACTTGTATGAGATCGCTTCAGTTTATACCTTCCCACCGTCAACGTCGGCTCGTAACACGCATCATCACTGGGCATGTTTGTTTCGGCCGCATTTTTTTTTTCTTCGGGTGTAACTAGTCATCCAGTCATACTGGCTGTAGGATCGAGTGCCTCGAGAAAAGACTCGGCAACGTCGCACCTTCTTCATCCCCCCAAACAAAATAAGATATTATGGTAGGGTAACGTTAGGTTTGCCCTAATTTGATAGGAATAGGTTGGTTTTTGTCAAAACACGGCTTTTCTGATGATTTTTCGGTTTGAGAAGCCAAAGTGTTTCATTTATTCCCGAGCGAAGATGCGGCTCTGCCGAATCCTTTCTCGCTGAACTTGCTCCGACATTGCCATTATGACTGGATGACTAAGTGTACCCGAAGAAAAAAAACATGCGTCCTTCCCTACCCCACCACCTACTACCGTCTTAATCTATCCCACTGACTATTAACCAACCCCCAGCACCCACATACACAGGGTATGCTTTTACCTTCCTGGCCCACCATCCACCATCATCCCAGCCCATTCTGTACAGGCGTTAACCCACACCCTACCAAATCCTGAAAAAAACTGGCTCAACTCAACATCTGCACAGACAGGCCTACTTTTGGACACACCGTAGATATAACCCGAAATGATCCACAGTAATGTCCCAGCCCATCCCACCCACTTATGATCTGATGAGGTTTATATCATATGATGTTTGCCTGCAACAGTAATAATATTCACAATGTACTTCTCCGTTCTGAAGCACCCCCATCACCATCCGAGTTTGTCCTGCCCATTCCATGCTGTACTGAAAGACCTGAATCAGCTTCTCTCAAAACCTACTTAACCAACCGCTGACTTTAGGGATACACTTTTGTGCCTTCATAGGCATTACCTGAATCCGTCTATATTGACCAGAATCAACCTGAGAGACTTAGAAGCGACCTGGAAGGACCCAAATTAGCTGACATGTCCCTGAATTAGCATGCTTGGGCCTGAACACAGCTGAAATCAACTACACTTATTAGATTGGACATTAGCTGATTGGAATGGCTGTAACTGGTCTTGAAGTGTTCCTGCAGGCTGTGATTGGATGCAAAAGGCCTGAATGGACATAAATGGAACTGAATGGCCTGAACAGACCTGAAGTGATTTGACTTAGCCTGAATGGATACAAATATAATTATGAAATGACCTAAATACTTTGAACAGACTATATCGGACCTGAAGGAACTAAATTAAACCTGAGGAGCAATAAACTGTTCAGAAACTGCAAAAGCTGAGATGCACGTGAAGGTTCCAATTGGTACTGAAGTGTCATTGTATTAACGGAGATCGCGCAGCCGACTTCATTTATTTACAATGGAACATGTTAAGGCCTTTATTAAGTTTCTGAATGTGTACCGGTAATGCTACTGTTCCCTTATTAATGAAGACTGTGCTTGCGATTTTTTTTTTTTTTTTAATACTCTCGAGTTCCTTATCAGCAGCATCTCACATGTTAAGATTTGAAACACGTCTACAGAATAAATTTCCTGATTTTCCCATAACAATCTTGAATTTTTTCCTTACACCAAGACTTAAACAAAAGCTTTTTATTCATTTTTAAAAGCATTCGTTAACAGCAAGCTGAAAACAACAAGTATTTCATCTTGGGACAGTGCCATCAGTGAGATACAGCTGAAAGTTTCCCTCAAACAAAGAACATGAGGGCGAGGGTCAGCCAGAGGATCTTTCTCCCCTTGTACCTCGGTCCAGGCGTATCGGTGGCTGGTTCTGACAAGCGAATATTGCCTCCACCGCCACAGTCGGGATGGGGGCAGGAAGGAAGGCCCGTGGGGAAATACACAGCAGGGCTCAGAGTCAAAACTAGCCATCAAAAGAAAACTGACCATCCACGATAGGTTGTACAGAGCTAAAGGAGTGCTACATACACCGTTCATCACTTAACTCTCACCACGATATGTAACACTGACGGAAAAATAATACTACATACACCTTGCATCACATGATTCTCACCACAACCGGTAGCAACGTGATGATAGATACGTACGGTACACGGTAGCAATGTGATGATAGATACACACCCCGGTAGCAATGTGATGATAGATACATGCACCATGCATCACATTTTTTCATATAATTTTTTCTCAGTATGTGGCGCTGACACTGAAGGAGTACTCAATACACTCCCATCACAAAATACTCAAGGAGCTCTGACACGCTCGACAAAGCAAGAATTATGTTTATAGTCTCCTCGCATTGCATTCACATCAGTCACATCTGGGAGCTTTGTCACATGCAGCATTCGGATTGAAAGAATCCTTTATACACCTCTCAGATAATTCTCAAGGGGATGTGGCACCCTATGTGGCACTGCCGCAGACGTAATACTACATACACATCACATCAATTATCTTTCAAAGGGATTTAACATCATACATGCAAGACTAACATGACATGCAACACTAGGACTGGAGGTGTGCTACATCCACCTCAGCAAAAAAAAAAAAAAAAAAAAAAAAAAAAAAAAAAAAAACTGCCGGTCGGTCACATGATCATTATTCATAAACAGTCTAGTCTCAACCTCACTAGTTTACACCCAGGTCCCTAACTGCTTGTGAACAGGAACTAAAGGAAAAACAAACTGAGCCCACCAGTCTGACCGGCTCGAATATACCGTGCACCACATAATTCTCAGGACATTCTGACACGCTTCGCAACACTGGGACTCCATGAACGTCATGTGCAGTGGCGGTCAATTATATTTTTAAATGTTTGGGATTCCGAACAAAAGGAGTGAGGTACCAATATTTCCAACGTGCTAAGTATCATAGGTTGGCGTAACAAGATCTCATTAAGCTTTGGCAGTACTACGAAATCTTGTAAAGGAAATACGACCCCCCTACTGTACACCTCGTATAATATATTTCTCAGGGAATTTTGGGTCTCGAGTGTTGTGGCTATGAACTGAGTGGATCTAAAGTGGATTCTGCTGAGGCACACCATAACTGGGAAATACGTACAAGACAACCCACTCTCCACACAAAACCGGGCCTTTTTGTCATACTCTTTCTGGGGAAGAACTTTATATCTATCCCTGGCTCCTCGTTCCCTCCCTTCTGTCTTTCCCTCCATCATCCTACCTTCCTTCCTCATCCTTTTTCCTTCCTTCAGTACTCTTCCATTTCCTCTTTCCTCTTTCTCTCCATCTCCTCTCTCTCACTCAGGCTTTTTTGTCATTAAACTCTCTTCTTTTCCTTCACCCCTCTTTCTCTCCTTCCTTTCTTTTCTTCCCTGATCCTTCTCTCCTTCCCTCAGCAGCCCTTTCCTTCCCTCAGTCTTGTTTCTCTTCCTCACCTTCATTCCTTCCCTCTCCTCTTTCTGTAACTCAACATCTTTCGTCATTCTTACCTCTCTTTCTCTCGCTCAACCCTCTTTTCCTCCATCATTGCTTTTCCTCCTTGATCCCTCCCTTCTTCCCTCAGTCTTTTTCCTTTCTATAATAACCTTTCCTTCCCTCTCCTCTTTCTCTAACTAAACCCATTTTTCACACTACCCTCTCTTCCTCTCCCTCAATCCTCTTTCTTCTCTAATCCCTCTTTCACTCCTGTAACCCTCCTTCCCTCATCCCTCAACTCTCTTTCCGACCCTTAACTCTCTCTCTCTCTCTCTCTCTCTCTCAACTATGTTTTCCTTCCTCAACGCTCTCTCCCTCACTCAACTCTTTCTCCTCTCTTATCCCTGTCTCTTCTCTCACTTCTCTCTCTCTCTCTCTCTCTCTCTCTCAACTATGTTTTCCTTCCTCAACGCTCTCTCCCTCACTCAACCCTTTCTCCTCTCTTACCCCTGTCTCTTCCCTCACCTCTCTCTCTCTCTCTCTCTTTCTCCTGTTTCTTTAACCTTATCCCTTTATTTCTCGCCCAACTCCTCTTTCTCTGCACTTCACCACTCTACATATCTCCACATGCACAAACATTCCTACTCGCATCCTTCCTTTCTCTCCCTTCTCACTGTTTTCTTTCTCCTCGCCATCACCACCACCACCAAATTACATTCCAGCAAATTTCTCACATTTCCGCACGCAACCTGCATCATCATTTACATTTACGTCTCTGTCCTCTTAATTCCCACTCCTCTCCCTCTCTCTCTCTCACTCACACACACACACACACACACACACACACACACACACACACACACACACACACACACAAAACATTTATCCAAACTCCTTTTTAAGCCCTTCTGTAAAGTGGTGACCTTTTCATTATTTCTTTGCTAATTTCAGTTTGCATTAGTCCATTTGTTTAGGACTGAATACTGGAAGGGACAAATATTGCCTCACCAACTCAGTCACTACTAGAGGTCCTTATGAAGCGAGTTAGAGTATGTGGGCGAAGTGAAAAAAAAAAAAAAGGTAACTAGACGGAAGCGTACTGAAAGGAATTCTGTCTTGTTTCAATTGTCAAACACTCACCCATACAGCTTTTAACCCCTTCAATTAAATGACGCGTTATATGTTTTATTCCTGCTGTTTCCAAGCATTACTTTTTCTTTTTTTCATTCAGCCCACAAAAACATCTCTACGTGGAAGGGAGGGTTACATGCAGTGTCCATTAACCACTTTACGACTAGCGACCTCTGGTAGTTACATAAAATCGTCTGATGGTGGCAAATGCTGAATCAAAAGACCATTAATGACATGAAAGGGCTAATCTTGAATTCCTGTCATTTATGTTCTAATTGTCGATCTTACTGATGCAGCTTAACACACTTTTTTACAAGTTCCTTTATCGCCTTTGAACCTGCTCGTCTCCTCACCTATCACCCCAGTGGCGGATACAGGGGGGAGAAAGAGTTCGCCCTCACCCCCTCCTTTATTACTAGTGGTATTTCTTCTGTAACAAGTATACCGAATTATTAAGAACAGGAATACATAACTGAACATTCCTGATTGTATGACTGAGACCCTATATGACTGATGCAGCTTTGTGGCTTAACGGTGTAAAATTAACTTTCACGGTACACCACTGTTCTTTTATATCTATATACATCTTAAGTGGGTTATTTTCGTCAACAGGCAATATGGGTAAAACGTTCTGAAGCCCACTCACCCTTTAACAAATCCTGAATCCGCCACCCTAGACTGCTACACCATCGTTCCTTACATCCCTGACCTTTCCCTCACATATCCCATAAGCCCTTCCTCTTTATCTCGCCTTGCGTCTTCCCCTCGCTTCCAAATCCCTCCAGCATACGACCCAGACACCCTAAATCCCTCTCCTTCTTCCCCTACACAACTCCTCACCAACAGTTATATCTAGCATTGTGGTTGTCATATCTACCATCTACCCATTTATTTTCTTCTCCCGTGGACAAACCCAGCCTCCTTTTTGTCCCTGTTCACCCAGCAATATTACTTGTAACTGGTGGCATGGATATAGCATCGATTATAATGTGGGTCGTATTGTCAGGGAAAATATACTCTCTGCCTTGATGACCCTCGTTTAGTCAATAAGTTTCTACTCACATCCCACTGCCCTTACCTCCATTCCAGTTCCTATACTCTCACCCTACTGCCCCCATCCACACCTCGCCGGTCCACTGTCTCTACCAACAAACTATTGCTCCTACACACATCCCACTGCCTACCCACATCCCACAGCCCCTACCCAAATCCAATTACCCCTATCCACATGCCACTGCCCCTACCCACATCCCACTGCCCCTAAACACCTCCCACTGACCCTAAAGATCTTCCATTGCCCAACACATCTCACTGCTCTGTCCACATCCCACTACCCTAGCCACATCCCACTGCCTCTACTCACATCCCACTGCCCTACACACATCCCACTGCCTCTACTCACATCTCACTGTCTCTACTCACATTTCACTGCCCTACACACGTCCCACTGCCCTACTCACATCTCACTGCCCTACCCACATCCCACTGCCTTTACTCACATCTTACTGCCTCTACTCACATCTCACTGTTCTACACACATACCACTGCCCTACACACATCCCACTACCCTACACAAATCTCACTGTCTATAAATACTACACTGCCCTACTCACTTCTCACTGCCTCTAAACACCTCCCACTGCCTCACACACATCTCGCTGCCCTGTCCACATCCCACTGCCTCTACCCACATCTCACTGCTTCTAGCCACATTCCAATGCTTCTACCCACATCCCAATGCCCTACCCACATCCTACTGCCCTACAAACATCCCACTCCCCTATCCACATCCTTCTCTCATACTCACATCACTCTCCACTACTCACATCCCTCTCCCCTTACCCCATAACCCATTGCTTCTACCAACATCCCATTGCATCTACTCACATCCCACCTCCCTTGCCCATACCCCACTCTCCCTAGCCACACCCACATCCTCTCCTGACCCGGGGATAGAGTTTGCTTCCTACTTGTACCAGTTCACCCGGCAATGCAACTGAAAACTTACGTATCACATCAACTATTGCACGTCGTATACTAAGGAAATTATTGGTACCTTGCAGGAATTGATTGTTTCCTTTACTATTCCCCATGCAGCCCATTATCTCAGCATTCTTCTTCTAGTGATCATCAAGAATCGGCTTTTACCTAATCAATCATTCTTCATCTCTAAGCTTCCCCGCCTTCTCTAAGTAAGCAACAGCATATTTTCCAATCAGTCAGTCATATTTCTAGGTCCCTACCAGTATGCCACTTCCCCTTCCGTAACCTAGCAAGACCAGTTGTTCTAATCAGTTAAATATATTTCCAAGCCCCTACTCACATCCCACTCCCTCCTTTGCCGGTCCACCTCCCTCTCCATGGCCATCAGCTGCTCCCTCAACACGGACTCCCCGCTTCCAGACTCTGCCGCCCGCCGTCTCAGGATCTCACACTCGGCCGCCAGTACCTCCATGTCGTCGGTCACCCGCCGTATCTGCGTCTTGTACCTGCGGGAGGGGTAAGTGATTAAAGCAAGTCCTTGGAATGCACCTCACTGTCATCTTTGCCATTCAGTAAATATAGTTGTTGCATCTCTTTATCAGCAGGTACATGCTTTGACAGAGTAACTGGAAACAACTGTCAGCCCAGCGCCGTCTGAAGAATATTTGCAACTGGCGAAACACAGAAGGAATCCTGTCTCTACTAACGCGTGTCTCAAATGGTTCAACTTTTCAGGTATGGATTCGTCCAACCTTGGGAAGATGGTTACTTCTCTGGCTGTACATGAGGTATACCTGTTTTTTTTTTTTTTTTTTTTTTATGTGACCAACTCTGGGCATAGGCTTCACAGCCTGCTTTCAAGGCCCAGTAGTCCTCCTACGTACGCACACCTCTACATGTCACCACTTCGGCGCTAACACCCACCGTCCATACTGAATACATGCTAGGGCCGTCTCATACAGGACTGGTGTATTGGTATTAGCGGGGGTATTTTTACATGTCGGCGGGTCTTCTGGTAGATCAGTAAAGTCTGATTTTATGAAATTCAAATCCTTAAACTGTTCCCTGCCTCAGCGCGATTTGAACCCGGGTCCCTCAGGACTGCAGGCCAACTCTCTACCGATTGAGCCACCGCCTCCTAACAGCGCTTGTTATTCGTCGACTACAACACCGTCAATTCTCATTTCAAGCAGGAATGTGCTAAAAATAATATTACAATCACTTCAGTTACAATGCTTTAAATTTTGGCACTAACGATTCATTTCTAAAAAGATAATTAGAATCATGACAGGCAATCAAACTACTTTACTGTGGATTTAGAAGCAAAGAAGAATGCCAAAATAAGTTTAAACGAAGACCTATTGTACTTGCAAAATACAGGGTACTAAATATCTCTGAAATGAAGATATTTATGGTACAGAAACAAAAGCACTAACAACACAAGTAGCTCAAGACAAACTGAGGTGAACAGTCTTTGTACCTACATAATCATACGTTTATGATACATGCTTATGGCATGAGTAAGAAAACTGAAGAGTGTAATCAACGGAAATGGAAATTCTGAGGAATATAATTTCGTATTCTGGACTACGTAAAAAGGAAGTAGGATTAGACACATAAGAAATACGTGAAACAATAAAGCTACCGGTATATGACCACTGAATAAACGAAAGATTGTTTTATCCATTGCCTCATATTTCATTGCCCCATTAGGAGTGTAAGGGCTCGGCAACATGTGGAAAGGCAGCGAACAATGCAAAATCGTATTAAAATCCTCGAACTGTTCACAACTGTGGCCGTGATTGAACCGACCGCCCCCCAAGTCCTCAAAGATGACCACGTGCGAATTTTTGGCAACAAGGAAGTGGAAAGTATCGACAGTGAAAATTTTCGCAGTATTAGCATAAGCCGCGTTATGATCGAAAACTATTGCGCGAAAATAGTTTTGACTTAATATCAGTACAAATGAGCAGCGCTATGCTTCTATTTAGCCAAAAATAAGAAATGTAATAAGCAATTTCCAAAAACAGTTGAAAAATGGACGGTCCTCGATGTTGTACTATCATTATTTACTGCTAAATCAAAGCATAGCATTATCCAGCAAAGTACCTGATAATCAGTAATATTTTCTAACGACACTGTTATATTTTAAACCCGATTCATGTTGATCCATCCATCCAACATCCAGTCCTATGTTGCCCCATGAGGAGCGGAGGAGCCTGGGGTTAGGCAATACTACTGATACAACAAAAATTATCAATGTCGATATTTTCAACTTCCCTGTAGTCCAAACTGGCAAGAGGCCAGTTCACTCACCTATCTACACATCACATTCACATTTGTCAGTGTCAGGCGCAGGTGTATCTGATTTAACCTTAACTTTTTTTTTTTTTTTTACGGTATTCAAGCTGCATGCAACTCCACAATCTCTACTTTATAACTCTTGATGCTAATTCTCGACTTCACTTTGTTCGCTACTTCACTTTCTAAACCTAGCCATTATCACTAACCAGCTTCACCAACATCCCTCAAACTATCGAATACTACTGGGCCGTGAACTTCCTCTAGTAGACTGAATAAATATTTCTTTAGGCATAAACGATGATTGATACCGAATACACAAAGTCAGCAAACTCCTTCCCACACCGTGAAAGTTTTAACAAAGAGTCTCGGATTCCCTATTAAATCGAGATGTCTGGATACACTGCGTTTTAAAAGACAGGAGACAGAAAGACGGAAAGAGCAGACTGAGAAACACAACTGATCATCCCTGTACGTAAGCCAAGGAATACTGATAACGACTTGTATAATAGACTTAACAAATAAGAAACCTGAGTATACAATTATAAGGATGGAAGCATTGGGATAGACTGGTGTTGTGTGCTAACAGGAATGCAGCCAGTGATCAGATAACCTGCTTCCACTGCAATGACGATAGTAATGACGAGTGGTGCAATTGGAGAGAGAGAGAGAGAGAGAGAGAGAGAGAGAGAGAGAGAGAGAGAGAGAGAGAGAGAGAGAGAGAGTCAGCTTGAGATAATGTGTACGGTAGCTGAAGGGACGAAAATCCTTTTATTCAGCCTTGCTAAGAAATATTATGTGACGATCCCCCTTCCCCCCACCCCCCAAAAAACGAAAAAGTTCACGCGAATAAAGTTCTCGTTTGGATTCAACAAAAGTCACCTCAAGACACCCAACCTCTTTTAGGGCATTATGTCATTTTTTTTTAAATCAAGAAAAAACACCGAAAAAAAAGAAAGAACAAAAAAAAGGAACAGAGAGAAAAGGAATGAGTTGTGCTAAGACCATGAAACTGTCTTCTTGACGATTTCGGTAAAGCAAGGCATTAAAACAACTAATAATCCCTCCCCACCCAACGTTACATATTAATAATAAAATTGGGGATTCCACTGTCTCAACACTTCAGTTTTGTAGTAATGGACGTGATGAAAAAAAATATATATATATACAGAATCATTACCGTTTGCCTGATTAGGGAAAGATGTATAGTCTGGAAGAATTGCTGAGGGAAAATAGAGTAAGAAGCTGGTGAAACGACCCTAACTTAAATACTAATAACTTCAGAAAAAAAAAAATAGCCATCAAGTAAGGTAAAGACTGAAAGACAGACACCGTAAGGCATCAGAATACAAGTCAAATATCTATGCTTGACTTTACAAAACGTCCTTAAGACACTTTAACAGCATTCTAGCATTCTTTTCAGGGCATAATGTTACGATTCTAGTCTTTTTCTCATATTACAATTACATTCGCCGCTTTGGAATTCGCTATTAACTAGTCCGTTACCATCGTTCCACAACACTTAATAATGTCACTATATATTTGCTCTGGACACTGGAATTTGCCCTCTCAGTTTCCCGGCTATTTCTCAAAACTGCAGCTTTTTTTCTCACTTCCTCTTCTTACCTTACTTTTCTTACCATTCCACCGTCGCAAGCAAAGACAATCTCTTGACCGAAACGTTCAACAAATCATTAGTATACAGTACATCCCCCATTACATACGGTAACACTATTGCTGCCAAGACCATTTCTCCCTCCGATTCATCAGCATAATGGCCACGACTGAATATCTTTTTCACTTTTACTAGTCACTTCCCTGGACGCCCTGAAAATGCTTTCCTGGAACTCAGAAACACACGTTCTGGGTAAATACAATTGGGAAGCAGCTCATATCTCCGTCACAGCGAGAAATAACGAGGTCTTTCTGCCACGCCATGTGTCGTAATATTACCAACATCCTACAAGGTCAGATCATATTTGGCGTCAGTCTTGCCTTTCCTCCCTCTCTCTCACTTGTTTTCTCCTTCAATTTTCCTGTCTCATGTTTTCTCACACCTGCCAACCCACTCACCAGTGTTTCCTTTCACCTCACCTGGCCTCCCTCCCACGTGTCTTCCCTTTCACCTCTCCCTCCTTTCACCAGTCCTTACTTTTCAGTTGCCCTTCACTTTCCTCTTTCCTCCCTGTCATCTGTCATCCACCTCACCTGTCGTCCCTCTCAACTGTCGTCCCTCTCACCTGTCTTCCCTCCCACTTCTCACCTGTGATCCCTCTCACCTGTCCTCCTGCTCACCTGTCCTCAGTTACCCCTCATTTTCCTCCCTCTCACCTTTCCTCCCTTTCATCTGTCATCCACCTTACCTGTCGTCCCTTTCATCTGTCGTCCCTCTCACCTGTCTTCCCTCCCACTTCTCACCTGTGATCACTCTCACCTGTCCTCCTGCTCACCTGTCCTCCCTCTCACCTGCTTTCTCTTTCATTTCGCTTCCCTCTTATAATGTTTTCTCAAACTTGTCTTCTTTTTCATCTGTTCTTTTGCTTCACCTGCCCTCCCTCAATCCCCATCTGTCCTCCCTTTCACTGGTCCTCCACCTTACCTGATCTCCCTAACCAGTCCTTCTTACCTCAACTGTTCTCCTCCTCACCTATCCTTCTCACTCCACCAGTTCTCCCTCTCACCTCATCTGTCCTCTCACCTGTCCTTTCTCTTATCCATCTTCCCTCCCACCTCACCTGACCTCCCTCTCACTTGTCCGTCCTTTTTCCTGTTCCTCTCACTCACCTGTCATCCCTCTCATCTGTCCCTCTCACATGTCCTGCCTTTTACCTGTCCTCTCTCACCTGCACTCCCTCTCCCCTCTCCTCTCTCTCACCTGTCCTCCTTCTCACCTGTTTTCCATCTCTGCAATCCTGGTCTGCCACTCCAGCTCCAACTTTTCTCTCTCCATGACCTCCTGGGCGTCTCTCTCCCTCATGATGAAGTCGTGGTGGCCCTGGCGAGGAAGAGAAATTTTAGTTCACACAGAATTTATATTTATGTCTAGAGAATCACCAACAGAACTATACTGAGATAATTACTTGACAAGAAAATTCATCATCATCATCCTCATCATCACCATCCCCATCACCATCCACATTATCAACAACATCAACAGCGCCATCATCATCATCATCAAGTGGGTTTTCTCCCGCAAAATGTATGATCCAGAAACTGTCCATGTAAAAAAATTAATAATAAAAATAAAAACTGTCAACAGAAATACACAAAGATGCCTGTATTTGGCTAATGGGAAATTGATGTCTGTGTCGCTACATTAAGCAAACAATATAAACAGGAAAAATATAGAGTGTTTACATGAAATACAGACGATTTTATTCAGCAAAGGGCTTTCATTAACCTCTCAGTTACTAGCAAAGGAAACCCAACAAAATCGCCTGCCGGTAGAAAGGATAAAATTAAAAAGAAATGGTGTATGGGAAAAGAGAATGGGAGTTGGGGGAGAGAGAGAGAGAGAGAGAGAGAGAGAGCGAAGAGATATATTGCTTTTACCAAACACGAACACACACACACACACACACACACACACACACACACACACACACACACACACACA